>NC_134741.1:3382500-3690000 GCF_049634645.1 Pelodiscus sinensis
GCTCTTTCAGTGGCAAAAGATCCTGCAAATCCGCAGGAAGTTCCACCCGTCACCCTGAGTGGGTGTGTAAATAAACAGGGTTGCACCTTTATCACATTATTGGATTTTAAGGGGAGCAGCCAGATCACTGCTGCGCCCACAGCGGGGTATTTGCCCCAAAGTCTGTACAAAGGGGGCCATGTGAGGTGTCAAATAAAAGCTTCTGTTTTACTGAGTCTATGTGTGCTCTTCATGTGCTTGTATGATCTCTGTATGCGGAGTTATGAATATGCTCTCTGTGCTGGTATTGGGCCTGGACTGCCTGTCATGAGGAAGGAATGACCAATGAATGATGATGCTAACTAGCACAACCGTAAGCACAATGGCTCTCAAGATGCCCAATACACACCTGAGGAATGCATCTGGGAACATGCAAACCAGCCAGGGCATAATGGATGCCAGTATGTGAAACAGACAGCTGGCAGTATGTGTTGTAGATATAGATCTTGTTGTTATAGTAACTGAGTTAGGTCACTTGGGCTTGTTCTAGTTAGTTCTGTGCTCTGCAATAAAATGGACACTAGCAACTACTCAAGCTCTCTGTATTTCCACTGATCTTAGTTTCAGTTTGCACAGTGTAGCTGTCAGTTCTTACCCCCACCTTCCAGAACAGCCAAAAAAATGTTTGTTTTCTTACATTGACTTCTACTTTTTTGTTCCTGGAGGCAGCACAGGTATCCTACCCTTGTTGCCACTTGTTATGTTGTGTGGAGTTTCACAGAATAGGAAGAAATCAGTGGAAATACAGAGAACTTGAGTAGGTGCTAGTGTTAGTAATTGCCTATGGAAATACAGCTCACAAGTGGCCCTTTCAAGAAAGGTGCCTCAGAAAGTTGCAGGGATGTCTCTGCAGGTGCCAAGGGCTCTTCTCTGACAGGGCCACTAGCGACTCACTGTGATGTGGGCTGGCTAGTCCAGCTGGTTTGAGGTTTGGTCAAGGTGGCTGGCGGTCGACATGGCGCACTGAGACCCAGGGGAAACCAGCAGCTGGAATCTCTTGCTGCCAGCATCTTGCTACCCAGCTTCTGCCCAGTCAGCAGCAGCCACAGCCCCTTTCGACCACTGGATCAGCAGGGAAAGGGAGGCAGGAATGGGGCCACGCCATTCTGCTCACAGCGCACATCATATCCTGCACATGCAGGCTGCCTGCACACAGTATCCCAGCCTGCACATGCTAACAGCCGGCCGCTGAGCCCAGGGAGTGGCTCCGGCAGCGGTGAGGGCTTCACATTTTCCTAGGTTCTCCTGGGATACAGAAGAGGCCTCCCCTGGCCACCCATGGAACTGCTGGTTCAGGAAAAGGCTGATTGGGGAGGAGCATTGGGAAGAAGGAAACCACAAGCCTGGAGCAGGTACAGAGGCTGCTGTGACTGGCACAGCAGGGCTCTGACTGAAATTGCCAGAATTTCTTGCACCAAAGACCCCTACAGCTACAATGGCCATTAGAGCTTTCTTTCACAATGTGCTCTTTATAAGGAGATAAACCAACTCATAGTGTAGCAGGAAATGAAACCAGTTTCCTGCTTGAGTAAGAATGTAGATATATATTTCACTTGTGAAAGGGTCAAGCAGGCAAGTAGGAAGTGTAACCCGCCTATTGTTAAGCAAGTGAATAAATGTAACAAACAACTGTAACCTCAGAGTCAGCAGGTTTGCATAGTGCAGCTAACCTTATTTGGAGATAAACCTGACTTCCAAGGATATTAGAAGCAAAATAAGGTAACCAATCATGTTAAGGCACATAAACCAGGAAGGATGTTAACCCTATAAGACCCCTTGCTTACCTGATGCTAGGGGTCGGCTTTGCTTTGAGCACTGGGCTCCTTAGCCGAACCTTGCTTGCAAGCAATAAAATTGAGTTGGACCCAGCCTGAAAGTGTGACTCTCTTCTGTGGGCAAATTAGACTAGCCTCCAGGGGACGAACCTTGCAAATTTATGCAACAATAGAGCAGAACAGTACCTTGAACCATCCCTGGCAGATTTGCCCCAGACTCCTAGGTAATCCCCTCTTGGGTTGAACTCACAGCTGTGGGTTTAGGAGGCCAATGCTCAAACCACTGACCTATTCCTCCCTTTTGGGCCAAAGCGCATGGCCGTGTGGATGTGCTCTTGAGCAAGAGCAGTTCTTGGGCCAGAAGTCTGCAGTGTAGATGAGGTCTAAAGTTGTTCAATGTGCCCCAGGCCTGGAATTGTGCTGCAGCTGCCTCCCTCGCTACTGTCGCTGGCTCCGTGTGCACTGGCTTTCTGTATGGGTGCTGGCAGGGGGTGGGAGGTGGCGGGTACCGATGGGTAATGGGTGCCAAGGCACATACAGAGAAGCCAGCGCCTGCATCTCTGCAAGTGACCTCACTGTGCACACCTCAGCCAAGGAGTTAGTAACAGAATTTTTCTCCACATTTATGTACTGGAGAAGAGTCTCTCACAGCTGTGGTGGCCGAGTGGTTAAGGTGTTGGATTAAAAATCCAATAGGGTTTCCCTGTGCAGGTTCAAATCTTGCTCACAGCGAGGCCTGTGTTTTGGCCGCACCCCTCACCAGGGCAACAAGCTGTACAACCCCTGAGATGCTCTCCCAGTCTGCCGCTGTCAGAGCGATGCCTGGGACGGTGCCTTGTGCTGCGGTCTCAGGCAAACTCTCTGGTCCTGCCCCTTCCCCACCACTGCATGGCTCAGCCCTATTCCTGGGGGCTGCTCTGCTCTGGAGTGTGACTGGAGCTGGGTGAGAGGTTGGGGAGTCTGGGCCTGTCCCCAAAGGTCCATCCATACAGGGAAGGTGACGTGGGTCACCCCTCCTGCATCACCAAGCCCCTGCCACCTTCCCAGTGTTGGGAGCAAAGGTCTAGAGAAGTAGCGGGGGGGGGGGGGGGGTGTCTTATTCCCTGCTCTTGCTCGGCCTTTTCCCCCAAAGCATTGGCCAAGAGTTAGTAGCAGACTATTTGTCCAAATTTAAGTCCAGCAGAACTTTTCCTAGGTGTTTCTGTGCTGTCGTGGTTATCGTCTTTGTCTAGGACACAAAAGGCCCCTGGTTGAAACGCAGGCTCTTCCCTTATTGCAGCTCCCCTGGGTGCCCAGGTAAGTGCAGCTGCTGCTGCCTGGGATGAGCCCAACTCCCACATGACAGAGGGGGTGACATCAGCTGAGAATGCCCATGGGTGTCAGCCTGGGGAAGCCCGATGAGTCAGGCCAGGCACCTGTTGGAGGCTTTGCAGGAAGGAAAGGTAGGAGGAGGCTCGAGCCTGCACAGACCAGTGGCTGAAAGGGCCTTGTCCTGGCCTTCCTCCCCTGACCTGTCAGCAGAAGCTCAGGGGCAAGTGCCTTAGATTAAAATCCCTGGTTCTATCCAGGCTGTGGCATGTCTGGAAGCGCAGCAGGGGCCTCTCTCTACCTCTTGATGTGCTAGTGCCTGTGACGTCCCCTCATCCATTTCTGCCCAGCCTCGGACACTCATGTTCATCTGATTAGCCCCCAACCCTTCCTCAGAGTCACTGCTGCCTTGGCTGAAGCCCCGTGATGGATCTAGTCACATGTAGATATATTGAACACCCCCCTCTCTTGGTTGCCTGCACCCAGATCAGTCTAATAAATAATTATTAGAGATTGCCTATCTCCTAGAACTGGAAGGGACCTTAAAAAGTCATCAAACCCTGTCCCCTGCCTTCACAGGAGGACCAAGTACCATTCCTGACAAATTTTTGCCTCAAATGGCCTCTGCAAGGATTGAACTCACAACCCTGGGTTTAGTAGGCCAATGCTCAAACCACTGAACTATCCCTCCCACCATTTTGGCATTTCAGGGGTTTCTCTCCACAGTGCCCTGCAGAGAAAGCCCTTGGTCCTGCTGTCAAGGCAGGGGACTGTACTTGTACTTAATGACCTTTCAAGGTCTCTTCCAGCTCTAGGAGACAGGCAATCTCCATTAATTATTATACGGGGAGATGGAGGGAATTCAACCCCCCCTTTGGAAGCTTTGTTCTCATGGCACCAAGTATGACAAGAGGGGTGTGAACTGGGGAGGGTGCCCCCCCACCCAGAAGGGAATTTGGGTGCCCCCGGGGGCAACAAGAATTCAGGCCCTCAGGGCCAGTGCATTGGGGACAATCTGTGAGCCCTTGCATGAGCATTCTCTCCTCCCACTGGGGAAGGCAACTGGGCAGGACCAGCCTGCAGCCCACGTCCCTTTCAGCCCCAGGTGCAGGAGGTAACAGAGAGGGGAGGAAAGTCCATGGCCAGAGTCTCCTCCCAGCAGTCTGGCCCTGCGCAGAGTCTGTGCATGATGGAGCCTCCCCCAGCAGGAATCTGGCCTGTTCTCTGCAAAATGCTCAGCCTGTTTCATTCCTTTGCAGGAACGAGTGGGATCCATGCGCCCTGTTCCCCAGTGACAAGTGTGTGTCCTCTCCCCCCTTTCCACAGACACAGCAGGCCAGGGGGTCATGCACCTGCAGTGGCCCCTTCCTACGTGGCCTCCTACAAAGCCAGGATGAAAAGCTGTTGGGTCCCAGCCCTCCTGGGCCAGGCCGTGGCAGGAGCACTGACTGGAGACAGGTTCCAGGTGGAGCAGAATTAGCTCAAATGGAAAAGTGTAGCTGACCCAGTGGCCAAAAGGGGCTGCACCTGCTGCTGGCAGGGAAGAAGCTGGGAGGGAAAGTGCTGGCAGCAAGAGATTCCTGCTGTCTCTTTGCCCTGGGTCTCAGTGCGCCATGCCGGCTGCCAGCCACCTTGACCAAACCTCAAACCCGCTGGACTAGCCAGCCCACGTCACAGTGAGTCGCTAGTGGCCCTGTCAGAGAAGAGCCATTGGCAGCTGCAGAGATATCCCAGTGGTCTGCGGTGCCTTTCTTGAAAGGGCCACTTGTGAGCTATATGTACATAGATGGGCTAGCTCAGTTGGTTAGTGTGTGGTGCTAATAATGCCAAGGTTGTGGGTTCAAGCCCTATGCTGGCCACAGGGTTGTTTGGTTTGGTGACTTGCTGAGTTTTGTTGTTAAAGGAGACAACACAGAACTGGCTCCAGCCCCCACTCAGTAACCTGGGGAAATGACCCACCAGGCCTGGGCCCCTCAGAGAGGCAATGATTCCCCACTGGCCAGGGCAGAGCCTCCTTCTCACACAGTTATGGAGCCTCCTCCCCCTTCACTCAGCTCTCACTGCTCGGTGCTGCCACGGAGGGGCCTCACTGCGAGAGCCACCTGGGCAGGTTCCTGCCACAGAGACACGTCCCAGAGCAGGACGGATGCTCAGACCGACACTGAGTGTTGCTCAGTGCTGGGGTGAGACAGGGAAGGAAAAAAGGGTCTAACGGCGCCTGCAGCCTTTCAGAACAGCCCCCGGCCCCATCCCAAGTACCAACCCTGCTCAGGATCCCCAAGGGCACTGACACAGACTCCCTGGCACAGGACAATCCCAGGCCTCGGTTCTGCCGGCCAGAGTTTTCCCCTCTTCTCTTTCCTGTCAGCTCCCTGTAAAACACCTCACAACGGTAGATGAGGGTGAGTGTGGATAAACCCAGCTGTGCTGTAGAGCAGCTGTTAGGTGGGGAAAGAGAGGTGCTCCTGCTGCTGCCCCGAGCAACTCACACACGTAAGAAAACTGCGGTTGAATATCTTTACACAGTTGTCAGGATGGCTGAGTGGTCTAAGGTGCCAGACTCAAGGTTCTGTCTTTCCCTCAGTTGGGTGTTCTGGTCTCCAAATGGAGGTGTGGTTTCAAATCCCACTCCTGACATATCTTCCTTTTTATAGCTAGAGAAATGATCTCATTTCAATGACTCCCCTGGCATTGCAGGATCCCTTGCTCAGCATTTCTCTCAGGCTGCATCTACACAGCAGCGTTCCTAGGGAATAATGGTCATTACACTGCAATAACAATGGAAGCGTCTACACAGCAATTCCATTATTCCGACTTCTGTAACGCTCCATCCAGACCAGTGGTCTGAGGAGCCAGGAGGTTTCCAGGCTGCAGACAGACAAGCCCACAGGCAAAGACAAAGTGGAGTCGTTGGGACTTCAGCCCAGCAGGGTCTCTGTGTGGCTCCCAGACCTTTTGTTTCCCATTTCCAGGGGCACACATTCAGCAACACTCACAGGCCCCACACCAGGGGGCTGGTTTGATGCTTCACCCCACGGCCTAGCAACGAGCCCCCAAACTTCCCCTGTTCTAAGAGCCCGGTTTGCTGTGTGAATTTTGTGTGGCAGGTGACATCAGGCCTGGGCATTGGGATTATCTGCCAGTTCCCCTGGCCCTGTGGCTTTGCTGTCTTCACATCTGTGATGGCCAAGTGGTCAAGGTGTTGATCTAGAAATCCAATAGGGTTTCCCTGAAAAAGTTCTAAGCCTGCTCATAACGAGGCCTGTGCTTTGGTCACTCCCCCTGCTAGTGTAACTCTTCTGCCAGGTAGTGTTGGCAGCAGCCAGGGCTGGGTTCGATGTCTAGGGGTTTCTCTTCGTTCATCTCACACAAAACTGGCTTGAGCCCCCACCCAGCAGCCTGGGAAATCCATCCCCTCCCCCCTGAGTACCTCGAGGAGGCGATGCTTCCCCACTCGCCAGCACAGAGTCTGAATGTAGAAAAGAAAGTTTTAATGAAAGAGGGTGAGAAGTAACGTGGCATTCACCTGGGAAAATAACACAAGCAGGGTTCAGAACCAACCCACAAATAAGTCTCGGCTCAAGTGGCTTGAGCAATGTCCTTTGCCAGCAATGTAAGTCCAGCCATGTACGTGTCCCACTCACATGCCCAAAGTTTCTCTATACCCCACTCACAGTTGCTGCCCTTGCTCAGGGCAGATAAGAGCTCAGGAATGATTTTCAGAGTTCACCTCCCACTCTTGGAGGGAGTGGGCATAGAAGGCATCTCACCCACTCTGCTGGCCACCCGCCACTGCTCCTACTGGCTTACCGCCAGCTACTCCCACCAGCTATCCTGCTGGCCACCTGCCACTGTTCCTACTGGCCACCCACCAACTACCTTTTCTTGCCCCTTGTCACTGTTCACCCTGCTGGCTGCTTGCTCCTGCCAGCTGCTGCTTCTACAATGGGGATGGGTCTGGCTCTGGGCTAAACCCAGTGATTTCTGCTCTTTGTCAGTTTCCTTGGTGATTTCAGTTCTTGGCCCCCCACTTAGGCTGGACAAAAGATTCCAGCCCCCACTGGAATAATATTTCAAAATAACAAAGAGATTCCTTAAGGAGTCTGTTCTAGGTCTATCATTAGAATGGGTAGTGGGGGAGGGAGAGGCAGAATGAACCCGTCTCATAGCTCATGGCTGGAGGACATGTGGGCTGCTGATTCATGCTCCTTCCCCCCACACCCAGAGTCCACTCCACTTGAGTCTGGAAGGGGAAGGCTCGTCCACCCCAGACTTTTTTCAATGACAGTGTCTCTCCTGCAAGCACTGGTGTCATATTTTACAATTCCTACAGTTAGAGATAAAATGGTTTGTGACCCCACGACAGCCAAATTAGTTACAATACTCCACATTCCATTCTCACAACTGATCCTCCATCAGGCCTACAGCACTGGCTGAACTGGATTTACATAGCCACAGCCCGGATTCCTTTCCCAGCCCAGCATGAGCTGTATTTACAAATCAACAGTTGATTATCTTGCAGGGCTACACAACTGAAGGAGTGTCTCCACACCTAGGACTGCTCTCCCCTTTCAGCTGGCTGTATTGGAAACAGTGGTTCAGACCTTGTTTACTTCTGCAGTGTAGACATACCATGAATGAGTGGGGGTGATACAGAGGGAGCAGCTCAAACATGCCAAAGGGTTGGCCAGTAGCGGACATGAGCTCTGCGAGGCAGCAGTGACATCACAAGGGCCTTGGGCAGCAACTCAGCTCATTGGTTGGGAGGCAGTGACCTCACAGAGGGTCCATGACAACAGCCTGGTGGGACGGCAATCTGAGACTACACACTACAGGGTGTTTGAGCTGCTCCCCATGAAAAGCGGTGAGAGGGAGCCCTTGGCTGTGGGACCCACTTGTGCCTGTTGTTCAGGGTTAAATAAGATCTCCCCCAGGAGGTTGCCTGTTCCCTTTCCACCTTGCATTGGCTGGGAATCAAATCAAGCAAGGGGCAGCAAATGCCAGGCACCGTCATTGTCTGGGCCACAGATAAAGACCCTCTTGGAGCTGTGATCTGAGGAGGAGTCTCTGCAGGCCCTGTAGTCCATGCGGAGGAATGTGGACATGTATTGCCAAATGGCTGATGGCCTTGCAAAGAAAGGCCACCTCCCTCCTACTCCCACATTCTAGACCAAGTCAGAGCCAAGGTCAAGGAATTGAATCAGGGGTATGTTAGGGAAGCACCCTTTACTGTGCATACTCTCAGGGTGAAAAGCGGTGAGGTGCAGCCTACAGCTGCAGGACCCATTAGTGCCTGTTTTTTCAGGGTTAAAGTAAAACCTCAACTTAGTGCATTGGCTGGGAATTGAACCCAGGTCAACTGTTGGGAAGGCAACTATGCTCACCACTATACCACCAATGCCTGTGCAAACAGCCATTTGCAAAACTAGTGAGGGAAACTCATATCTGCCATGACACGAGGTGGAGGTGAGAGGGTGCTTGTGTGCTTTGGGTAAAGCCTAACTTCTTGGCCGTTTGGCTAAGATCAGGAGTGGTGATGCTGGGGTAGTGGCTGCCCTGCACTCTCCGTGGTGTGAGGAGCCGGGTGGAAAAGGAGTCCCAGAGGTTGTTGGGTGGGAGAGTAGAGTTTGTCAGACTTAGGGCTAAGCTCTAGAGCAGCCAAGGGGGAAGTGGCTTCTGGATACTCTGTATGGCCCGGGAATCAGGACCAAGAGCTGTTCTCGTGTTTGTTGCTGTAAAATGTTTTCTCGGTTGTTTGCCTAAGATCGAGCGCTTCTGCCTTCTGGAGAGCCATGTCACAGGCACAAGCCTCCAGAGACCCCTTCAGGGACACATTACAGGACCAAGCAAGGGGCAGCAAATGCCAGGCACTGTCATTGTCTGGGCCAGAGATAAAGTCCCTCTTGGAGCTGTGATCCCAGGAGGAGTCCCTGCAGTCCAGGCGGAGGAATGCGGATATTTATGGCCGAATGGCTGATGGCCTTGCAAAGAAAGGCCACCTCCCACCCTGCATCCTAGACCAAGTCAGAGCCAAGGTTAAGGAATTGCAGGAGGGGTATATGGGGCCCCATGAGGGCAGGTCCCGCTCTGGGGAAGCACCGCAGCACTGTGCATACTGTGAGGAACTGGACTGAATCCTGAGGTGTGGGGAGCCTCTGTCTCCAGGGATAGTTGTGGAGTCTGGGATGGAGACACCTGGGCAGCAGCAGCTGCAGCTTCAAGATGATGACGCTGATGACCTGCTGCTCCAGGACGAGGAGGAGGATTCCAGAAGCTTTGTGACCTTCGCCCTGGAGCCGGTCCCCCAGACGCAGGAGGACTCCCAAACGTCTTCAGACAGCAGGGACGGAACATCAGGTGAGTGCTGGAGGTTGCAACACACAAGACATGTCTATACTTGCACCCTCTTTCCAGAGACGGATGCAAATTGAGACATTCAAAATTGTAAATGAAACCAGGATTTAAATATCCCGTGCTACATTTGTATAATTGCGTCCGGGCGATATTTCAAAATACTTTATTTTGAAATAAAAAACACTGTTTAGATGCAGTTATTTTGGGAGAAAACCCTTCTTCCGAAATAACTCTTAAACATTCCCCTCTGGTCTGGACCTAACAGCAGTGTCAGCGTTTGCTAGTCAGGGCTCAGGACAGCACCTGCACAGAGGGAGATGGCAACTGCGGGATGCCCTGGCTAACTGTGCCAATGTCTCACAGCAGAAAAGAAAACAGAAGAGGCCAATGCAAACAGCCCCTGGCAGAGAGGGAGTCAGCACATCAGTGGGTGGGGCAGGGAGCAGAGCTGGGCTCTAACTCACTGGGTGACCGTGGCCCATTCAGTGAACCTCTCCCTGTCTCCGTGGCCCTGTCTGTACAGCAGGGACAGCAACACTCACAGGCCCACAGGAGGGGGCTGGTTTGTTGCTTCACCCCATGGCTCAGCAACAAGCCCCCCAAACTCTCCCTGTGCTCAGTGAATTCTGTGGGGCAGGTGCTGTCAGGCCTGGGCACTGGAATTATTTATCAGTTTCCCTGGCCCTGGGGCAATGCCATGTTCACAGCTGTGATGGCCGAGTGGTTAAGACGTTGGATTAGAAAGCCAATAGGGTTTCCCTGCACAGCTTCAAATCCTGCTCACAACGAGGCCTGAGTTTCTAAGACAACCCCAACCAAGGCAACAAGCTTCACAACCCCTGAAACACTCTCCCTAGTCAATGCCTTTCTGAGAGGGGCATGGTGCCTCATTATGGGTCCCTGAGTTCTAGAGAAACTCTCAGCTCCTGCATCCCCTGCCCTGTGCCCAGCACTCCATGGCTCATCCCTGCCCCTGAAGGCTGCACTGCTCCAGTGTGTGATAGGAGTTGAGTGAGAGGATGGGGTGTCTGGACCTGCCCCCAAAGGTCCATCCATAAAATGTTGGGGATATGATGTGGGTCACTCCTCCCCAGGCAGACAGCTCCCCCTGCTCTCCCACTGTTGGGAACAATGATCTAGAGAAGTACTGCAGGGGGGGCTTGTGTTCCCTGCTCTTGCTCTGCCTCTTCCCCCAAGGCCTTGGCCAAAGAATTGATAACAGAATATTTGTGAAAGTTTCTGTGGGTAGTGGTTACCATGTTTGCTTAAGATGTATCTTCTTTAGAGCTCTTAGGCCTGAGTCCAGGCAGTGCCCGGTAGAGCCCGGGAAGGGCTGGGATGTGGGGGTGGGGCCGGGGGCTGTTCTGAAAGGCTCAGTGTCGGTCTGAGCATCCGTCCTGCTCTGGGACGTGTCTCTGTGGCAGGAACCTGCCCAGGCGGCTCTCGCAGTGAGGCCCCTCCCTGGCAGCACCAAGCAGTGAGAGCTGAGTGAAGGGGGAGGCAGGCCCAGGGGGAGAAGGCTCCATGACTGTGTCAGAGGGAGGCTCTACCCTGGCCAGTGGGGAATCGTTGCCTCTCCGAGGGGCCCGGGGCCCAGGCCTGGTGGGTCATTTCCCCAGGTTACTGAGTGGGGGCTGGAGCCAGTTCTGGGTTGTCTCCTTCAACAACCAAACTGAACCAATGGATCTTGTGCGCTGGGCTAGTGCTGTGTGTGCCACAGAGCTTCCTGCAGGGCTGCCCACATGGGAGAGGGGAGGGGCAGTTTGAGTCACCCAGCTCTGCCTCTTCTGAAAATGGCAAGTGTTGTCTTAGCAGTGAGGGAGAGGTGGGAAGGAGCCTGAAGTAACCTCTTGGGTCACAGCTGCTGTAACATGTGACAATGAGGTGAGAAAAACGACTAGGGAGCTGTTATGTGAAAGTTGAGGTTGGCTTCCCTGACTGGGAATCAAAACCAGGCCACAGCAGTGAGAAGGCTAGAGCCTAACCACTAGACCACCAGGGACACATGAAATATATTTCTTTGCTCACATGCACTAGCCTTTCATAGGTCATTTCCTGTCCACTTCAGGATGGCGGGGTCAGGGGGAGGGGGTCCATTCTCCCTTGCCCAGAGGGGACAAGAACAGCCAAACAGAGCATCAAAGCAACCAGACTGGGCCATGCCAGTTGTCCAACTAGCCCAGGATCCCGTCTCAAGACAGCAGCCAATTTCATTGTCCCAAGGGAATCCTCAGGACAGACAGTTATTAAGTGATCCCTCCCATTGCCCATTCCCAGCTTCTGGAATACACCAGCTAGGGACACCTGCCCTGTCCATCCTGGTTAAATGTCATTGATTGTGGCCCCCAGGGATTTCCAAAGTTGAGAACCCTGCTTTAAGGGTTCTTATTAATGTCAAGAACCTCAAACAATGTAAAGCCACAGTGTGATGGAACTGGAAAGGAAAATATTCCCACTAGAAGGAATTTCTTCCAAGGGGGAATCTTGGAGTTGAACGAAGGACCACTTGATGTGCAGTTAAACACTCTACCACTGGGATACACCCCCATAGAAGCAAGCTACTGCACACAGTATTGGGAACTGAGCAGGAAACAAGATGCTTTTCCATAACACACATCTCAGGTGGGAGGGACCCTCGCTGACCTCAGATTGTGACTGGTCCTAACAAGGGATTTGCCCTGGAAGCAGCAGAGCTGGGGCAGGACAGAGAGGCCTGAGCAATGAGGGGGCTGGAGGGAAAACAGGAGAACAGAGGCCAGCCTGAGCACTGAGAGACCCAGGTGCCACCCTTGGGTGTCAGCTGTAGGTGCTATGGTATAAGGGGCATTGTGGGATTAAAAGTTGGGGCAGCAGGAAAGGGGCCGGCCCCTCAGCACCAGCGAGCAGGTGGGAGAAGATGGGAGTGAATCCTGCTTCCTCTCATGGGCAAAGGCAGCACTTTTCCAATGGAGCTAATTCTGCCCCACCTGCAACCTGCCTCCAGTGCTCCTGCCACTTCCTGGCCCAGGAGGGCTGGTGTCCAGCAGCTCTCTGCCCCAACATTGCTGGATTTTGGGGAGAGCAAGTAGAAAGTCTGGGGGAGGTGCAACAGGAGCCAAATAGCCCCCTGGCTGACTCTGATGATAAAAAGAAAAATTGGGATTTTCCTCCTTATTGGAGAAGGGGGGCATCAATCCCACTATCTCTTGCATGCAAAGAAAGCAGTTTGAGCTAACTCCCCTGCTATACTAGCAGGGGCTTTCTTGGAAGCTCTTACCTTCTCCACAGAAACATCGGCCTTCTAGGTCAATTAGTTGTGAGAAAAAAGAAGGCTCCAAAAAGGCCACAAGGGCAACTCTCAAGGAGACTCCCTGCAGCAAAGCCATGGGGGGGGGGGGGGGCTCTGAGATGGCCCCTGCCCTGCAGCTGGTCCCACCTGGCCATTGTCATGGACTCTCTGTGAGGTCATCACCTCCCAACCTCCTTTAGCCAATAAGCTGAGGGGGCTGCAAAAGGTCCTTGTGATGTCACTGCCACACCCACCCTTGCCCTCCAGGGCTAATGTCCTGCCCCAGGCAGCCCCTTTGCATGGCCGAGCTGCTCCCAGGGGTGAAAGTGACAAATTTCTTACAGGGACTGTTCTATTGGGCACAACCCCTTGGGCTGGGGGAGGCTTAAGACAGGAAGTTGGGGGAGGGGTTGTGATAGGACAGTACCTGTAAGAAATTACAGTGTGGAGTGGAGTGTGGGAGGCTCAAGGCAGGGATCTGGGGATTGTGTGTTGGGGGTGGGGCTCAGGGCAGGGGTGAGGATGTGGAAGGGTAGAGAAGTCAGGGCACAGGATTAGGTATGTGGGGGGGGGGGCTTGGGGCTGGGATTGTGTGTGTGTGTTGAGGGGATCAATGGGTCTAGAATCCCAGCTCCCTCTGCTCCGGGCTCCCTGAGGCCCTTTAACACACAAGGGCTTTCTCTGCAGTGCACTGAGGAGAGGAACCCCTGAGCCAGTGATGCCGCTTTGCCCAGGTTGGCAGGGACAGAAAGCAGGCCGGGTGCCCAGTAACCCCAGACAGATGTGCACATCTGCATGTGAGCAGCAGCTTTTGTGGGACTCTAGAAATCTCCCCCTAGATCTAATTCCCCACGTGCCCGGCACCAGTCAAAGCCAGGGCTCCGGGGTCTCAAGCAGAACACAGGGGGAGGTGGATACGTGTCTATTTGAGGCAAGTTCCTCACTCCCACGTCCCAGACACGTACTGTGGCACAAAGACCAACGGTCCCTCCACAAAGTGTGTCACAGGGATAAGTGTTAGCCCGGGAACAAGTACAGCCCTGCAGAAGAGACACCCCTGGTATGGAGCCAACAAGCCCAGGAGCCGCACAACTCAGGATCCCCAGGCACACTGACACAGACTCCCTGGCACAGGACAATCCCAAGCCTCAGTTCTGCTGGCCAGCAGTTTCCCCTCTTCCGTTTCTTGTCAGCTCCCTGCAAAACACCTCACAAGGGTGAGTGGGGATAAACCCAGCTGTGCTGTAGAGTGGCTGTTAGGTGGGGAAAGAGAGGGGCCCCCTCCACCTCCCCGAGCAACTCACACATGTAAGAAAACTGCATTTGAGGTGTTTGTATGGGTGTCAGGATTGCAGAGTGGTTTAAGGTGCCAGACTGAAGGACCTGTCTTTCTATTTGTTGTGTGTTCTAGTCTCCAAATGGAGGTGTGGGTTCCAATCCCACTCCTGGCACATCCTCTGTTTTATATTTAGAGAGGTGACCTCATTTCCCCATCTCCCCTGACATTGTAGGAGCCCTTCCTCAGCATTTCTCTTAGGCTGCATCTACACAGCAGTGTTACTTGGGCATAACGGCCATTACATTGCAATAACAATGGGAGTGTCTACACAGCAATTCCATTATTCTGACGTCTGTAACGCTCCATCCAGACCAGTGGTCTGAGGAGCCAGGAGGTTTCCAGGCTGCAGACAGACAAGCCCACAGGCAAAGACAAAGCAAAGTACCAGCCACTTCCTGCTTAGCCCTGCAGGGTCTCTGTGTGGCCCCAGATCTTTTGTTTGTCATTCCCCAGGTGCAGGGGGCCAGATTCAGCAACACTCACAGGCCCCACAGGAGGAGGCTGGTTTGATGCTTCACCCCACGGCCCAGCAATGAGCCCCCAAACTCCCCCTGTGCTCGGGGAGCCAGGTTTGCCATGTGAATTGTGTGGGGGCAGGTAACATCAGGCCTGGGCACTGGGATTATTTACCAGTTTCCCTGGGGGCCCTGCTGTTTTCACAGCACAAATATCTTTCCCATCACCCCTTAGTCGTCCCTTTCCCAAGCTGAGAAGAAGAAGTTCCATGAACTCCTGGGAGCTGCTGTTCCAAAGAAGAGGCAATTCCTGTGGAAAAGATGGCCAAGCCCAATCCCTTACACAGAGCCCCAGAAAATACCAATGGACACTGGGCACTTGTAAAGCTCCCTCTCGGGCAGCGCTACGGAATGGATCCGGCTGGCCATTGGGCTGACTAATGCCATCAACAGACAAGTCCCCGTGAGACTTCTCAGCCCACGTGCAGAGACTGTGGAGTCTCCCACTCCCAGCCCAGTGGCAGAGGGGCAGCGCCCTGAGGAGACGGGTCCCGAGGCAGGGGAGACCTTTGAGGGGAACGGAGACGTAAGGTAAGAAGGAAGGAGAACAAGTCACCTCTTCTCAGGTGAGATGTGGTGGGAAACTACCAGATCCGGTGCAAGCTGAGCTCCAAGGGCTGGTTCCTCCTCCTGGTGGCTCCTTGCAGGGCCTGGCTTGAGAAGCACCAAGGAGTCGTGTGTGGCCAGGAGAAAGGGTGCAGAAGGAACGTGGATGAAGGAGCAGGGCGGCGGAGCAGGAAGAAGGGAGGGTGTCAAAGGAAGCTGGGGGTGCTGGGTGGGAAGAAAGTGAGGGGAACGGGGTGGCTGG
Source organism: Pelodiscus sinensis (assembly GCF_049634645.1). Lineage (NCBI taxonomy): Eukaryota > Metazoa > Chordata > Testudines > Trionychidae > Pelodiscus > Pelodiscus sinensis. Next base: position 3,397,907 of record NC_134741.1, read on the forward strand.
GGTCTGGTCATGAGGTGGGACATTATGTGGCTTTGTGTCCACTTGCACCAAAGGCGACAGCCACACTGCCCCGAAGGTGCACAGCCACAGTAGTGGCACTTCCAGGGTGGGCCCTGGACTGTGTGGCCGCAATGACCTGGTCTCAGGCAAGGCACCGCTGAGAAGTCTCAGCCCCAGCCCTGCATCCTCCTATCTCAGCTTAACTTGTTTAGCTGCCTCCCACACGCTCATGAAAGCCAGCACACAGGCTGCCCAACTCTGCACCAGGGGGCAGGCCCTGGAACTGCTTTGTGGGCACCCAGGGGAACCGCAATAAGAGAAGACGCTGTGTTTCTGCCTCGTTTTGTACCAGGGACTTTTTGCGTGCTAGACAGCTGTGATAACCACTACACCACAGAAACACACTTAACAGTGTTTTCTGCTACTGCACTTAAGCTTGGGCAAATATTCGGTTCCTAACCCTTTGTCCAACAGAGATTGCTGCAGGGCAAAGGAATTCTCTGTTGTCAATTTTGTGCCCTCAGGAAGGGACCAAACTGAAGGACGCCGGGCCCCAGCCTGGGGACTCCAACCTAAACCCTGAGACCAAGGGGTTTGCAAGACAGATGATCAACATTTGCTCCATTTTGCCCTCCCCAAACCTTGCAAAACCTCAGAGGCAACTCTGCAGTCCAGGGCTGGGGGAGATGTGCATGTTAGAACCTCTGCCCACTGAGCTGTAGCTTTCTGTGCCCAGGGAGCCAGACACCAGCAGGGTGGGAAGGCAGGAGGGAAATGCGGAATGGCCGAACTTTGAGAGACAATGATGTTGTCTGGGATCATACAGTAGAACAGTTTAGAGATAGGTCTGAGTAGGGCACAGTGGCGTAGCTGGCTAAAGCACTTGCCTAATAAACAGCAGCTCCTCAGTTCAGTTACTTATGCCTTTCCGGGACACAGAAGAGGCCTCCCCTGGCCACCCATGGAACTGTGGGTTCAGGAAAAGGCTGACTGGAGAGGTATGTGGGGAAGAAGGAAACCACAAGCCCCAAGAGGTTTCTCCCTGACAGGTGAGAAGCTCATGATGCCCACGTACCCTGACTCTCCATGGCTGCAGGAGCTGCCGAGGTTGCACCCTCAGACTCTCTAGATGTTGATACCCCCAGGGAATCACAAGGGCACTTGGCACTGGCTCTCCAGTCCCAGCAATTGCAGTCAGAGCTCTGCCTTGCCAGTGCCAGTCACAGAAGCCTCTGCACCCGCTCCAGGCTTGTGGTTTCCTTCTTCCCAACACTCCTCCCCAATCAGCCTTTTCCTGAACTAGCAGTTCCATGGGTGGCCACGTCTGTGTCCCAGCAGGGCATAGGAAAATGTGAGCAAAGGCCACAAGGCACCACTGGAAGTTGAACCCAGGATCTCCTGTTTATGAGACAGGTGCTTTAGCTAACTAAGCCATGGTGCCCTCATCCAAGCTCTTTTTAAAATGGCTCTTTATGTTTCCACACAACACTTTTGACTCCCAAAATGTAGCCATTCCCCATTTCCCTCCAGCCATAGCGCCCAGGCCATGTCTGGCCACCTGGGCACAGAAAGCTACAGCTCCATCTGCAGGGGGCTTTGGCTTCCTTGCCCATGGGATGCTGTGGCAGGAAAGGCTGCTCAGCAGGGATGGGGTTCACCTGTGGAGGAAGGGAAGAGTATTTGGGTGCAGACTGGCTAACCTAGTGAGGAGGCTTTAAACTAGGTTTGATGGGGGCAGGTGCCCAAACCCCACATGTAAGTGAACAACATGGACACCTGGGGGATGGGCCAGAAATGGGAGGGAGCAGGGGCTGTAACTGCAGAGATAAAGGAGGGATGTGGGACCACTGGGAAACAAAATCTAATCTGTGTCTTAGGTGCTGGTACAGATACACAGGACTATGGGTAATAGGCAGGAAGAAGTTGGTATCACCGGGACTTGGTGGGATAATACAAGACTGGAATTTTGGCACAGAAGGGTTCAGATTGTTCAGTAAAGGTAGGCAGAGAAAAAGGGAGGAGGAGTTTCCATAGATATGAAACATGTGAACACTTGGCCTGAGGCAGAGATGGACACACACTCAGCCTCACCCACAGCCGGAAGGCAGTTTGCAGGGAGCTGAAAAGAAACAGAAGAGGGGAAACTGGAGCCTGGCAGAACCAAGTCTTGGGATTCTTCTGTGCCCAGATGTGCTAAGCATCTGGCAGCCAAGCTCCCAATTGCTGGTCTGTTCCTGCTATCCACAGGCAGGCCAATCCCCTCCTCTGGGTGTTACAGGCTGGACTTTGCCTGCCTGACGTTTAGCCAGGGAACTGCTCCCTGTACTGTGGAAACCAGCTCATTGCCTTATAGGAAGAGGGAAGGAGCCGTTAGAAGCACTTAGCCCCTGGCTCGCTCTGTCTGTGATAAAAAGGAACAAAGGTTTATAACTGAAGAATGTGGGTATCCATCCCACTGCCTCTTGCATGCAAAGTGAGCACTCTACCACTTGAGCTAATTCCCCCATCTGTGTGCACTTTTCCTGCCCCCACCCACCTTGTTCCAGAGTCCACAACATCCCTTCTGATAAACCCTCATATAAAACTCAGCAAATATCCAGAGAAATTGCGGTTCCCTTTACAAGAGTCTGCACAGCTCAGTTCCAATCAGCCGGTCTTCCCTAGAGCCCGGAACATCGACCGCGGCAGCGTCGCTCTTACGCCCAGTGTAGACACGGCCTTAGAGTGTCACAAACCAGCCCCGGGCACATTCCTGGCTAGGACCAGTCACAGTCTGGGCTTAGTGAGGGTCCGTCCTACCTGAGACGTGTGTGACACAAAAGCCTCCTGTTCCCTGCCCAGTTCCCAACATTGGCTGCAGACCCAGCGATATTTGGTGCCTTGGCTGCTGTCCCTGCTGGCAGGGAGCTGTCCCGCACCCGCAATTCATCCACCTCCCAGAGAGGCAGCAGCTCTGTGAGGGGGAGAAGCCGGGGAATTTCCCTGTGTGTGTAAAACCATCACTGCCGGCCCAGGCTGGGCCAGTGCGCTGGCATCCCTCATGTCTGGAGCATCCACCAGGGAGAAACTGAAACTGCATCAGGAGATAAAGGGTCAGGTCTCTCCTGGCAGAAGCTATAGGGCTTGGGGTCCATTCACCCCTCTCTAGAAGGAGCTATAGGGTCAGGGGTCTCCCCCAGCAGGAGCCAATGGGTGCCATGGGGGCTCTCACACACACACACAGGTGCACACACCCTCAATATCAGTGCCCAGGGCAAAACTCGCTCGGCTCCTGGAACAGGAACAGTGACTAGCAGAGAGGCCCCTCCCTGGCAGCACCGTGTCAGATGGTTTCTTCTCGGCCTGGTGCCTCCTGAATGCTGGGAGCAGCTGCCTGGCCCGAGGGGCTGCAGTTCCCTGGAGAGAGGGGCTGGGGCCGGTGGCTGCAGGAAAACCCTTCTGCTGTGTCTGCGGCTGAGCGGCACAAAGGAAGATACAAGATCCCTGGGGGGGTCTTTGCCGGATGAATGTGCCTGAGGAAAGACGCTGGAAGCGCAACAGACACACAAAAGGAGACGAGGGACAGTTTGAGTCACACACACGGCAGGGGGCGCAGCTCAACCAGGGACCTTATCCACTCACAGAGCTTCACAGCTTCTCCACCCCCCAAACCCACAGGCAAACTGCCCCATGGGTCTCGCCCGCACCATGCTCAGGGTCTGGGGATTCTCTGTCAGTTTGCCAGACCAAATAACTAGCTCCCCCCCCACTGCTCTGGAGTCTCTGCCTCTCATGGGCCTTCTCATCCTCAGGCTCCGCTTTGTCTCCAGACAGACCCTGCTCTGCTACAGCCACCTCCCTCTGGCTGTCACTCCTGGGCCTTCTAGAGCAAAACGCACCCCTTCATTCTGACTTTGGATACTGTCAGCCGACCGTCAGGCCAGTGAGTGATGTGTGTGTGTGTACTATACACCCGAGACTTCAACTGCTGAGACTGGGGTCCCTCGCAGTGGGCAACCTGGAAGAGGTTGATGGGCGCCCCAATGAGTGTACAGGAAGAGCTTATTACACTTCAGATTTCAGCTGCTAGAATTCATAATTCCTTTGCAGCGGGCAGCCTCGGGGAGGCTGAGAAGCGCCCCAACGGATTTTGCCACCTGGGTGTGACACAAATCCAAACGCCCAAGCTCTCCCTATATCTGTCCCTTTATGACCGGCTGAAGTTCTTTTAAATTGTGCTTGGTTCTATTACAGCAACTGAAGGAGTCAGGTTAAAGCTTAAACAGTTACAGGTTTATTTGAGGAAGCTTATAAATCATGTGGTTGCAATGGCTATTGTTCTATTTCTTAACTGCTGGCAAATATATATATATATATATATAGAGAGAGAGATCTTAAAAAAATGGTTACAAGGAAAATAAAGATAGAAAATAGAAAATAATGGTACCAAATGACAGCTTAATCTTTAAAGAGCTCTATTCTATGCATGCACTAAAACAAAAGGACACATATAGGTACAATTTTTACCCCTTTCTGCGTCACTCGGTCCCAGTGTGTCAGGCCAGGATCGGTCCCTCAATTCCTCGGAAAGACGAAAATACGAGGTGGGTGTCCCCGTGGACGTCAAACACCTAACCTGACCAGCAGATAGAGGGCAGATTGACACTCAAAGTGAGTGTGTGCTGGACCTATCTTATATACCCATTGGGTCACGTATTTTCTCTTTCTTGTCTGTAATGCCAAATGATGCTGGTCTGTCTTTTGTGAGACCAGTTCTTACAAGGGAGTTGTGAACTTAATTTACACTTGTAAGAGAGAATTGAGATGATTAAATTGGAAGTACTGGACGTTCTTTTCTCAGTGGGAAATTCCTCTCCCAGGGACTGTGTGTGTTCGAATCAACATAGGTGCCAGCCGGGCACTTCTTGCAGCCTCGAGCTTAGCTTATTTCCTTAATCATTACTCAGAGTCAGAGAACACTCGCATATCCTGGTCTCGCATCAAAGCAGATCAAAGCTTGATGGCTATGCTGATCTTCTTATTGTTCCTTCTCTGCTCTGTATACAGACATCTCAGAGGGCAAGCAAGATTGTTTGAGATGGGGGGGCTGTCTGGCTACATCTTGGGAATAGTGATCATAATATAATAACATTCAACATTCCTGTGGTGGGAAGAAAACCTCAGCAATCCAGCACCCTGGCATTTAATTTCAAAAAGGGGAATTACACAAAAATGAGGAGGTTAGTTAAACAGAAATTAAAAGGCACAGTGACTAGAGCCAAATCCCTGAAAGCTGCATGGAAACTTTTTAAAGACACCATAATAGAGGCCAACTTAAATGTATACCCCAAATTAAAAAACACAGCAAGAGACCTAAAACAGTGTCACCGTGGCTTGCCCGCCATGTAAAAGAAGCAGTGAGGAACAAAAAGGCATCTTTTAAAATTGGAAGTCCAATCCTAGTGAGATAAATAGAAAGGAACATAAACACTGTCAAATCAGGTGTAAAACTGTAATAAGAAAAGCAAAAAAAGATGAATCTGAGGAACTGTCCCGGATTGAAGTGTCATTGGAGGAGGTTTTGGAACACATAGAAAAACGTAATGTTAACAAATCTCCGGGACCAGATGGCATTCATCCAAGGGTTCTAAAAGAACTCAAATGGGAAATTGCTGAGCTATTATCTGTGGTTTTAACCTATCCTTTAAATAGGCTTCCGTACCTAATGACTGGAAGGTAGCCAACGTAACACCAATATTTAAAAAGGGATCTAGAGGCGATCCTGGCAATTACAGACCGGTAAGTCTAACTTCAGTACCGGGCAAATTAGTCGAAACAATCGTAAAGAATAAAATTGTGAAGCATGTAGAAGAACATAATTTGTTGGACAAAAATCAGCATGGTTTCTGTAAAGGGAAATCCTGTCTTACTAATCTATTAGAGTTCTTTGAAGGGATTAACAAGCATGCAGATAAGGGAGATCCAGTAGATATAGTATACTTGGATTTTCAGAAAGCCTTTTACTTACCAAAGGCTCTTGTGTAAATCACATGGCCATGGGATAAGAGGGAAGGTCCTTTCTTGGATTGCAAACTGGTTAAAAGACAGGAAACAAAGGGTAGGAATAAATGGTAAATTTTCAGATTGGAGAGGGGTAACTAGTGGTGTCCCCCAAGGGTTAGTCCTGGGACCAATCCTTTTCAACTTATTCATAAATGATCAGGAGAAAGGGGTAAGCAGTGAGGTAGTAAACTTTGCAGATGATACCAAACTGTTTAGGATAGTCAAGACAGAAGCAGACTGTGAGGGACTCCAAGAAGATCTCACCAAACTCAGTGATTGGGCAGCAAAATGGCAAATGAAATTTAATGTGGATAAGTGTAAAGTAATGCACATTGGGAAAAATAACCCCAACTATATGTACAGTATGATGGGGGCTAATTTGGCTACGACAAATCAGGAAAGGGAACTTGGAGTTATCGTGGACAGTTCTCTGAAAAATTCCACACAGTGTGCAGCAGTGGTCAAAAAGGCAAATAGGATGCTAGGAATTATTAGGAAAGGGATAGAAAATAAGACCCAGAACATCTTACCGCCCCTGTATAAAACTATGCCTGCCTGGCCATCCTGTGTGAGACTCTCCCACTGAGGCCCTGCCCCACAACCCCCCTCTCTCCACCGGGACACAGGTGCAGCCGCACACCCAGCAGGGGTCGCTCCACAGACATGTGGGGGGGGAGGAGGCGGGCCAGGATCGAGGGGCAGGGCCTCTGCAGCCATAGGCCCGCCCGCGAAACTCACGCATGCACGACGCGGGGCTCTCCCAGCCGCCGGGAGCAGCGGGAGCGCCCGGGAGCCAATGAGGCGCCGCGGAGGGAACAAACAAACAAACAGCCCCGCCCCCCGGGGAAGGCAGAGCCCCGCCCCCACGGCCAGAGAACCCCTCCCCTGCGTTAACTACCCAGCCCCGCCCACCTCGCTCCGCTCCACCGAAGCAGCACTGAGAACTGCCTGAGGGTGCGTGGTGCATGTGCAGTGACCGCAACAACATTCGCTGCCTCCCTCCACTCGCTCGCGGAGTGAGACGCTGCTGCGGGATGGGCGGGGCCTGAGCAGGGGCGGGGAGTGACGGGCGGGGGAGCACGAAAACCCGGCCCCGGCCGTATGGAATGGAGGAGGTCGCGCATGCGCAGGTCAGTGACTCTGCTGCGAATCCAGCACCAGGGCTTAGGTCAGACTGGGAGCTTCCTGGCCACACCCTCTCCTGCTGCTCTGCCCTGCTCCTGAGTTCTGCCCCACGCGTGTCCCTGACTGCATCCGCCCCTCCCCCCCCCCCCCGCTGCAGCTGCGGGGCGATGGCTCCAGCTCCTCTGGGTTCTTGTGGAGTCAGATTAACCTGCCCCGGGGCTGTAGCAACCCCCCCCCCCCATGATTCTCTGTTGGCCTGTTGCTGCTGGGGGCTGGGATCACACCTGCCCCCCCCCCTTTGCTGCTTCTCCTGTTCCTGCCCCCTCCTGCCTCTCTCCAGCTTTTCCTGCAGGGCTGGGTGCTCCTGGTGGGCTGGGACATTCCCATTCTCTGCCCCATGTGCTGCCCCCCCTCACCTGTCACCAGCCCCTAGGGCAGGGGTGCAATGTTCCCACGGATACGCCTGTCATAATGAGCGACCTCTGTTTTTGCCCATCCTCCTCGGGGGTACCAGCGCAGGAGGCCAAGGGCCCCTCCCACTGTTGAATGTGGACAGGTCTGGCCTGGCCTCTTTCTCCCCAGACACCCCTGCTCCTCCCCATTCCCCCTGGGCTCTGCCCCCCACCCTGGCCAGAAGCTGGAGCCCTGCCCAGACAGGAGAAGCCCAGGGGTGCCAATGCAGCTGGGGCCATCAGAGGACCATGCTTGGGGAAGGAGGGCTCAAAAGCTGCCCCTGGCTGATGGGCCAGACATAGCAGCCCCTGCCTAGCACAGATGGAGGGTCCATGAATCGCCACCACTGCCCAGACAGCTCTTACTGTGACGTGAATGGGGTCAGAACCACAGGGGCAGTTGGGGGGAGCCTCAGACTCTCCACCTGCCCTGGGTGGGGACATGGACTGGGGCTGCTCATGGGCCCCCCACCAGTGTTCCCTGTAAGCTGAGCACTTAGCCACTCAGGAGAGATTCAGGTGCTGCCCAGGTGATTAACAGAGCCCCCCCCCAGTCAGCAGCCTGTGTTTCTATGGGTGGTGCACATCTGCACCTACCTTGGTGCACACAACAGCATTTGTTCTACACATGTATGGAAACAAATTTGAGGGAACCCTCCTCCCCTCCCCCGCAGGACAGCCTGAGTGGCAGACAGCCTGCTCCCTCCCTAAGCTCCCCAACACTCTGGTATCTGCCCGTCCCAAAGCAGCGTTTGCCCCAAGTCACTGGCACCTCCCGGCTGAAAGCAAACCCAGCACCTGCAGCCTGTCCTATGGCACCGTCATGAATGATTTACTGGCCCAGAGAAGGGAAGGAGAGTTACTCACAGGGCGAACGCAGCAGCTGGACACACGCACATGGTGCTCTCCTGCCTGGCCCAAGGGAATAGAGGCGCCTCTGGTGAACCAGCTCCGTGTGTCTGTAGCTGGCTGCTGGCTTGGCATGTGCCAGTGCCCAGGAGGCCTGGGGACTGGGCATGAGCTGGCACCAGGATGGGCAGGGTCACCCAGGCCTACATGTCTATGGTGAGCAGTTGTGCAATGCACTGACCGTCATGGGGAGCCATGTCACATTGCTGGAGGGGCTCATGAATCCCTGGGGTGTGAGATCCTCGTCCACTCCTGTGCCTGCCTGGTGGGGGACTGAGCCAGGGTCTCCCTAGCTGAGGGGCAAAAGTTATGAGAGGTGGGAGAGGGGAGCTGTGAGGGGATGGGGGCAGGGCGAGAGGGGGAGGGATGCGGGAGGCAGGTGTCCAGTTTGGGACTGGAAGCCCCTGGCCCAACAGGTTCCTGGAGATGCCAGGCCGCACCACTGGCCCAGGCTGTCGAACATCCAGTTTGTGGCTCCATAGGCTCCCTACCAGCCCTTGTGCAGCTCATGGGGAAGTCCCTGAGTTGGCATATCCGGCTCTTAGCATTGGAGCAACTGGGGGTGGGGGAGGGGCATCAGCTGGGCTAGGGCAGAGCAAGAACTGCTCTTGGGCAGCACAATGAGTAGGGCTGGCCACTGACCAGGCTCCCTAACCCTATCCCGAGCCCCTTCCCTTCCCTTCCCTTCCCTTCTGTCTCCCCCCCCGCACCCAATTCCTCCAGAGCCGGGCTGGAACGGCTGCCCCACTGCCAGCCCTGCTGCTTGGCATGGTGCAGTCATGGGCCAAAGGGCAGGGGAGTACTCAGGTGTGGAGAGCAGATGGGGGCTGGATGGGGGGGCAGGGAGTGCAGGGGGCTGGAGAGATGGATGGCCCAGAAAGGCTGTGTTTACACTGGCATGATCTTGCACAAATACTCCTTTACGCAAGAGGTCTTGTGTTAAAGTATTTGCGCAAGAGAGCATCTACACTGGCATGTGCCTTTGCGCAAGAGATGTGCTTTTAGCCATCAGGCTTTCTTGCACAATAAATTCTTGTTGCCTGTCTACACTGGCCTCTTGCACAAGAAAAGTTGTGCAAGAGGGCTTATTCCTGAGCGGGAGCATCATAGTTCTTGCAGAAGAAGCACTGATTTCACACATTAGAACGTCAGTGTTCTTGTGCAAGAACTCCCCGCCAGTGTAGAGGCAGCATATTTTTGCGCAAAAGTGGCTGCTTTGGCGCAAGATCATGCCAATGTAGACACAGCCAGGATGTCTGGCTCAGAAGGGGGGGGGGGTGTCACAGTTTTCCCCAGGCTCTCCTCAATTTATTGTTCACAGCGTGGTACATCAGTTGGGGGACACATTAATGTGGCTTGGGGGTTTTTTGGGGGGGGGGAAGGAAGAAAGTGTCTCTCAACTGTGTTTTCAACAACAGGGTTTCATGTTGATAAGCTGAATTTCACAAAACTGAAGACGTCCCGGATAGAGATAACAGCCGTGAATACATTGTAGCAAAACACCAACATTGAGCCTGCCACTTGCAGAACCTAGTTTCATTTATAGATGTGGTACAGGAAGAATTAAATGACCCCTAACAAAAGATGGCCAGGTCCACTTTTGCCAGATGCTAAGCACTATGAAATAAAACTGAACACTCAGCAATTGGAGTAAAAATGGTGGAAGCAGAACACAAGCCGCAGTTCATTTGGCCAAGCCAGAAAAGATGGATCGCTGTGTTCTCATGGCTGTGGAGAGAATTTGGTGCATACTGAATGAACAAGGAGAAGGGTTCATGAGAAATGTGTTCCCAGAACTCCAAATTAGTATGTAAGGCGCAGTTCTTCACTTTATACTTTTCTTTTTGTTAAAAAAACAATCCCTGATCATTCTGTATTTTTATTAACATTATGTATTGACTGTTAGACAGACTGAATCCAGCAGGGCTGGTTTTATTGACAGAATATGCCATGGTTGTGGGCCCAGTGCTGAAGGCACTAAATATTCTCCAAGCACAGATATGCACAGTAATGGAATGGATGCTGTGTAAATTATACCAGCTCCAGGGGGTAGCTGAGTTAGTATGATTGTCAGTGTTCTTGTGCAAATACTATGCTGCTCCCATTCGGGCAAAAGCCCTCGGCCAGTGTAGACAGCTCAGGACTGCTTTGTGCAAAAAAGCCTCATGGCTAAAACGGCGATTGGGGCTTTCTTGCGCAAAACCACATCTGGATTGGCACGGACGCTTTTCCACAAAAAGTGCTTTTGCGCAAAAGCGTCCGTGCCAATCTAGACGCTCTTTTCCGCAAATGCTTTTAAAAGAAAAACTTTTCCATTAAAAGCATTTGCAGAAAATCATGTCAGTCTAGACGTAGCCGATGGTTTCAAACTGCAAAGGAACAACATGCCCTCTTGAGGACACTGGTAGATGGACTCCAGTGTGCCATTCAGAAATGTTTTGGTGAAATAATTGAGGACCTGGAGCTAATAAGAGCTGACATCTTGATGCCAAATGTTAGGACCACTTGGAACAAGCATGAAACTGGGATTAGAAAAGGTAAGAGACTATGTCATTTTAGACAAATGAAACTGCAAAGAAGCCTCATCAGGTGACACCATGGATCTGTTGCACTCTTTTTCTAGAATTAGAGAGCTGTGCACTGGGGCCAACAGAACTCTGTCTCCATCAGCTGCCTGTGAGAGAGTCTTCCGTATGATGGACTCATATTTTTTCATAGAAGAGCAAGGATTGGTACATTTGAAAAAAAAATGCTCATATAGTTGAACAAACATTTTGGAAATTAATCATTACAATGGAAAAATGCACACCGTGAATGTGGACAAAATAAATACATTTCTGTAATCTGACTTGTATTTAATTTGGTCCCTCTTCATCTTTATAAATGAAGGCAGTGAGTATCGTTAAATTCCATCATTGAAAAATGTATAGTATAGGTGTGCATATAATATAGAATTATATTATAAGTGTTTATATAGCGTGTGTGTGTATTAATGATGACCTGCAAGAACTCGGGAGGTTAAGCATAGGGTTCCATAGGACAACCAATTTTTACTTGTGCATACTTACGTACAATTAAGATATGATGCCTACACCCCACCATCAACCTCAGCCTGGACCATTCTACGTGAGAGATCCATTTCCTGGACACCACAGTACAAATCACCAATGGAATATTAGACACCACTCTCTACAGAAAACCCACTGACTCATAGTTACCTACATGCTTCCAGCTCCCATCCAGAACACACCGTACGATCCATCATCTATAGCCAAGCCCTTCGATACAACCGCATCTGCTCTAATGCCACTGACAGAGACCAGAAACTTCAGGATCTCTACCAAGCATTTATAAACCTAAACTACCCACCCGGAGAAATAAAAAAGCAAATTGAAAGAGCCAGACGAATACCTAGAAACCATCTACTTCAAGATAGACCCAAGAAAACCAACAATAGAACACCACTTGTCATCACCTACAACCCCCAACTTAAACCTGTCCAATACATTATCAATAAACTACAGCCTATACTGGAAGAGGATACCAAACTCCAAGAGGTTCTGGGAGATAGATCCATAGTCTCCTATAGACAACCACTTAACCTCAAGATGATTCTTACCAACAACCACAGGACATACCACACTAATACCAACCCTGGTACCTTCCCTTGCAACAAACCCCGTTGCCAGCTTTGTCCACATATTCACTCTGCTGATACCATTATTGGACCTAACCAAGTGAGTTATAAGATCAAGAACACATATTCCTGCGCATCCAGAAATATAATCTATGCTATCATGTGCCGAAAGTGTCCGTCTGCTATGTACATTGGACAAACGTCTCAGACACTTCGCCAAAGGATCAATGCCCACAAAACAGATATCAGACAGGATCACAAAGGAAAAACAGTCTCTTGCCATTTCAACCAGAAAGGACACTCTCTCAATGACTTAATTACCTGCATCCTGCTTCAAAAGCCTTTTAAAACTGCACTTGAAAGGGAATCCTCTGAACTGTTATTCATGCTAAAATTCAACACTGCATGGGGGTCTTAACAAAGACTCTAGTTATCTTACCCATTACAAAGATAGATTCTCCAATTATCACCTCTAATACCATTAGCTCACAGACATTTACCTTCCCCCCCACCCCCTTCTGTTCTGAAATGTGATTTGTCCTTTTCATGTGTGTTCATTGTTTTAATTGTGTCCTTTGGTATATATGGTTGTGACTATTTTCTTCCACTATTTGATCTGAGGAAGTGGGTCTGGCCCACGAAAGCTCATCAACTAATAAACCATCTTGTTAGTCTTTAAAGTGCTGCATTGTCCTGCATTTTGCCCCTTGGGAAAGGCAAAACTCACAGCGCGTGGGCAGAGACCGGCAAGGGCGGCACGAGAACCGCTGCGCACGCGCAGTGCCCAGATACGCGCTCACAGCGGTACAATCTCTCAGGGGAGCATCCCCCTCACCCTCCGCGGCGCCCCGGGACCAACCAGACCCGCTGGGCAGAAGCCGGGACTGGCCCACGTGGGCGCCTCTCGGCCCCGCCCCCGCAACAAAGGCCCTCCCCCGGCCCCTGCGCAGCCACGAGGGGCCCAGAGCGAACCCTGCAGCCCCAGCAGCGCGCGCCGGCCCCGCCCAATTCGGGACACCCCCTCCCCCCCACGTGCGGCCCAGCTCGGCACCTCCCCGCTCGGGACACCACCCTCAGGTCGGAGCCCGTCAGTGAGGGATCCCCCGCCCCCTGTGTTGTTACCCGCGCTGCAAAAGCCCCGCCCCTCATGCGGGCCGGCCCGGGCTCCGAGAGGCGGAAGTAGCCCGTTGATTTCCCCCCCCCTCCGAGGGGGCGTGACCAGGCAGCTCCCGGTCAGAGCTAAGACCTGCGGCAGGAGTCGGATCGGTTTTACGGACCTGCTGCGCATGCGCGGTGTGACGCCCCCCCCCCATTCGGCGTCGCCGCTGTCACTCCCGGCCCTGCTCAGGCCCCGCCGCTAAGGGGAAGGTAGCGGAGCTCGTTGCGGTTGCTGCGCATGCGCCGCGCTCCCTGGGCCGGGAGCCGTTGGGGCCGTTACTCGCTCGGGGAGGGGCTGAGGGAGGCCGCATCCCGGCGTCAGGGAGCTGGGAGAGGGGCCGTGCTGAGTTCGGGTGAGTCCGGCGCTGGGGATCGGGGCATCGCCTCGGGCCGGCCCCAGCGCTGCCCCCCCCCCCCCCCCCCCCCGCCTCTGCGGTCGCGTCACAAACATTCAGCCCCGCGCGTGTTGTTCCTCCTTCGGGCTGTTGGTGCCTCCTGATGCGGGGGGGGTGGGGGGGGATTTGAACACAGGGTGAGGAGGGGCCCTGGCATGAAGTGTGCAGAGACGGGGGGGGGGGGGGGCGCAGGAAGCTGAGGGGCCAAGGGGAGGCCCTGGAGGGTGAGCGAAGCTTTGGGGGATTTTTTCTGGTTTTAAATTTTGATTTTTTTGTATCCTCAGTGCTGGTGCCTCGGACAGCTGCTCCCCGGACCTGCCCCCCCATTGCTGAGCACAGGACAGTGACACGGCCCCGGTCCCCCAGCCCAGAGGCAGCCATGGCTGCAGAGAACCTCGTGGAAAGTGTCCGGGAGGAAGCGCCGCGTCCCGTCTGTCTGGAGGATTTCACAGCCCCTGTCACTCTGGAGTGTGGGCACAATTCCTGCCAGGCCCCCCTTAGCTCTCAGGGCAGAGACACTGAGCAGCAGGGACCCCTCCAGCCCAACTGGCAGCTGGTAAAGGTGGTGGAACTAGCCAAGCCGCTGAGTTCCCAGGCAGCAAAGAGAGCAACATGGGGCAGAGTGTGTGGGGAGCACCAGGAGGCTCCAAAGCTGTTCTGCAAAGAGGAGCAAGCTCCCATCTGTGTGGTGTGTGGCAGATCCCCAACTCACATGGTGGTGCCCTTTCAGAAAGCTGCTCAGGAGTACAAGGTACAAAGTTGCTGTCCAGTGTGATGGGAAATAACATTTGGTTTTAATTACAGGCTAATTTCACTGACTGTTACTGGGTACAGGTGTGACACGGCTCGTTAAAGCCTTCATGGTACAAGAAATGCTGTAAAAAGTAAATGCTCTGGCTTTGTGGCAAGTATGTCAAATACCTGATGTGGGAAATGTGTCTCTGAGGCTCTAAATCCTGAAACCCAGCCCTCACTGGTGACAGGAGGGGTACTTGTACAAGGTAAAGTGTTAACAATCAGAGCAGTTTAGATTGCAGGAGGTACAGGCCACTCTGTCAGTGAGCTGCCTTGGGACTAGAGAAGAGGAGGTTACAAGCTGTTACTGATTGGATGAACAGGAACAATAATCTGTCATTTGCCTTATAGATCCATAATGGAATCTGGGCCCTGCACAATACCCAGCAAGGGAAAGTCCCTGCTCTGAGCAGGTGTCAGTCCAGTTAGACAAACTGTGGGAAAGGAATGTGGGGCAGCAAGTTGCTCATAGTCACCAAACATGTCAGGGATAGAGTTCGGTCCTGAACCCTGGTTCAACTGTTAGACTACACTGCTCCCTGTCCCTCAGCATCACTGAATAGTGATGAAGTGTGGCCCTTTAAGAGAGAAAGATGCCTTGATAAAACCTTAGGCCCAGCAGGGAGAAGAGGTTTCCCACTGGGATGCTGAACTTCTGGGGGTTAAACTCCGATGCATGAACTGGCAGTAGATGAGGTTGCTGGGCTGGATGCTGTGTGGGGCCCATAGCAGGGCTTCAGGAAGTGCAGGTCCATGCCAAATACAACTAGGATTCAGTTGGATTGTAGCAAGAGTTCAAACTGGTTAACTGCTCATGTTTATCACTTCCAGTTACTGGTTAAACTTCCCACTGCCCCAGCAGTACCCCCTTGCCTCTGGCAACTAACATCAGTCTGCAGCTGCTTGGAGTTCCCATTGGCCAGGAGCAGTTCTTGTGGTCACCCCTGGCAGACCTCATGAGAGATCCCTGGCCCCAGGAGAGCCCGTTTCTTCTACCAGCTCTGCCTGGCAGCAGGTTAAAAAATACTGTCACTTGTAAAATTGTAATCTGTTACACCAGGGGTTCTCAAACCTTGTGATACCGTGACCCACTAAAAAAAAAAGTTGGGGGGGGGGGAGCCAAAGTTGTTAAGCAAAAATTGCACCAGTTTGTGACTGCACCCACCCCTCCCCTGAGCCAAGCCCCCCCAGCACCCTCCCATCCCAGTGCACTCCCTCCTCCCCCTGAGGCAGGTATCCTCAGTGTCTGGAGCTGCACTCCAATCAAATCTTCCCCCCTCCCCTCGTAGAGCCAGGCATGGAGAAAGAATCTTACTTTTAAAAGTGTCTGCTTCTGCCGCTGGCCCGCTGCCTCAGCTAGCAGCTTGCAGGGGAAGCATCATGTGGCAAGCTGCTGGTCTCTGCTGGTCAGGTGTTACCCAGCCCGGCACCAGGCAACTGCCCCCTTCTCCCCCTCCTCCTCTTCACTAGATTCTGTGGTACTCCTCACTCCCCTGCCAGATGTAGCTGGGGAAAATTGACTGGGCAGTGTCGGGAGATGCCGGGAAGACACAAATGGAAAAAAAACCAACCAACCAACCAACCAACCAAAAATCGGATCCAGCTGCGACCCCCCCCCCCCCGTAAGTTGGTCGCGACCCACAGTTTGAGAAACGCTGGGTTACATGATGAGGGTTGTTAACCACCTGCATCCTTGTGCCACCACCCTTGCAGGTGTCCTGCTGCATCCGCAGTCTCCTCCTGTGTCTCTTTCTATGGACAAAGCCACGTTCAGGGCTGAGTCCCTGCCGGTCGGGGCAGAGCTTCACAAAATTGGGACTCTCTTAAAGGCAGACAAAGGGGCTCCCAACATCTGATGGGGTTTGCCCTCATGCTGATTTCCATTTTTTCAGGAAAAATTGGAGACTCATTTGAAAACTATGAGGGAGGAGAGAGAAAAGCTACTGAGAAGGAAAACAACAGCAGAAGGGAAAAGCCAGGCCCTGAGCATCCGTGTCAGTGCATGAATTAATGTCCAGCCGTTGTGGCTTTCCCAGACATGCTCCCCAAGTGAGCTGAATGTCCCTCTGAAGGGCTGTCTGCTCACTTGGTTCATTAACATGTTTGCTGCTTTTTCCTCCGTGGGTATCTCTATCAGGCTGGTGCTGAGTCCTGCCTCCTGCTGCTCTGGTTCTGAATGGGAATATCCCTTTCAGAGGGACATGGGCCAGAGGAGATGCTGGGAGAGACGCCTCTACCTAGTAATCACAAAGTAGAGTCAAATGTTACAAATTGTAGGGTTTTCCAATAAATTCTTCCTGCTGCACACTCAGCTCCCCATGAAAGGGCTCTGGGCTCCATCCATGCCCCTGATCAGCCCTTTCCCTGTTTTCATACAGAAATGGACCAAAGCAGAGAGGCAGATGATTGTGGCTGAGTTTCAGCAGCTGTGGCAGTTCCTGGAGGAACAAGAACAACTCCTGCTGGCCCAGCTGGAGAAGCTGGATGAGGAGGTTTGGAGGTTCCAGACTGACACTGTCAGGAAACTCTCTGTGCAGATTTCCTGTCTCAGTGAGTTGATCGGTGAGCTGGAGGGGAAGTGTCAGAAGCCAGCAAGTGAATTCCTGCAGGTGAGACTGAGGGAGAAACATCCCAGCTCCTCACATAGGGAAGGGAGGCTCCTAAATCACAAGTGCTGGAGCCCAGCTGTCCAGATCTCAGTGTAACACCTTGTGCATTGCTGCCATGTGAATGACTCTTGTGCTTTGTAGAGTTACAGGCACAGATCTATTAGAGATGGCAAAGCCCCATTTGCTCAGGGGATCCATGTTCCTGGGGCCAGGGCATGGCCTCTCTTCCCATGTCTGTAAATCCCTTCCCTAAGATCCCCTGTGTGTCCAATGGGGCTGAGATTCTTTTCTGTGTCTTCTTTTCTTTTCTAGGACATCAGAAGCACCCTGAGCAGGTATGTGGCTCTCACTCTCTTCACACTTCATGGAGCAGGGAAAGGGCTTGGAGCGGATGTTAGCACCACATCTCCCCAGAGCTCTACAGCCAGATGTTAGACATGAATATCTCGGACTCATTTAATTCTGAGGGTCTCATCCTCGCACTTTAGACTCTGGAATTCCCCATTCAGGGCAGAGTCTGACCTCAAGTGTTTCCTAGAGCTTTCACCTCCCTGGAGACTGGCTGCCTTAGGACTGTGGGGTGGGACATGGGCCTGTCACTGCTGGGTATTGGGCACATTCAGCCCAGGGCAGCAGGGACTAAGAGTCTGTCCCTCCCGAGGGCTGTTTGGAGACCTGTGTGGAAGGAGCTGGGGAGAGGGGAGCTGGTGTCTCAGTCTAATCCCTACTGGACAAATTCCTTCAGCCCTTCATGTGGGAACCTCCTTTCCCTTAGTGTCTGGAGGCCAAGGAGTGAGTTGGCCATGGACACTATTCCCCTTTACTCCCCCAGCCAGTCTCCCCCGGGCTGGAAGTGAAGAACAGAAATGGGACCTTTGAGGGGAAGGTTGCATGGCTATGGGATATGTTGTCCCTGTTCTCAGGCTGGGAGAATTGGAGGAATTCTAATACCAGGCCTGTTAGAGCTGAGACTTACTAGCCAGAACTTACCAGCAGTAAACGAAATACAATCACATTGAATTGTTTCTGTCCAGGTGTGAGACGGGGCAATTCCAGCTGCCGGAAGAGATTTCCCCTGAACTAGAAGAACAAGTCAGAGGTTTCTCCCAGAAAACGATTGCTCTGTCGGAGACTCTGAGGCAGTTCAAAGGTACCTAGAAGGGATGGATGAGGGGAAAGAGGTTCAGGTATCTGAGACTATTGAATCTGGCCTCTGAAGCCAACCTCCCCCTGCCTCAATTCACACACAGAGAATGACGGCCCCATCACTCTGCTGTCCATAGAGGCTCTGAGCGAACAGACCCAACTGCTTGCAGATAGAGCCAGGGGTTTGCAAACTCTGAAGCTCCCATTCTGAGATCAAAATATTTAAAGTTACTGTGATGGCAACATGTTCCGCCACCACAGCTCCAGGTTATGATGATAAGCAATAAGTGTGTAGGGAATAATTCCAGACCTACTGGGTGCAGGTGAAAAAAAGCAGAGGATTTATTGTACATCAGCGCTGGTAGAGTACCACCTAGGGGTTAACCTGGTTAGCACTAACTTAATCAAAATATGCATTAGGTTATATAGGCAGCAGATGGACAGAGGGGAAGTGATTTGATATGTTTAGTGGCAGAAACATAATGAGCACGTAAGCTAATAAACTACAAGGTTATTCAGTATCTCCACTCATTGCCAATTAAACATGTTATCAATAATAGAAGTAGTTATTCCTAACATGCTAAATGAGCCAATATAAACAAAGGCCCGTTGGATGGCAACTCTGTCGGCTGGAAATATAATACGTCTACTGCAGGGGTGATATTTGGGATCTAAGCTTATTTTTAAGGAATAAAGAAGACAGTGAAAATAATTCCTGTGCAGTTTTAGGCATCAGTCTGGGCCTTATCAGAGTGAGGCCTTCTTGTAATGTGGTAGCCAGGGCGACCAGGGTCAAGTTAACTGCTTATGCAGTAAATTCTCAGGCCTTGAATTTAGGATTTGAATGGCGGTTCTCAGCAAGATACCATGGACTGCCTCAGTTTGCCCCTACAAAGGGAATGAGAAGCCAAGAGGGAGGGGGTGAGGAGGGAAGAGTAAATCTCATTTACAGCTTTTCTCTCCTGGGATAGGGGTGAGGCTGCAGGGATATTGGCTCCATTGCTGGGAGGTGCCCGAGTTAGAAAGCAAATGACAATTTCAGACTCTTTCATACTAAATACCTGAGTGTGGTTGTCTGGTCTCTGATACAAGTGAAATGCAGAGTTCAGCGTGGGGACATTGTTATAAATAGGAGAGCCTGGAATCTCACTTCTCTTATCCCTTCGCCCACTAGACACTCTGCCCTCTGCACTGGAGAGAGCAGGAGGAAAATCCCTGGGAGCTTTCAGACAAGGTGAGTTTGCAGGTGGAAGTTCTTTAAATGATGAGAAATTCCTGTGAAAACATCTTCATGAGATTGTCATTAAAGTTACCAACCAAACCCAGCAACCACGGTGCACACAGCCCTAAATCTCAGCCATTGATCAGTGAGGAGACCCAGAGGCACTGCATGGAGACCTATGGACACTTGGAGAAACACTGGTCTGGGTTTGTGATGCTAAAAGGGTAAATTTAAAGCACACAAAGGATAGCACCTTCCGGCTCAGATTTCACTGCTCAGTCAATTTCAATATGGGGTTGGTTTCAAACAATAAATAGGCTGAAAGGCTGAGAACTGACTGGCTTCCATGGTATCAGTTTGTTCAATGCAAGAAACTGGTGGATGCCCAAGGGCTGTTAAGTCTAGTGCAGGCCTGCACAAAATGGGTCCATGGGTCAGATCAGCCCATGGGTCAGATCCACCCCACCAAACCATCGGATCCAACCCACGAACACCACTCCCCATCTGAAAGCCACTCAGAAAGTGACTGTGAGCCCAGAGGGGAGGGGGGAAGGCTTCAGGCGCTGCTGCCACCCCCAGGACAATCTCATTGGCAGGTTTCTGACCAGAAACAAAGCACTGTGCCAGCTCCCCTCTGGATCATAATTATTCACACACGCACATGGCCCTGCAGCCTGAGAGAGGGTTGGACAGGCTCCCTGCCTGCCTGAGGTGCTTGGCCTGTGGCCAGGAGTCACTCAGATAAGTCTCCTGTCCAGAGTTTGCCTCTGACACCCCAACCTCTCCCTTCTCTTCCTCATCTCTGCTCCCCACTCCTGCCCCCCGCTTTGCATACCCAAACTCTGTCCTCCTCCTGCAGCTATATTTGCAAGACCTCTCAGTGATCAGAAACCCACAGCCCCTTATTTGTCCACTAAATGACTTCTCTAAATTAAAATTACTTTAAATATATAATGAGTAGTTGGCTAATCCAGTATCCTATATCACAGCCTGCCTCCTTCACCCAAACTCCCTCCTACATGCCCCTCATCTGTCCTGCATCCCAAACCCTTACCCCAAGGGTCCTCCTCCCAACACGCATCCCAGATCCTGCATTAATGTCATGAAAGAGTGCAGCTCTCAGCCACATTCCATTTGGCCCCCCATCAAAATGAATTGCTCACCCCATCGAGTGGATTGGCTCCCACAGAGCCATGTAAGTGAAAGCTGAAGCCAGACTATTTCAGACAAGAAAAGAGGCACAAATGTTTGATAGGGAAGAGAATTTGCTGTTGAAACAAATGATCAAAGACCTGGTGGATTCTCCATCTTTTGAGGTCTTCAGATCCCTGGGGGACTTTCTAGAAAATACACTGTGGGGAAACAGCTTTGTGCCTGGGTAACTGGACTGAGTGTAATGGCTTGTGACACTGAGGAGGTCAGACTGCATGACTAAGGATATCTTCTGATCCCATGAATCCATGAATTTTAAGATCTCATCCTGCTAACACTCAGCACGTGTTTAATAATAAGCATCTGAATGGTGATGTTAACTTTACTGACTCTCTGTTTTGGAAAGGGTTTATAACGTCTCTGTCAGATGAGAGAGCAAAGTTTGTGCTGCAAATCCATGAATGAAGACTAAGGGTTTTAAATACAGCAGCCTGCATTTAATCTATGTCCATGTCCAGGCAGATGAATACGTGGCTTATCAGAAACACTGGGTGCCGATAACTATATCCCATTGTTGCAGACACAGTAATGTTGTAACTCAAGCCAGATACGGAGAGAAATGAATATGGATTTGGGATCTAACTTGTGTGCGCTGTTTATGGAATATCTAGACTAAAGCTTTTGCCCACAATGGCAGAGTCTAGCACATGTCACGAGGAACAGAATCTGGGGAGAATTGGGGTGTGGAAAGGATTAAAGCCCCTTCTGAATTGTCTCCAATTCCCCTTCTCCCCCTCCAGGCTGCAGAACACCCATGTCTGATTCCAGCTCAGCCTCCAGCCTGCAGAGCCAGGGACAGGAAATGGCCGTGGCGGAGCCGGTGAGCTTCCAGGAGGTGGCTGTATATTTCTCTGAGGAGGAATGGGCTCTGCTGGACCCGGGCCAGAGAGCCCTCTACAGGGATGTGATGCAGGAGAATTATGAGGCTGTGACCTGGCTGGGTAAGGATTCCTGTCCCCTTGTGTAACAGAAGCTGGGTGGGCTCTGGAGCAGCTGGGTTGGGTTTGGTTCAGGTTAATTCATTGCCTCTGCCCCCAATGTCAGGAGTATCTGCCCCAATAATCCTGACAGTGAAATACTGTCCCTTCCGTTTCCCCTCCCAGGGAAAGCAGGTTCAGGGAGATAAGAATGATGCTGCTCTTCCCACAGTTAAGGTCTCAGTGCGCTTCCTTCCTGTCTTGCCCATTTTATGCCTTGACTGGAGGTGTGAGTAGAAAGGCTCAGGCAGGAACAGCAAGTACCAGAGTTCTGGGTCTGGCTGCTCTTAGTGCCTGCAGGTTCCCCTTGTTGGCAGTGTGCTGAGCCAATGGAAGCAGGGTGCAGGTCCCAGAGTCCTTCCCTACCTGTAGCTAATCTCTGACTTGCTGGTTCTTGCCAGTGGGAGGGGCTGGATGCTGGGGCTGAGGAAGGTTGGATGAGGCAGTTCATGCTCTGCAAGTGTTTTGTGGGAAGTGGCTCGATAGTAGATAAATGTGAGCAGGGCTCTGCTTGCATTTCAGGCACAGGCTGGGTTTCCTTACAAAAGTTCAGTTTCATTGTCTCTGGGGCTCACTTGCCTCTGCGTGCAATGGAAATAAATCACATCATCTGTTTTGTCTTTTTAGAGTGAAATATCTTCCAGTAGGGACTTTTTCTTCCTGTGTGAATGTCTGGCTTCATGCTCAGATGACCTGCGTTCAGCTCTCTGCCCGTCTCAGACTGCCTGTGTGACCTTAGAATCATAGAACCATAGAGGTGGAAGAGATCTCAGAAGGTCATCAAGTCCAGCCCCCTGCCCTGGGCAGGACCAGTCCTAGCTAAATCAACCTAGCCAGGGCTTTCTCAGGCCAGTCTTAAAAACCTCTAGGGATGGAGACTCCACTACTTCCCTAGGTAACCCATTCCAGTGCTTCACTACTCTTAGAGAAATAGTTTTTCCTCATATTCAACCTGGACCTCTCCCACCTCAACTTGAGACCATTGCTCCTTGTTCTGCCATCCGTCACTACTGAGAATATCCTTTCTCCAGCCTCCTTCAAACCTCCCTTCAGGAAATTGAAGGCTGCTGTTAAATCCCCCCTCACTCTTTGCTTCTGCAGACTAAACAGACCCAACTCCCTCAGCCTCTCCTCATAAGTCATATGCTCCAGCTCCCTAATCATTTTGGTTACCCTCTGCTGGACCATCTCCAATGTGTCCACATCCTTTTTGTAGTGGGGGGCCTAGAACTGGACAATACTCCAGATGTGGCCTCACCAGTGCCAAATAAAGGGGAATAATCACATCTCTGGATCTGCTGGCAATGCTCCTCTTAATGTAACCTAATACACCATTAGCTTTCTTGGCTACAAGGATACATTGTTGACTCTCATCCAGCTTTTCATCCACTGTAATCCCCAGGTCCTTTTCTGAAGAATTACTACTTAGCCGGTTGGTCCCCAGCCTGTAACAATGCTTCAGATTCTTCCGTCCCAAGTGCAGGACTCTGCACTTGTCTTTGTTGAACGTCATCAGATTTCTTGTGGCCCATACCTCCAATTTGTCTGGCACTCTGGACCCTATATCTGCCCTCGAGCATGCCTACCTCTCCCCCTAGCTTAGTATCATCTGCAAACTTGCTGAAGATGCAATCCATTCCCTCATCCAGGTCATTAATAAAGATGTTGAACAAAACCGGTCCTAGAACCAAACGTTGGTGCACTCTGCTAGTAAGTGACCGCCATCCTGATATTGAGCCGTTGATCACTACCCCCTGGGCCCGACCTTCTAGCCAGTTTTTTATCCATCTTGCCATCCATTTATCCAATTCACATTCCCTTAACATGGTGGCAAGAATATTGTGGGAGACTATATCAAAAGCCTTGCTAAAGTCAAGGTATATCACATCCACTGACTTTCCCATGTCTACAGAGCCAGTTACCTCATCATAGAAGCTTATCAGGTTGGTCAGGCACGACTTGCT
This sequence comes from Pelodiscus sinensis, assembly GCF_049634645.1. NCBI lineage: Eukaryota > Metazoa > Chordata > Testudines > Trionychidae > Pelodiscus > Pelodiscus sinensis. Next base: position 3,421,550 of record NC_134741.1, read on the forward strand.
CTTTGTGAATCCATGCTGACTATTCCTGATCACTTTCCCCTCTTTCAAGTGCCTAAAAATGGATTCCTTAAGGATCCCTTCCATGATTTTTCCAGGGACCGAGGTAATACTCGCCTATACTTCTCTGGATAGTCCTTCTTCCCTCTTTTGAAGATGGGCACTACATTTGCCTTTTTCCAATAATCCGGGATTTCTCAACCTCCACCTCTTTTTCAAAGATAATGGCCAAAGCCTCCTCAAAGACATTTGCCAACTCCCTCAGTACCCTCGGATGCATTAAGTCCAGACCCATGGATTTGTGTATGTCTAGTTTTTCTAAATAGTTCCTAACCTGTTCTTTACCCACCAAGGGCTGTCCATCTTCATCCCATCTTGCGTCACTTAGTGCATTAGTCTGGGAACTGACCTTGTCCGTGAATACAGAAGCAAAGAAAGCATTGAGTACTTCAGCTTACCTCTCATCATCTGTCACTAGATTACCTCCTTCATCCAGTAGGGGCCCCACACCTTGTCCGATCACCTTCTTGCTAACATGCCTGTAGAAATATTTCTTGTTATCCTTCACATCCTTTGCCAGTCACAATTCCAATGTGTTTTTGCCTTCCTGATAAACCCCTGGCATTCTCGAGCTATACATTTATTTCCCTACCTGGTCATTTGTCCAAGTTTCCACTTTTTGTAAGCTCCCTTTTTGTGCTTAAGTTCACCAAGGATTTCCCCTGTAAGCCAATCCGGTCTCCTACCATGTTTGCGTCTCTTGCTACACATCGGGATGGTTTCTTTCTGTGCCTTCAGTAAGGATTCTTTAAAATATTGCCAGCGCTCCTGGACTCCTTTCCCCTTCATGTTAGCATTCCAGGGGATTTCTGCCCATCAGGTCTCTGAGGGAGTCAGTCTGATTTTCTGAAGTCCAAGGTGTGTATTTTACTACTCTCTTTTCTTCCTTTGGTAAGGATACTGAAATCTACCATCTCATGATCACTGCTTCCCAGGTTGTCTGCCACCTCTACTTCCCCTATTACTTCCTCCCTGTTTGTGAGCAGAAGGTCAAGTTGTGCATGGCCCCTGGTTGGATTCTTCAGCACTTGTACCAAGAAGTTATCCCCAACATTCTCCAAAAACTTCCTGGATTGCCTGGATACTGCTATATTGGTCTCCCAGCAGATGTCAGGGTGATTAAAGTCCCCCATGAGAACCAGGGTCTGCGATCTGGAAGCTTCTCTCAGTTGTCCAAAGAGAGCCTCATCTACCTCATCCACCTGATTCGGTGGCCTGTAGTAGACCCCAACCACAACATCACTGCTGTTGTTTGCACCTTTAATCTTAACCCATAGACTCTCAACAGGCTTTTTTCCCCTCTATATACTGGAGTTCTGAGCAATCATAGTGCTCTTACATATAATGCAATTCCTCCTCCTTTTCTCCCCTGCCTGTTCTTCCTGAACAGTTTATATCCTTCCATGACAGTGCTCCAGTCAAGCGAGTCATCCCACCAAGTCTGTTATCCCAATTAAATCATATTTCTTGGACTGGGCCAGGACCTCCAGTTCTTCCTGTTTGTTGCCCAGGCTTCTCTCATTGGTGTACAACTCAGATAACCAGTTGATTGCCCTACCTTCTCCATTCGAATCAGGGGTCCTCCTTTGTTGCTCATTACTCTTTGCATTCCTTCCCAGTATCTGACTTTCCCACTCCACTCAGGGTTTTGGTCACCATCCCCCAATGAACCTAGTTTAAAGCCCTTCTCACTAGGTTTGCAAGCCTTCCCACGAAGATGCTTCTTCCTCTCTTTGTTAGGTGGATCCCATCTCTTCCTAATAATCCTTGTGCTCGGAACAGAGTCCCATGGTCGAAGAAACCAAAGCCTTCTCTCCGACACCACTTGCGCAACCATGCATTTACTTTCTCAATTCGAAGATCCCTGCCCAGTCCTTTCCCTTCAACAGGGAGGATGGACGAGAACACCACTTGTGCTCCGAATTCTCTGATCCTTCTTCCCAGTGCTACATAATCCACAGTAACCCGCTCAAGGTCATTCTTAGCCATATCATTAGTTCCCACATGGAGAAGCAGGAAGGGGTATGATCTGAAGGTTTGATCAGTTTTGTAAGACTCTTAGTTGCATCCTGAATTCAAGCTCCCAGTAAGCAGCACACCTCAGTCCCTCTTAGAAGAGACTCCCCAACCACCACCACCCGTCGTCTTCTTATGGGGGTGGTGGTTGTGGAACCCCCATCCCTAGGACTGTGCATCCCATGCCTTGCAGTAGATGGTGTTCTCTTCCTTCTTGTGAGGTCCCTTCCAAAGCATTCACCACCAAAGAGCCTGAAAGTGATTACTTACCTTTATAGCATTGGGGGATTCCTGTGCTGGCCTTTTTCCCCCTCCTAGACATTACATGCTGCCAGTTCTCTTTCTAGTTCTGTACTGCCCTCTTGACTCTTCCACCTGCCGTTTTTCCAGGATTAAATGCTGCCTTCTATCGAGGAAGTCTTCGTCCTCTCTGATCTAGCGTAGGGTCGACACTTGGGCCTTCAGTCTTCAAGTCCCATGGAGTACGTCTACACTTGCTCCCTATCTTAAGATAGGGATGCAAATGTAGGCGACCAAAATTGCTAATGAAGCTGGGATTTAAATATTCCGTGCTTCATTAGCATGATTACGCCCATGTGCTAGTTCGAATCACAGCTGGTTGGAACCAGGAGCTGGGATGTGGTAGTTCAAACCAAAGCCTTTGGTTCGAACTAACATTACTCCCTGTGTGCGATCACCTCTCTCTTTAATAGCTATTATAGTGCGTCCTTGTTTCTCAGGGCTGGGAAGGGTACCTACACTAAAGAGGGGTGATGCTTAGCTCCATATGAGCATCCCGATAGCACAATGGAGTCCTGATTTACACCAGAATTCCCAGGTGCTGCTGTGATTTGATAATTTTGCTTCCTGCAGCGCCATATGAATTGCTGCTAGTGCCACAGTGTTGTTATGGCTGTTCAGGGCAGCTCTTTCTGGAGCTCTGATGCCAGTGACACTGGCAGAGCGTGCGGCTTGCCCATGCAGCACAGCCTAGGGTTGCCACTAAGAAAAACCCAGACTCCATTCGGATGCTCAAAGCACTCAGCCAAGTTTGTGGAAAGGAGCAGGGTGCTAGTGTCCCAGCTCCTCAGGCACAAGTACAGTGAGACTTGTCCCAACCCAATAACAGTACCAGTACAGTCAGCAGTCGGAATGCTGCCTCTCAGCCAGTATCAACATGCCCCTTCTGTGACTTTTCTCATATAGTGTGTGACAAAGTCCCTTGGTAGCTCCCTGGGGTTCTGTGCTTCTTGGCAGATACTTGGGCACCTCAGAGACTCACAGGGCCCCCTTTGTTGCCCTGGGATTTCCCTAGAGGCAAGGGTCCCCACTTACCAAGTTATTCTCATCACAGGCTAGTCATTGGGGTTCAGCTTTGCTCTGCTCTCTTTGTGCCATGCCCCACCCCTCCTGCTGCCTGAGATGAATCCTTTTATGGGAACCCGGAGGCCTTAATTGGCAGCAGGTGCTTAATTAACTCCAGCTGCAAGCTGCCTCCCAATTAGGCCTCTATTTAATATCCTGGCTGCTGGGCTGTGTTCAGGTGAGGCTAATTTAGACACCAGAAGGCATTAACTCACCTTCTAGTATGGCTGCCTTCTGTAGGCTTTTGTAAACCTTCCATGAGGCCTCGGTAGCTCCCTGCTTTTGGGGTGCTGTATTTTCTCCTGCACTCCTCTGCTCTTCTTCCTTTTGGAGAGGGGATGTCTCTCCGTTAGTTCGATTAACTTTCATAGGCGCTACAATAGCGTTTCGCTAGTTCGAACTTAATTCGAACTAGCAGAGCGCTTAGTTCGAACTAGGAAAACCTCATTTTACGAGGATTAAGCCTAGTTCGAACTAGCTAGTTCGAATTAAGGGGTGTGTAGACACTTAATTCGAACTAGGGGGAGGCTAGCCCTCCCCAGGTTTCCCTGGTGGCCATTCTGGCCAACACCAGGGAAACTCGTCTGCCCCCCTCCCGGTCCCGGACCCCTTAAAGGGGCACGGGCTGGGTACGGTGCCCGTGCCAGGTGCAAGCCTGCCAGCACCCAGCCAGCAGACCCTGCACCTAGCACGGATCGAGCCACCCACCCGATGCCCCCCCAGCCCTCCCCCTCTTCCCGGGACCAGGCTGGTGGCTCCCGGGAGCTTTCCTGGGACCGCTAGAGGCGGGCACCCGCCTGGGCTAGTGCAGACATCGTGGACCTCGTCCACGATCTCCGCACTAGGCACAGGAAAGTGGCCGTCTAGGGCAGGAGAGCTGCCAGCCTGGCCACTCAGGAGCAGGTGTGCAAGAGAATCAAGGGGGTCCACTGAGACCCCCGACCCTGAGCCCTGAGCTTACAATGGCCGTCCTGGGTCAGACCAAAGGTCCATCTAGCCTAGTAGCCTGTCTGCTGACAGCGGCCAACCCTAGGGACCCTGGAGGGGATGGACCGAAGACAGTGACCAAGCCATTTGTCTCGTGCCATCCCTCTCTAGCCTTCCACAAACCTTCGCCAGGGACACCACTCCTACCCCCTGGCTAATAGCACTCCATGGACCCAACCTCCATGACTTGATCTCACTTCCCTTTAAACTCTTTTCTAGTTCTAGCCTTCACAGCCTCCTGCAGCAAGGAGTTCCACAGGTTGACTCTTCGCTTTGTGAAGAACAACTTTCTGTTACTAGTTTGAAGCCTGCTACCCATTCCTTTCCTTTGGTGTCCTCTAGCCCTTCTTTATGGGAACTAATGAAGAACTTTTCTGTATGCACCCTCTCCACCCAACTCCTGCTTTTAGAGACCTCTATCCTGTCCCCCCTCCGTCTCCTCTTTTCTAAGCTGAAAAGTCCCAGTCTCTTTAGCTTTTCTTCATATGGGATCTGTTCCCAACCCCTGATCATTTTAGTTGCCCTCCCCTCTCCCAGCCTCTCTCTTCCCCTCTCCCACCTCCTTTTCCCAGTCTCCCTCAGTTTTGTTCAATAAAGACATTCCATTTTGGAAGACACGTTATCTTTATTTTGTACATCAAGAAGAGGGGCTAGGGAAGGGTAAGTGGAAGGAGGTGAGGGAGGAATGGGGCATGAGCCCCCGATAGGGAGGACTGGGCTGGCTCTGTGGGCTTCTGGGGGTGGAAGCTCTCCTGCAGCCCCCCAACTGTCCCCCTCTCCCCAGATGGCAGCCTGCGGCAAGTGCCGCCGGGCTGATGGCCAAGTGCTGTGATGTGCCCAGTGTGGGTACTCCGGGCACTCCAAGCCAGGACTGCTTTGCAAGCGGGGCACCCCTGAGAACTGTCTGTCCGGGGTGGGGGTCGGGACCCTTTAAGCACAGCCCGTGGCTAGCCTGAGACAGCATCTCCACGCTCTAAGTCCTCCTCTGATGCCCTGCCGGCACTGCTTCCGGCCATCCTGGTTCAGGGTCCACTTAATGTGGACATGCTAGTTCGAATTAGCAAAACGCTAATTCGAGCTAGTTTTTTAGTCTGGATCCGTTAGTTCAAATTAGCTTAGTTCGAATTAACTAATTCGAACTAAGTTAATTCGAATTAACGTTGTAGTGTAGACATACCCTTCAGTACCAGGCAAAGTAGTCAAAATAATAGTAAAGAATACAATTATCAGGCACGTAGAAGAATATAATTTGTTGGACAAAAGTCAGCATGGTTCCTGTAAAGGGAAATCATGTTTTACTAATCTATCAGAGTTCTTTGAAGAGGTTAACAAACATGCAGACAAGGGGGATCCAGTAGATATAGTATATTTGGATTTTCAGAAAGCCTTTGATAAGGTCCCTCACCAAAGGCTCTTTTGTAAATTACATTGTCATGGGATAAGAGGGAAGGTCCTTTCTTGGATTGAGAACTGGTTAAAGACAGGAAACAAAGGGTAGGAATAAATGGTAAATTTTCAGAATGGAGAGGGGTAAATAGTGGTGTCCCGTAAGGGTCAGTCCTGGGACCAATGCAGTTCAACTTATTCATAAATGATCTTGAGAAAGGGGTAAGCAGTGAGGTGGTAAAGTTTGCAGATGATACCAAACTGTTTAAGATCGTCAAGACAGAAGCAGACTGTGAGGAACTCCAAAAAGATCTCACCAAACTGAGTGATTGGGCAACAAAATGACAAATGAAGTTTAATGTGGATAAGTGTAAAATGCACGTTGGGAAAAATAACCCCAACTATACATACAGTATGATGGGGGGCTAATTTGGCTATGACAGATCAGGAAAGAGATCTTGGAGTTATCGTGGACAGTTCTCTGAAAACTTCCACACAGTGTGCAGTGGCGGTCAAAAAGGCAAATAGGATGTTAGGAATTATTAAGAAAGAGGTAGAAAATAAGACACAGAATATCTTACTGCCCCTATATAAAACTATGGTGTGCCCACATCTTGAAGACTGTGTACAGATGTGGTCTCCTCACCTCAAAAAAGATATTTTGGCCTTGTAAAGGGTTCAGAAGAGGTCAGCTAAAATGATTAGGGGTTTGAAACGGGTCCCATATAAAAAGAGGTTAACGCGACTGGGACTTTTCAGTTTAGAAAAGAGGAGACTGAGGGGGGATATGATAGAGGTCTATAAAATCATGAGTGGTGTGGAGAGGGCAAATAAAGAAAAGTTACTTATTAGTTCCCATAATAGAAAAACTAGAGGACACCACGTGAAGTTAATGGGTAGCAGGTTTAAAACTAATAAAAGAAATTTGTTCTTCACACAGCGTGTTGTCAACCTGTGGAACTCCTTGTTAGAGGAGGCTGTGAAGGCTAGGACTATAACAGAGTTTAAAGAGAAGCTAGATAATTTCATGGAGGTTAGGTCCATAAAAGGCAATTAGCTAGGGGATGAATTGGTGTCCCTGGCCTCTGTTTGTCAGAGGCTGGAGAGGGATGGCAGGAGAAAATCGCTTGATCATTGTCTTCGGTCCACCCTCTCTGGGGCACCTGTTGGCAGACAGGCTACTGGGCTCGATGGACCTTTGGTCTGACCCAGTATGGCCGTTCTTATGACCTATCTCAGGGGGACGTGTCCCTTTCCCCTGCTCCCCAGTCCCCGTCCTCTCTTACCCTCCCACTGCTGCTCTTGTCCCCTGGCTCTTTCACCATTCAGGCCCAGCCCTTTTACTCCAAGGGTTGGGAACTTTCTATGAGGAGGTGCCGTAAGTATGCCCGGTGTTGTACCCCACCTACTGAGGGGGAGGACAACCTCTTTCAACCTATGGAAATGGACTCTGGAGCCATCCCTCCCTCTCAGCCCCTGGACACTTCACAGCACCGTGGGGCAGTTGAGGTGACCACGGAGGTTGCAGGAGAGGTGAACTCCCTCCCAGGGTCCCTACAAGAAGGGGAAGCCATGGAGGTGGCTCCCACTGTCCCCGCCTCCACTGAGGGGGCAGCAGCTGACCTTGACACCGACAAAGATCACCCTCTGGTGGCGGGCAGTGGGCTCGCCTTCCTCTGTTAGGAGATGGAGACTTTGAGGTTGACCCTGGTTGCCTCAGAGGGGGATTACCATGCCGTAGAAGGACAACAACAACTATCCTCTACTTTCCCCCTCCGACCCGCTGCTATCCCTTCTCCCTGCCTCTGAGTTACCCAAGGGTGCGACTGTCTGCTCGGCCATCAGCAACACTTTGGCTGTGACCATCAAAACCCTGGAGGTTCTCAGTCGGCAGGAGCAACCGTTACTGTCCATCACCCCCGACACTGAGGTCTCTGGTGCTGCACCTTCTGGCACTGGAGCCCAGCGCTGGGGAGATGTTACCTATCCCTACTGCTGCCATTGATTCACTGCCCTGCAAGGAGGCACCGCATCCTGGCACCTCCTCTGCTGAGGCTTCTTGCCCTGCTCCCTTTCCTAGCCCCTGCTGCACTCTTCTCCCTGTTCAGTCCCCCTTCCAATTGAGCTTCCAAGCCCTCTTCCTGCTCCTCTCGTCCTTGTCTTTTCCCTAATACCCCACCACTTCCTCCCACTACTCCCCTTCCTCCCTTTCCTGATCTTTTGCTTGACCTCTTTTCCTCCCCTTATTTTGTTGCTGCTGCCCCCAGGGTTGCCATGTTCAGTCCAGATACTGGCCCGCGAGAGGCGGTTTTCGTTGCTCCTGCTCCCAGCCCATTTGGGGCTGTTCTCCCTCTGCCACTGTCTTCTCAGCAGGAACTCCAGAGGCCCTGCATCCCTGTGTTGATGGGTTGTGGGGCTCACAGAGGGGTCTGGCCCCAAGGCGTTTGAGGGCCTGAAGCCAGACGTGCTGAAGGGCGAGATGCATGTTTTCTTGGAAGACATTAGTGGCTCCAAGAACAAGGTTGCTCTCACCCTTCAGCGCTGGGGAGATTTCTATCTTGCCTTACAAATGGTAAGGGCCCTCTTGGGGGAGGGTAAAGGGACTGGGCGGTGGGAGGCTACGCACTACCAGCGGGTCCGCAGCTTCCGTGACGCCCTACTCACTTTCGGATACGGTCATGGTTTCCTGCGGGGTCGAATCGGGGCCGCTGACACTCCTGCCGGCGAGGATCTTCCCCAGCCCTCTTGATGCTGGCGCTCATCCTTACCACTTTAAAAACCTGGGGCTGCGGGTTGGATCTCCACAGATGTCAGGTACACTCTTCCTTCGGGGGGGGGGGGGTACTCTGTCATGTTCTGCAGGAGACCCATACGATTCCAGCCGCCGAGGCTAGCTGGCAGCTGGAGTGGGGGGACAGGGTTTATTTCAGCCACCTGTCAGCCCGTCAAGCTGGGTTGGCTACCCTGTTGTTCCCGAACCTGCAGCCCTAGATACTACAGACCGCTGTGGTCATGCTGGGTCACCTGCTGCATCTCCGGGTTTGGACAGAGGGGCTGACATTAAATCTCGTTAACGTCTATGCCCCGATGTCCAGCCCAAAGAGGCTATGCTTCTATCAGTGGGCATCTGTCTTCCTTGAATCCTCGTGAATGCCTGGTCCTGAGTGGAAATTTCAACTGTACCTCAAGGATCGGGACCATATGGGGACCGAGCAGTGCCCAGCCACAACAGATGTCCTCAGGGAGATAATAGGCCATCACCCCCTGGTGGACATCTGGCGGGACCTCCACCTGGGCGGGGACATGGTGTTTACCTATGTCTGGGTGGTGGGTTATCGGTCTTTCCACTCCTAGTTGGACCACTTTTATCTTTCTTGTCGTCATCTCTTCCGGGCCCACTCCTGGAGTATTAGGCCGGCCCCATTCTCGGACCAGCAATTTGTGGCCATGACGGGCTCTCTTTCCTCAGAGAGGCCAGGGCTGGCCTACTGGCAATTCAATAACAGCTTGCTGGAGGATGCAGGCTTTGTAGCATCCTTCTGGGAGTTCTGGCTGGTCTGGCACTGGTGACAGTGCATCTGTTCCTTGGCACGGCAGTGGTGGAATGTGGGGAAGGTGCGCACATGGCTCTTCTGCCATGATTCCACTCGGGGGGGGGGGCAGCCAGGGGAGGGATGTGGCAATAGAGCAGTTGGAATGGGAGGTCTTTGAGCCAGAGAGGTGGCTGGCCACTGACCCTGGAGATCCATCCCTCTGTGGAGCATACCAGGAGAAGCAGGAGGAACTCCGGGCCCTCGAGGACCTTTGGCCCGGGGTGCCTTTGTTCATTCTTGCATCTCCTGAAGGAGATGGATTGTGGTTCCCTCTTCTTCTACACCCTGGAGAAAGAAGAGTGCTAAAAAGCACATTGTTTGCCTTCTGGCATAGGATGGCACCCCCCTCACTGATCCGGTGGAGATGCGCGAGAGGGCTCATGCCTTCTATCCCTCTCTGTTTTCCCCGGATCCAGCCAATGCCCACAGTGTTCTCTGGAATGAACTCCTGACGGTCAGCATGGGCAGTCGGGACCAGCTAGAGCTATGCCTCTCTCTGGCCCAGTTCTCGGAAGCCCTCCATCTCATGCCTACCTGTAAATCCCTGGACATGGATGGACTGACCATGGAGTTCTACCACGTGTTCTGGGACATCTTCGGCCCGTACCTTGCTAGCTTTTGGGCTCATTCCTTGGAGAACGGAGTCTTCCCTATATTGTGCAGGCGAGCCATGCTTGCCTTGCCTAAGAGGGGGGACCTCCACGATCTGAGGAATTGGTGTCCCATCTTGCTCCTCAGCATAGACTATAAAATCTTTGCCAAAGCCATTTCCCTAACACTAAAGTCTGTGCTGGTGGATGTGGTCCTTCCGGACAAGACCTACACCATCCGGGGATGTACCATCTGTTACAGCCTCTTCCTGGTCTGGGATCTTCTAGAGCTAGGGATTTGGGATGGTTTGTCGTTCATCCTCCTGTCCTTGGATCAGGAGAAGGTGTTCGACTGGATGAACCATGGGTCCCATTTTGTGGGGTTTCTCCAGGTGCTGTACGCCTCCGCAGAGTGCTTGGTCAAGCTCAGCTGGACCCTAACCACACTGGTCAGCTTCGAGGAGTATGTCACGGCTGTCTGCTGTCAGGCCAGCTGTACGGTCTGGCCCTGGAGCCCTTCCTCCGTTTCCTTTGCAAGAGGTCGATGGGGTTGGTGCTTCACGAGCCAGAGACGAGTCTGATCCTGTCGATGTATGCTATCAACATGCTCCTCTTGGTCCAGGATCCGGGCGACCTGGCAAGGGTGGAGGCTTGCCAAGCCATCTCCTTGATGGCCTCCTCTGCCCGGGTCAATTCAATCAAGAGCTCTGGCCTAGTGGTAGGGGCTGGGTGGTAGGCGGGCTCCCTCCCAACCATACTTCAGGCCATCAAGTGGAGCACGGGTCCGCTGCTCTATCTAGGTGTTTTTCTTTCTGCCATGCATACCTCTCTGCCGGAGAACAGGCAAGGTTTAGAGTTCAGCGTGGTTGAATGGTAGCAGAGATGGACAGGCCTCCTCTGGTTCCTCTCTGACCGTGGGAGAGCACTGGTGCTTAACCAATTGGGCAGTCCATGCTCTGGCACTGTCTCAACACCCTGGTCCCATCCCCAGGTTTCCTGGCTCATATCCAGCAGCTAATGCTGCATTTTTTTCTGGCCAGGACTGCACTGGATCTCTGCAGGGGTTCTCTATCTCCCCCTGGAGGAGGGAGGGCAGGGCCTGATGTGTTTTGCATACGTGGGTTCATGTCCTCCACCTCCGGACCCTGCAGAGACTCCTATTTGATTCAGGTAGTCCGGCGTGGAACACACTTGTGCATGCTTTCCTTTGCCACTTCTGAGACCTCCAATATGACAGGCAGCTCCTTTATTTGAGAAGTCTTCTGTGAGACCTCTCCAGGCTGCCGGCCTTCTACCAGGACCTCCTTTGAACCTGGAAGCTGTTTGTGGCAACCAGGTTCTTAGGAGCCACTATGGGGGCAGACCTCCTCGTGGAGCCCTTGCTACGCAATTCCCATCTACATGTGCAGGCTGCGGAGTTCCCCTCGGTGCACCAGAGTTTGGTCCTGGCAGAAGTCACCAGAGTCAGAGACCTCCTGGACTACGACCGGGGAGACTGGGTGGATCCTCGGGCGCTCGCTCAGCGCATGGGGCTCGCCACCTTATGTACTCTCCTGCGCATACTTCAGGGAGTAAAGGACACTTTGCTGCCCACTGCTCGGGTGTACCTAAGCAGGGTCCTGCGAAAGGGTGCACCCTGCCCACCTCTCACCCCCGGCCCTCCTGATTTCTCCATCAGCCCCCATCCACATGTGCCTTCCCGACCACCTCCCCCTTGTCACCCAAGCTGGCTGCACGTTGCAGCCGGTCCCCTTCTGAACCATGCCAAAGAATCACCTGTACACACTTATGCTTCACGCTTCACTTCCCCACCCTCATGTCCCACCCAGACACCAAGTGGCGGGAGCTCCTACCACCAATAGAGGGTGGGGAGCCCCAGTGGGCCAGCCTCTATTCGAGCTTGGTTCCATGGCCCCCTGGGGACATCAGCTGGAGAATCCTGCATGGTGTGGAGAGCACAGGCATGTACTTGGTGCGGTTCACCCCTGTTGCCAAGACTTGCCTCTTCTGTGGCATGAGTGAGACCTTGGCACGCATCTACCTCTAGTGTGCTAGGTTACAGCCCCTCTTTTGTTTCCTCTAGAACCTTCTGTTGAGGTTTGGGCTACACTTTTCACCCCACTGGTTAATTTATACGCACCCTATTCGTGGCCCCACAAAGCGGTGGGACCTCCTGTGCAACCTCCTCATGGCTATCGCCAATTTGGCAATCTACAAAACCAGGGAGAGGAGGTTGGCTGGTGGAGGGGTGTGTCACTGTGGGGCCTATTTCCATTCCTGTATCCGATGATGTATCCGGGCAGAGTTCCAATGGGCAGTGTCCACTGGCTGACTTGAGACCTTCGGAGGGCAGAGGGTGCTGTCTGGGGTTCTCTGCTAGGTATCCCCATATGGTTCCCTCTATTTTAGCCCTTTGACCCTCACACCCATCCCTGTTTTCTCATTATTTGTCCTGTGTAATCAGTTGGTTTTCTGGGCTCTATAAACCCTCCCTGTAGGCTGGGCGGAGGTCCTTTAGATGTGGGCATACTAACGCCAGTCCACCTTCCGGACACCAAATAGTATCAGTCATGTAGTTTGCAGGCTGTATTCTGACACATTTGACACAAGATGCATGTTGCATTCCGTGTGTTGCTACCCCCTTAGCCTTCTGCCTGTTTTTTTGAGCAAAACATCCATATCCATTATCCCCTCATCCTGCTCATGTGCGCAAGAGTCAGTGACTTTCTGAGCCATCTCTTAGGACTGTGTGTTTGCAGTTGCTGTGGAGATCTGTGTGTTGATTGGCCTCCTCCTGCTCAGGAATGTGCTTGCCTGGTTAGTTGGCACCCTTTGCCCCACCATTCTGCCAATGCCTGCCTATTCTAGTTCAAAAATAGGGACATAAACAAGATAATCATAGTCATCCCATTAGAACATTCACATTGACATGGCACATTTCAACAAAAGTTTCTTGCAGTTGTGTAACAGCAGTAGCACAATGATCTCCATAGTCACATCACAGGTGGATCATCTGAACACTAAATGAAGGTCCGAGAATGGGTGGGGCTGAAGCTATGAGGAACACACTCAGAAGGTGTAAAGGTGATAGATTCTGTTCAGCCCTGGAGGGGCACCAGATCAAAGGTCAGGCTCGCCACAAGAGCCCGACTGGGAAACCACACAAAGGCTGCTGCTGGCAGAGTAGAAGCGAGGCTGCAGAGGGGGAGCTGAGCAACAGCCGCAAGCACCAGAGAAGCAGCACGGCCCAGCTCTGCCCTGGCTTGCCCGGTGAGAAGCCTAGCACCACCCTGGGCAGCCATGGGAATGGCAGCTGTTGTGGACGCTGGCAGGGCCAACCAGATGCAGGCAATTGGGGTCAGGAGTGTGGCGCATAGGCAGGACCTGAAGCAACCAGCCAAGTTTCACTTAAATGCTCAGGCAACTTTCTCTGCCACCTCCTACCCCAAGTAGAGCATCTGAGCCAAAGATCAGGGCAAGCCCAGCCCACCAGCCAGGAGTCTTGTGGACAGAGGCTTGGGGAGCTAGAGATCTGCTGGGTCCTCTATGTGGCTGCTGCAGTCTGAGCCCTGCCTGGGGACCTTGGTGTCAGACCTGCAAGCCCTCACTAGAGCTCCCCTTCTGAGCAGTGTGTTCCTGTCCAGCCAAGCGGATGGAACGGGCTGTGAGGGGGACTGAGTTGTACCCTAGAGATTGCAGCAGAGTGCTCAGCTCCCCATGGGAATGAGCTGGGCCATTCCCAAGGCAGGAGGTAGGGGTGATTCACCTTTACTGCAGGTGAGTATGTCCTGGGCTCTTGTCCAGCCAGAGCCCAGCCTCTGCAAGGTGGGAAAGGAGCCGCTCTGGGTGGGTGACTCGGATCCTGGCTTTGGAAGCAGTAATGGCACAGACCTTAATGAACAAGATCAACACTTGGTTCATTGCTCTCCAAACAGGATTTCCAGTCTCTGAAACTGATGTGGTCTCCTGGGTGAAGCGAGAGGAGGAGTTGCGGGTCTCAGATCCTCAGAGCTGTCAGGAAGGAGAGAGCATCAGCCACACCCAGACAGGTGAGCAATCAGTTAAACTGACTCAAACCAATTTCTGTCTCTGAGATGTAACTTGTGTGTTTTTATGAAGTCTGTCTGTTAGCTTGTCTTCAACTCTAGTCAGCCTGTGGTGGGTGTGTCAAGGCTGGTTTCTCTCCTCTGTGGAAGGGTTGTGAAGGAGGAGGATGAACTCAGCTCATGATAATTCAACCATTATTTGAGAGTATCCCCCTTTTTTTATTCCTCTTTTTTTCCTTTGAGGTTATCATGGAGAATAACTCCTGTCTGGATTATTTCTCTATCCCAACAGGTGAGGGGATGCTGACTGAGAACTATAAGAGTCTTCAGCAGGAAGGACTTGAGCAAATGGCTTTATGTGGGATGTTATTGGGAAGATCTGAAGGACATGTTTTCCAGATATGTGAGCAAGGAGAGAGCTGTAAGATTCAGCATAGCCCAGAAAGACAGCAGGGAAACCATCCAGAAGAGGGACAGGGTAAATCCAGTCCTAGGAGTAGAGGGAAGAAAAGAAACACAGAAACTGTTCAACAGAAAATCCCCCATCAACAGTCACCCTGCTCTTATAGTGACTGTGAAACTCTTATTGAACATCAAAGAGCCCACACAGGAGAGAAGCCCTTCAAGTGCTCTGACTCTGGGAAAAGCTTCAGTGAGCACTCACACTTTATGAACCATCGGAAAATACATACAAGAGAGAGACCCCATCACTGCTCTGACTGTGGGAAAAGCTTCCATAGAAGCTCTTACCTTGTTATCCATAGGAGGACTCACACCGGAGAGAAACCTTTCAATTGCTCTGACTGTGGGAAAAGCTTCAATAGAAGCTCAAACCTTGTTACCCATAGGATGACCCACACAGGAGAGAAACCTTTCAATTGCTCTGACTGTGGGAAAAACTTCATTACCAGCTCAAATCTTGTTACCCATAGGAGGACCCACACAGGAGAGAGACCTTACAATTGCTCTGACTGTGGGAAAAACTTCATTAGCAGCTCAGACCTTGTTACCCATAGGAGGACCCACACAGGAGAGAAACCTTTCAGTTGCTCTGACTGCGGGAAAAGCTTCAATAGAAGCTCAAACCTTGTTACCCATAGGATGACCCACACAGGAAAGAAACCTTTCAATTGCTCTGACTGTGGGAAAAACTTCATTAGCAGCTCAAATCTTGTTACCCATAGGAGGACTCACACAGGAGAGAAACCTTTCAATTGCTCTTACTGTGGGAAAAACTTCATTAGCAGCTCAAAGCTTGTTACCCATAGGAGGACCCACATAAGAGAGAAACCTTTGCTCTGACTGCGGGAAAAGCTACAATAAAAGTTCAGACCTTGTTACCCATAGGAGGACCCACACAGAAGAGAAACCTTTCAATTCCTCTGATGGCAGGAAAAGCTTCAGTCAGAAGTCAAACCTTTTTAGACATAGGAGGACCCACACAGGAGAGAAACTCTTGACCTGCTCTGACTGTAGGAAAAGCTGCAGTAGAAGCTCATACTTTGTTAAACACAGGATGATCCACACAAGAGATAAACCTTTCAGTTGCTCTGATTGTAGAGAAAAGCTTCAGTAAAAGCTCAGATCTTGGTACCCGTAGGAGAACCCACACAGGAAAGAGACCCTTCAGCTGCTCTGACTGCAGGAAAAGGTTAAGTCAGTACTCCTGCGTTACTAGCCATCCGATAATATATACAAGAGTCACCTCATAACATCTCTGATTGCAGAAAAGGCTTCAAACACAGGTTAGACTTTGTTAAACATAAGACAACCCACAGAGGAGAGAAAATCATTCAGCTGCTCTGACTGGGGGGAAGCTTCAGTCAGAGCTCAAATCTTATTAGCCTTTGGAGGACTCATAGAGGGCATAAATCTGAGTTCCCTTTAGCCTGTGTGGCCGGTTGGCTGTGACACAGACTATTAAATGCCATGCAAGCTTATAGGGCTTTGGTGGGGAGAGATACCTCTATCTACTGGTCTCAACCTTGACCCAGACATGCCGTGGCTGGAGGACAGTTGGCTATCCCATGACCCCAGCCCCAGATCTGCCATGGCAGGGAGAAGTGTGTTTTTCTCCTCCTCCTTCACAGTAGCACTTAAGCTGGGGGAGCGAGAGCTTGTGGGAGTCTTCTCTCCTCATTATCGGCAAGGAATCCAGTGGCACCTTATAAACTAACAGAAGTGTTGGAGCATAAGCTTTTGTAGGCAGACCCAGTTCATCAGATGCATGTGATGAAGTGGGTCTTTGCCCACGAAAGCTTATGCTCAGTCTAACACTTCTGTTAGTCTATAAGGTGCCACAGGACTCCTTGCCGCTTTTGCAAATTCAGACTAACACGGCTACCCCTCTGATACTTCTCTCCTCATTGTAGCCTTTCAGTGACCTGCATGTCAATTCCCTCCTTCTTTGAGATCACACCCCCACCTGAAGCCCTCAACTAGTATTCCTTGTAAAATTTTCCATCCAGGAGTAGAGCGAGTTTTTTCTTGTGCACACTAAGTAACATTCTGTGCACTTGTTTGGGTGTGTGTCACTGTGGCACACGAGTTACTGAGAAGTTTTGCACACGCATGTATTTTATACACACACACACACACACACACTTCAAATTGTTATGGAAGAAAAATACTGAAACAAAAGGTAATGTAGAAGCTATTTTATGTTTAGCTAGAAGCCATCTTGTATATCAGAAACCATTTCAGCTTTTCTCTCAAGCGCGTAGACCAGAGTGAACTTTCTGTCACCCCGTGAGAAGAGGCCTACAGGATGGGCTATTGGTATGTGTTAATTGGGCTGGTTGGGACAGGAGATATACTCCCTCGTACCTGTCCGCCATCTTGTTGATAAGGCTTTGTTTTTCCAAATTTAATTGAGGATTTCTGTAATTGGATGCCCTGACATCAGACTGTTTGGCTAAGGGAATAAAGATACTAGGATTGATTGTATTAGCAGCCTTACTGGGCCCAGCTCTGCTGTGACCACGTTTGGCTCATGCTGTGCTTTATTAATTAATAAAGCTGTTTGTTAGCTGCCTAAACACAGAGGAGCGTGTTTTTGCTTCGACAGTAATTACCAATGTGCATGACCCTGAACACATGCACCCTGAAAACTTTCCCGCTTGGCGCCCGGTTTCATTCCCACCCAGCCTTGATCCACTGTTCCTGCATCCATGAGTTCCCCATCTGCTGCATCTGCACTCTTTACCACTAATCCTGCATTGTGCCCTCTTTGCCTGTAACTTCTGCAGTGTGCCCTTCATCCCAACCACTCCACTTTCCTCCCAGTCTAATCCAGTGAAAGTGTACTGATTTGTAAAGCATAAAAAATGAATGCACCATCCCTCGCCATTGACTCTAAAGCTCATTCTGCAGTTGCAAGTTAATGACACTCAGAAAGTGAATTTAAGGATATCACCAGAAAATTTCTTCCAGCTCTTTTTCTTCAGTCTACATTACTACACTGTATATAGGATGTAGAATCAATAATTAGATTTCTTATAGTATCTGCATGCTTTAGCCTTCTCTGAAACACAGAAAAGTCCCTTTAATATGTCATCAATAGAAAATAATCAACATCCATTAAGAAAGTTTTAGTTGCTTGTGTGAGAGAGAGGGAGATTGAGAGAAATAAGTTCCATGAGGAGAAAAATAGTCATTGGCACAATCAACGCTATTGACGTGACTGATGCCTTCACAAGTGACAAGACTATAGGGGATCAGAGAATTGTTCTTGAGATTATTTAGGCTCTTAAATATGAACAGGAGACAGAACACTTCTCTAGTCATTTGCTGCCTATTTTATCCCTCAGATAACCTGCAGATTTACATTTTGAGATCCCGAGATGGAACTCTTTAGTGAAGTGGAATTGGAACCAGACTTCCTCACCACTCGGCCCTGGTTGCTAGAGCAGCCCCGTCCCTCACCACCATGTGGCCCTGGCTTTGGCTGCTGGAGCAGCTACTGGAGTGACCCCCACCACCACGTGGCTCTGGGCTGGGGCCACTGAAGCACGTCCTGCCTGTGATGCCACTATGGCTCAAGCCCTGGCCAAGTCTGCCAAAGCATACACTGCCCACAACACAGCTATGGCTCTGGCTCCAGCCAGGCTGCTGGAGCAGGCCCTGACTGTGGCTCTTGCCCTTCCCTTGTCTGGGGCCGCTAAAACAAGCGCTGTCTCCCACAGAGCCCACCCTGGAGCAGTTCAATAGTCACTGAATGGCTTTGCTTTAGAGGTGGGTGGACCTCAACCTTAGAGGGAATCCTGCCCTCAGCCCTCCACACTCAAAACCTCTATTTCATCCCTGAGGTGCTCAACCCCAGGCCCACCCCAGAGCCAGCCCTCACTCCTCTGTTCTCCAACTCTTTGCCCCAACCCTAGATCCCTTCCCACAATCCAAATTCCCTGAGCCTCACTCCTGCTCCATGAACTTTCTTTTTTTGAACCAATACAGAGATTGTGTCTCTCATATTCCCTGCCTGTGGATACCCTGTCATGTGGTTGTGCTGTTTTCAGTTGTCCAGCAGAGCCACTTTTATTAACTAAACCCGGCTCCTTACTTAACAGAAGCATCACCACCTGAGCAAAAGTCTGAGAGTAGGGTCCTTGATTAACACAAGTCCCACCTTCTTCCAGCCAGGGCTCCCTAGTGAGGGGCTCAAATCAACAAACACATCCTGCCGGGCTAAGGTCCCCTGAGAAATGTCCTTAACAAGTGCACAGCCTTCTTGGCTCAAGTCCAATAACAGGGTACTCTTAGCCTGGGCTAGCAAAGGCGTAAGCCCCTGGGTTGGAAGGAGGGGGACATGGGCCCTTCCTTTCTACCGGGGCCCGAAGAGCAGGGAAATAGTCTGCTGACAGTGGCCAGCACCAGGTACCCCAGAGAGGGTTGACCAAAGACAATGATCAAGCGATTTGTCTCCTGCCATCCTTCTCCAAGCTTTGACAAACAGAGGCCAGGGACACCATTTCTATCCCCTGGTTAATAGACTTTTATGGATCCTAACCTCCATGAAATTATCTAGCTTCTCTTTAAACTCTGTTATAGCCCTAGCCTTCACAGCCTCCTTTGGAAAGGAGTTCCATAGGTTGACTACACGCTGTGTGAAGAACTTTCTTTTATTAGTTTTAAACCTGCTACCCATTAACTTCATTTGGTGTCCTCTAGTTCTTCTATTATGGGAACTAATAAATAACTTTTCTTTATTCGCCCTCTCCACACCACTCATGATATATCTCTATCATATCCCCTCTCAGTCTCCTTTTTTCTAAACTGAAAAGTCCCAGTCGCTTTAACCTTTCCTCATATGGGACCAGTTCCAAACCCCTAATCATTTTAGTTGCCCTTTTCTGAACCCTTTCCAAGGCCAAACTATCTTTTTTGAGGTGAGGAAACCACATCTGTACACAGTATTCAAGATGTGGGTGTACCATAGTTTTATATAGGGGCAGTAAGATATTCTGTGTCTTATTTTCTCTCCCTTTCTTAATAATTCCTAGCATCCTATTTGCCTTTTTAACTGCCCCTGCACACTGTGTGGAAGTTTTCAGAGAACTGTCCACAATAACTCCAAGATATCTTTCCTGATTTGTCATAGCCAGATTAGCCCCCATCATACTGTACATATAGTTGGGGTTATTTTTCCCGATGTGCATTACTTTACACGTATCCACGTTAAATTTCATTTGCCATTTTGTTTCCCAATCACTCAGTTTGGTGTGATCTTTTTGGAGTCCCTCACTGTCTGCTTCTGTCTTGACTAACCTAAACAGTTTGGTATCATCTGCAAACTTTACCACCTCACTGCTTAGCCTTTCTCCAGATCATTTATGAATAAGTTGAAAAGGATCTCAGCCTTCACCAGGGTCTTAGAAAGAAAAAGTCTAGTCCTGGGGCCCAGCTTTAGTAGAATCAAAGTGAGAACAAACTGCAATTTCCATCTTTTGTGGAGAAGGGAAGACAATTTTCTTTCTCAGTTCTATCCACATCAACCCAGGGAGGAGAAAAAATAACTCTCCACCAGCTGATTGTCCCGTCAGCTTCTGTAGCTTCACCTCCTTCTACAGAAGCTCCAGCTTTGAGCTACAGATATTAAGGGGCTGGTGAGGAAATGAGGAGCTGGCAGCTCAGGTTAGTCGCTTCCATGAGAACAAGAGGCGGAGTGTTCACAAGGTGCATTCCCCTCCCCAGCAGAGCAGGGTGTTAGAAAGAGCTAGTAACAGAATCGTCATCCACATTTTGCCCTCAGTTTGTTTCTGTGGTGTAGTGGTTATTATGTTTGCTTAACAGGTCAAGGGTCCCTGGTTTAAAGCCAGGCAGAAACAGGGTCTTCTCTTATTGCTGCTCCCCTTGGTGCCCAGGTAAGCATACCTCCTGCTACCTGGACTAAGCCCAACTTCCACGTGACAGAGGGGGGTGACATCAGCTGAGAATGCCCCTTGGTGCCAACCTTGGGAAGTGAGATGAGTTAGGCCAGGAACATGTTGGAGGCTTGTGTCTTGGCCTCTCCTGCCCTGGGAGGTTGGTGTATGGGGCTGGCTCCTGGTGCCTCCCTTATGCTCAAGGAGGAAGTGAGGCAGGAATGGGGCAGAGGAGGGAGGCCAAGCTGAGGGAGGCAGGAGAAAAGCTCAACATCTCAGTAAGACTTAGTAGGGTGAGCAGAGCCCCTCCCCCTTCCCCGCTTTGTTCTGCCAAAACCAGTGGGGTGGGGCTGGCTGTGGGGAGGCAGAGTCCTGTGCCTGTCTCAGGGTATCCCAGAGAGGCTCCTTGCAGCCCAGGAGAAGAAGGGGGCTCTAAGTGGAAGGAAAAGAAGCAAAGCTGGTCCCAGTGGGCCTGGGCTAGGGCTCCAGTTTGGCCCAGCTAAGTCACAGGTGTCTTGTGTTGGTCCCATGGTGTGAAAGGCAGCACTCAGGACTCTGAATCCTGCAATCAGAGTTCAAATCTCAGTGGGACCAGCTGATGCTGGGCTGGTTTCTATGCTCTTATTATTACAAACTCTTCAAAATCCATCTTTGGCTTCCTTTCCTGCAGGCTCCCTGCAGAGGAGTTTGTGCCCCCTGCTGTGAGCCTGAAAACACCTTCTCCCTTGGCAGGTCTGTCTCTTGTCTGGCAGCCTGTGAGGGGCTGGGGTTCTGGAGATGCAGGGTCAGGCCTATGCATGGATGCAGACAGCAAGGGCTCGTCTACATTGGCCCCTTTTCCAGAAGGGGCATGTTAATTTCACAGGTCGTAATAGGGAAATCCGCGGGGGATTTAAATATCCCCTGCGGTATTTAAATAAAAATGTCCGCCGCTTTTTTCCAGCTTTTAGAAAAGCCGGAAAAGAGCGTCTACACTGGCCCCAATCCTCCGGAAAAAAAGCCCTTTTCCGGAGAATCTTATTCCTACTTTGAAGTAGGTTACAGGCAGTCCCCGAGTTACCTGGATCCGACTTATGTCGGATCCGCAGTTACGAACGGGGCTTTTCTCGCCCCTGAGGATGGGAGCGGTGGGACGCCCAGATACGCCGCGTCCTCCGGGGCGAGAAAAGCTGCTCCGCGTCTCCCTGGTCTGCTGGGGGGGGGGCGCAGTTAGTGTGCCCCCTGGCCCCTCCCCCAGCAGACCAGGCTTTTCTTGCCAACGACGCCTGAGGTAGAGCAGCTGGGGCGCTGCCGGGTAGGTCCCTGCAGCGCCTCTCCTCGGTGCTACTGGACCAACCTGGCAGCACCCCAGCTGCTCTGCCCCAGGCGTCCCCAAGTCAGCTGCTGCTGAAACTGAGCAGCGGCTGACTACAGGAAGCCCGAGGCAGAGTTGCTCTGCCCCGGCTTCCTGGAATCAGCTGTTAATCAGTTTCAGCAGCGGCTGACTTGGGGACACCTGGGGTAGAGCAGCTGGGGTGCTGCCGGGTTGGTCCCCGCAGCGCTGAGGTGCGGCGCTGCGGGGACCTACTCAGCAGCGCCCCAGCTGCTCTGTCCCAGGCGTCCAAATTCAGCCGCTGTTGAAACTGATCAGCGGCTGATTCCAGGAAGCCCAGGGCAGAGCAACTCTGCCTCAGCCTGTTCTGTAAAAGGTGCCCTGGAAATAAGAAAGCAGCTAATGTGACTCGAACTCACAACCTTTGAATGTCTAGTTGGGCTCACACTGGGCATTACAACTTAGAAGTCCAACATGCTTTCCATTGCACCACAGAGCCTGACATGCTTCTAAGCTTGCTATCACCACTCTCTGCAGCATGACAATTGCTGGGGGGAAAAAAAGGGGAGGCGGGTCTATCTCTTTTGGGAGAGCAGGCAGGAGAATGTGACCTGGCTCCCTGCACCTGGGCCCTGCATTTTTCATCGCTTCAGAGACACTTGTTAGTGGAGGAATAAATCACAGTCACATGAGTGTAGATTAGGAAACTTTGTTGCTGTTGTTGTCATGGAAACTCCCCACAGACCTTCCCCTGGGCAGCCCACTCACATTGCACAGATTACTTCAAGATCAGGGTGCTGTGTAGATGCATCCAGCCTGTTGAAGGCCAGCCTCCTGCGGGGAGGCTCTGGCCACCTCCTTTCCTCTCCTCTCTCAGGCTGGGTCTATACTGCAGGCTTTTTGTGCAAGAGCAGCTGTTCTTGTGCAAAAATATGCAGAGCATCTACAGTGCATGCACGGTCTTGCACAAGGAAATTTACAGTAAAGCGTCAGAAAACAGGGTTTCTTGTGCAAGAGTTATTCCACTCCCCATGAGGAATAAGCCCTCTTGCACAAGAACTTGTCCACAAGGAGGCAGTGTGGACAGGCAACGGGTTTCTTGCTCAAGAAAGCCCTAGAGCTAAAATGGCCATCAGAGCTTTCTTGCGCAAGAGAGCATCCACACTGTCATGGGCGCTCTTGCAGAAAAGCACGTCTCTTGTGCAAAAGGACATGGCAGTGTGGACGTGCTGTTGCACAAGATCTTTTGCACAAGAACTCTTGCACAAAACAGTTCTTGCACATGAAGCCTGCAGGGTTGATTGTAGCCAGGGGGGATTTTGGGTTTGTTACCAGCACTGAGCTTTGTACAGTAGCCCAGGGAACATTGTGAAAAGGCAAAACCTTCCCACCCTGGGTGTCCCTGGCCAGCCAGTGAGTGGCAGAAAGATTCCCTGAAGTGATGACTTTGTGTGGTTTAAGCAAATTCTGCAGAACATAGATGTAGCCGAGTGGTTAAGGTGATGGATTGCTAATGCATTGTGCTCTGCATGCATGGGTTCAAATCCCATCTGAACTGAGTTTTGACATGACAGTTCTCTTTCTCTTGCTTCTCCCAGAAGTTCAGTGGCAACCCCTCCTGTACCCCTGCCTGCCCCAGGCCCTCCCACTGCAGCCTGGGGAAAGGGGAAATCTCCACAGAGACACTCCCAGATGGGACCCTCAATCCCTTCTGCCCTCAAGGGGAAACCTCACAAAGGACATGCCAGGCCATGGGGGCCTCTGAGATTGCCCCAGCCCTGCAGCCTGTCCCACCTGGCTGTTGCCAGGGACCCTCTGTGAGGTCACTGCCTCTCAACCAATGAGCTGAGGTGCTGCAAAAGGTCCTTGTGATGTCACTGCTCCCTTGCAGGCTCATGTTCCTGGGCAGCCGCTTGACATGTCAGCTGCTCTCCCTGTGTTCCCCAAGTCACTCAGGGATGGTTCTGGGGCTCAAACAGGGAACATCAGAGGCTGCTCATGGTGCCACATGCCCCCAAGGTCACTTTTTAAATGTCAGGGCAAGCCAGGATCTATCCTGTCCCTTCCCCAAGACCCCATCCCTTTGTTAAGCCCCTGCCCTGTCCAAACCTTTCCATGGACTATCCATTGCTAATGGACACTCACTACTAATGACATAATTACACCCGAGACATTTTGCTAGGGCTGCAGCTGGGGAGAAATAATTAAACAGATTAAGCATTTGAACTGTCTCATGTTAGCTGATCAAACTTTGTGTTAAATAAAGGAAAACATTACGGCTAGCACAAAACGTTTCAGTGTTGTTTTATTTATGGCAGGGGTGGGGAATGTTTTTTGAGTCAGGGGCCATTGATTCACAGAAAAAACAGGGGCCACAAAAGTGAGAAACAAAAAAAAACTCTTTCAAAGGCCCCCAGCGTTTACTGATGTGGCCCCCAACTTAGACACCTCACACCTCTGGTGTTCCAGCCCCCATGGCGTGAGGGGAAGGGACAGGGAGGACTGAGGTTCAGATTTACTTTTCTGGGGTTCCAGAGCCAATGGATTTTGTGGACCCGCTCAGGCTCTGGGTTGGGGACAACTCTGAGGGGTTCGATGGCCCAGGTTCCCTCTAAGTTGTGTGGCAGCTCAGCCCAGCAGCTGCTTAATGACCCCGCCAAGCCAGGGGCTCAGGACTCTGTGCATGGAGCTGCCTGCCTGAAGGAAAGACACTTCCCCCTCAGCTACAGCAGCAGCTAAACTCTCCCAGCCAGCCGGACCCTCCTGCCAGTCAAGTCTCACTGCCCGTTCTCTTCCCCCCCATTGGCAGCCACCCGGCCCACAGGAAACAGCCGCACAAGTGGCCCTTTCAGAAAGGAGCCTCGGGCAGCAGCAGGGGTGTTGTGGGCTCTGGAGCAAGGTGTGTGGGGCAGGACAGTGGTTTATACGTTAGGGAATTAGCTCAAGTAACAGAGCACTTGCTTAGTATGTGTGAGGTAGTGGGATCAATACCTGTATTTTCCAGGGTTAGTGGAATCCCTACTTTCCTGTTCACAGGCAGAGCCAGCTGGGTGGCCTAAAGGTTGCCAGTGGCCCCTTGGTCTCTCCAAAAGCCAGCCCCACTGAGGCAGGAAGCTGCTGGGCCATGTCCTGGAGACAATTTGCAGGTGGAGCAGAATTCCCCATTGGAAAAGTACTGCCTTTGTTCCATGGGCTGTGCTGTGTGGAACAAAACCCATGTCCAGCTGGGGAGGAACGGTGGCAATCCATCTTCTGGTGTTTGATTTAGCAAGTCCAACTAAGACTCACCAAATCAAACTCAGAGGGACAGGGCTCCCCCACCAGCTTCCAGCACTTCTGCTCTTTGCTCCCTTTGGCTTCCTGCTGGGGGGCACCGCTAAGCTGAACTGGAGGAAGTTGCCTCCAGCTACATACAGAGGGATGGTGGAAAGAGGAGACACATTGGCCAGACACCACTGGGGGCTGCCTCCCTCCCTCTGCTCTGCCCTCTGGCAAGGAGGGACAGTTCCAGCAGTGTCGCGGGGGGAGGAAGATGGGGATTTTATCATCTTCACCCCCACACACCCTGCCTGGAGCACCCATAGCCTGTGACTCCCCTTCACCCACCTGTCTGGGGCAGGGCCTGTGGGACTCTCCGGGCTCCTCCCCAAGGGCCCTAAATCAGTCTGAGGGTAGAAGGTCCTGCCCCCATCCCAGCACCATTGCCAAGCCCTCAAGGGAGAAACGGCCCAGTGCTCGGGTTCCTCTTATTATTTTAACACGCTGAGCCACAGGGTTTGATTTGGTGGGTCTGGGCTTCAAGCCCCTGTTTGCACTGCCACCAGCACATTAGCTACATTGGATTATCTCCCCATTTCTCCCTCTGCCCGAGGGAGCCTGGAACGGGCAGATGTGAAGAGTTGGGCTTTGGGTATGTGCATCTGGGTGAGCCACAAATTCAATGTCACATTCGCAGGACCGTGAATTCAGGTGAATTGGAACCTTAAGAAGCCGGCTGGGCTGAGTGACCTGCTGTGAGCAGAACCTACTGGGCTGGGTGCCACTCCGGCTTTCAGGCCAAAGGGGACTGTGTTAATGCCACAGTGAGAGTAAAGGCAGGAATAGGCCAATCTCATTCCTGGAGCCCCTGGGCAGTGAGAACAAGCCCTTTGGCTCAAACCAAAGAACCAAGCACAGGCCTTACGAACCTTGTGGTAGCGAGTGTTGAATTTGTAACAAGGAGCCTCTTTCTCCCAAGTGTTCATCTGGTATCATAATTTCATATGGAAACTACTCTGCATTGCTGCACAAGTGACACTACTTCCACCCGCTACTGTGCAGAACCTGGAGGATTTGCTGTAGGCTGCAAGACAGAGTCCTCAGTCGCCTCTACATCATCTCAAAAGGGTTCTCTGTGTGGCCCACTAGACTGTTTCCTATTGTCCACGGACAAGAGTAACCAAATTCCAGCACAATTACATGTCCCACAGGTGGGGGCTGGTTTGATGCTGAATCCTATGGATCAACTATGAGACCCCCACACTCTCCCTGAGCTCTGGGAGCCAGGTTTACAGGTTGAATTCTGTGTGGCAGGTGACTTCAGGGGAAAAAAAAAAAAAAAAAGAGAGAGAGAGAGAAAGAAGCCTTGCATCTCCCTGGTGGTCTAGTGGCTAGGATTCAGCACTTTCCCTGCTGTGGCCTGGGTTTGATTCCCAGTCATGGAAAACAAACTTATCTATTCCAATGCAAACTGGCAAGTCTTCCCTCTCCTTTAATGGGTGATGTTACACCACCTATGACACAATGGTGGCTCATGACTGTACCCCTTCCAACCTCACCCAGACAACACCTGTCATTGACACAGGCCTTTCAGAAAGGGCAGAGTTCTGTGATGCAAACTGCCCTTCTCCTCTCACATGGGGGCAGCCCTGCAGGAAGCTCTGTGGTGCACTAGCCCAGCGCAAGTCAGATTGGCATAAGATCCATTGGCTCAGATTGATTGTTGAAGGAGACAACACACAACTGGCTCCAGCCCCCACTCCGTAACCTGGGGAAATGACACATCAGCCCTGGCACCTTGGAGAGGCAACAATTCTCCACTGGCCAGGGCAGAGCCTCCCTTTGACACAGTCTTCTCCCCCTGGTCCTGCCTGCCTCTTTCCCCCTCTCTGAGCTCTCAGGGTATGTCTACATTACAGAGGTTTGTCGGAAAAACAGCCATTTTGCCCGACAAAACTTGAGGAACATCCACACTGCAACTGTGTTCTTCTGCAAGAAAATTGAAAGATCAGAGGGGCTTTTCTGGCATTGGTAATCCTCATTCTACGAGGAAGAAGCCTTTTTGTGACAGAGCGCTTTCAGAAAAAGACGTGTGCAGTGGGGGAAGAAAGTTCTTTCGGAAGAGGAGGAAAGGGGAAAAAGCACAGCTACCCTGGTGACAGCTCTGTCCTTAGTAATCACAACTGAAATGCGAGATAGCGTCCATCAACATGGACTCTCTCTGTTGAAAAAGCAGATTGCTTTTTCGATGCACTTTTGCAATGTGGATGTTCTCTTCCAGAAGAATTGGTTTTTTGGAAGATCCCTTCTGAAAAAAGCTTCTTCCAAAATAAGCCTGTAGTCGAGATGGAGCCTCAGGATTCATCTACAAAGCACACGTCAAAAAACACTATTTTGAAAAAAAAAATTCAATAGCTTGTTTTGAAACAGCACATCCATACTACAGGGAAGCCTCAAAATTAGTCCAAGGAAGGTTCCCTAATGTGGATGTGCTACCTCAACTTAGAGCTATAGGAAGCACTGGGGAGTAATTACTTTCAACGACCCTGGGCAGGAGCTATTTCCAAATAGCAGCAGTGAAGGATCCACACTACGGCTGTTTTGAAATAGCTATTTTGGAAGCGGCATTATTCCTCGTGCAATGACGTTTACAGGTTTGGAAATAAGCTATGGATGGCTTTTGGGGAGAGCAAGTAGGAAGAGGGCAGGGCCACTGGAGGCAGTTGGTGCTCTGGCTGGCTCTTCTGTGAAAAGGAAAAAAGGGAACTCCCCCCATGAATGGAGAACATGGATATCAAACCCCCTGCTTCTTATATACAAAGCAAGCACTTTACCACTCATGCTAATTCCCCAGCTCTACGACAACAAAGTTTTTTGGCGACTCTTAACTCCTCTACAGCGCCCTCTGTCTTCTAGGTTGGTGTTTCTCAACCAGTGGTATGAGTACCCTCAGAGGTACTTGAGACAAGTTTTTTTTTTGGAGGGGGGGAGGTGCCTTAACACAACCGAAATATGGAAAAAACTGAATTTTTGTTTTAAATTTTCCAGCACTTTATTATTTTTGTACTTTTTACACCCAAAAAGTTCATCACCAGCCCGGCTACAATAAAGTTGATTAAACAAATGTGTTGCAATGGTAGAAAAATTGTGTGTGTGTCTGAAAACTATAGCTACTGGGGGCACTCATAATTTTTTTGAGAAAGGGGATACTTACAATTTTTTTTAAAAAAGGGGTACATTATAAAAAAAGGTTGAGAAACACTGTTCTAGGTCAGTTAGTTGAGGAAAAGGAGAAGGCTCCAATGAGGCTCCTCCTCACACTCGTGCTTGGGACCCTCATTCTCTCTCTGGCCTCAAGGGCAGATCTCAAGAAGGAGACTCCCTGTAGCAAATTCATGGGGGGGTCTCTGAGATGGCCCCTGCCCTGCAGCCTGTCCCACCTGGTCATTGTTATGGACTCCGTGGCTATGTCTACACTGGCAGATTCTTGTGCAAGGAACCCAACGCAGTGCTTTACCACTCTTACTAGGGAAATAGCTTCTCCAACTGCAACCTCCTCACTGTAACTTGAGACCCTTGTTCTGCCATCTGTCACCACAACAGCCTCTTCAGATCCTCCCGATAAGTAGTTACAGGCTGCTATCAAATCCCCCCTCACTCTTGTCTTCTCTTGTCTTCTCTTCCCCAGACTAAACAAGCCCTTCTAACTTGTGTGGAGCCCTGAAGTGATTTCTCTGTGGGTCAGAAGCCCCCCAACCCAAAAAATGTTCCCCACCCCTGAATTGAAGGGAAGCCAGGAGTGCAACGTGTCACTCAGAGGTACCCATAGAATACCCTGATTGCAGGTACCATGGTGTAAGGAGCAGCTTTCAGGACTCCGAATCCTACAAGCTGAGTTCACATCTCAGTAGGACCTGCTGGTAAAATGTTAATTTGCTGCAAATCCTTGGGAATCAAAGGTTTTGGATTCCTTGTCATTAAATGCCCCAGAGTGAGTCTTTGCCCCCTGCTGGGTAACTGGTGCCCAGTAGAGTTAGGTGTTTGGTCCGGCTGGGTCAGTGAAAGGGGCGGGGTCAATTGATAATTGTCTGTTCTGAGGATTCCCTCCGGGGCAATGGAATTGGCTGCTGTCAGGAGACAGGATCCTGGGCTAGATGGAACTTTGGGCTGACCCAGTCTGGCTGTTCTGTTTGCTTTCTGGTCTTGTCCCCTCTGGGCCAGGAAGAACGGCTCTGCACAAGAGGGATTTTTCGCGCAAGAAGAAGCAGTGTAGACAGCGCCTTCTTGTGCAAAAGCCCGTGCTGCAAAAATGGTGACTCATTAGGTATGTAAATGAGACATGGCAATATTTATCCCTGCACCTCATTTGCATATCTGATTGCACAACAATACGCAGTGTAGACGTAGCCCAACTGATTTCATGAAGGATCAGTCTGACCTTCCTGGTCTTATGTAGACCAAGCCCAAAAGTGCAGCCCAAGAAACATGACTGGCAGTGAGTACCCACAATCATCTTGTCAATTACAGAGCAGGGCTGATGGACCTAAGGCCACCACCTTCATCACTTGGGCTGGAGGGAAAAAGAGCTGGAATCAAACCAGCAATCTACGGACACTTGCCAAGCACACACTACAGTCCTCCGCTCTGCCAGCTGAACTATCAAAGGGGGCATGGGCATTATTGGTTTGTCCAGGTTGGCCCTTCTACAAGTGCCAGGGCAAGTGCTCCCTCAAATGGACAGCATCACAGAAAGGGGCTGAAGAACTCAGCAGTACAGGGGTTGTCACAGGTACTTCACGTGCAGATGGACCCCCCTAAGCAAAACCTGACCTAGATCCATCCCTGTCACAGCAAAAGGAAGAAAGTTGGGTTCTTCTCATGTGACTGTTTTGTCCCAGAGTCTCTAGGGAAACAGGAGGGACAGACCACAAAAAACAAACCACTTGAGTGAACCTTGGTCCAGCCTCTCACTTGTGCTGCTCTCTCTCCCAGACAGTTCCTATGCCCAAGGCAATAGCTCCACAACCGACGTATGTTGAGGCGATTAACCTCAGCCTAGAGCCAGCACAGGGGCTACGTCTACACTGGCGCGTTCTCACACAAAAACTCTTTTGCGGAAGAGTTCTTCTGCAAAACCTCTTCTACAAGAGAGCATCTACACTGGCATGTGCCTTTGTGCAAGAGATGTGTTTTTGCACAAGAGCATCCATGCCAGTGTAGATGCTCTCTTGCACAAGAAAGCTCTGATGGCCATTTTAACCATAGGGCTTTCTTGCGCAAGAAATTCATGTTGGCTGTCTACACTGGCCTCTTCTGGAAGAGCTCTTGTGCAATAGGGCTTATTCCTGAGTGGGAGCATCAGAGTTCTTGCGCAAGAAGCCCTAATTTTATACATTAGAATGTCAGTTTACTTGCGCAAGAACACACGGCCAGTGTAGACAGGCAGCAAGTTTTTGCACAAGAGCAGCCACTTTTGCGCCAGAACACGCCAATGTAGACACAGCCCGGGAGTAGAACAGGTTTCTTTACCTTTCTCAGAAGCTGGGAACACACATTCTCTGAGGCCTGGTCCCGAGACTCCCTCCCTTTAGTGCCAGACCCAGGCAGCTGCTGGGACCAGACGTGAGGGCATCAGGGGAAGCTGCAAGAAACACATAGGGTACGTCTAGACTACAGGCTTTTGTCGACAGAAGTTTTGTCGACAGATTCTGTCGACAAAGATTCTGTCGACAAAGAGCGTCTAGACTACATTCAGTTCTGTCAACGAAGCAAGCTGCTTTGTCGACAAAACCCTGTAGTCTAGACGCAACCCTAAATGCAATAACACCTTCTGTCGACAGAACTCTGTCGACAGAATGCGTTATGCCTCGTAAAATGAGGTTTACCAGCGTCGACAAAACTGCTGAGTTCTGTCAACGTTATGTCGACAGAACACAGCGGTAGTGTAGACGCAGGTATAGTTTTGTCGACAAAAGTGGACTTTTGTCGACAAAACTCTATAGTCTAGACACACCCAAACTCAGCCCTCTGCATCTCTAGCCAGCCTGGCAGGTTCCACAGATCCAGCCTCAAGACCAAGCACCAGGGGGCATTAGACACCCAGCAGGGAACACAAAATTTTATTTTTTCACCAGCCCAGGGAAAAAGAAGCCAAAGCACATGAAGTAAGAGAGTTTTGTAGCAACCAGCCTAGGAAGGTCCCACTGAGAGTTGAACTCCAATTGCAGAGTTCAGAGCCCTGAGTGCTGCCCATTACTCCATGGGACCTACAGATGCTGTTTTTGATGGACACCTATGACTCTCAGCTCTCAGGCTGCCTCTGCTCTCCTGGCTTCCTTCCAGCTGCCCCATCCCAGCTGCTTGTTTATTTTTTGTTTTTATTTCAATACCAGCTCTAGTAGAAGCCGTGTGACACTCTCCCCTCCCCCATCATGGCATGCAAAGGTCGCTGCCCCCAACCAGACTCTGAAATGGCCCCCTGCTTCGCCCTGACCCAATGGGGCTGAGAGGAAAGAGACTGGAGCCAGGGGAAGCAGGAGGCAGGGAGATCCCCAATCTACACAGATCCTTCTTGCGCAAAAGGCTCTTGTGCAAAAACAGACCCCCCCAATAATATGCAAATGAGCATGGCAATATGTTAATCTGTGCTTCATTTGCATAAGCTTTTGCAGAAGAGAGCTGCAGTATGGCGATAGCCTAGGTGGTAGAGAGCCATGAAGACTCAGGAAAAATCCCTGGGTTGCAATCCTTAGTTTCACAAAATAAGAATAATTCACCAGCTCAGATGTGATTTCTAAACCCCCAAACAAGGAAAATAATAAAACCCGGTGGACTAAATAGACTTTTCCCTGCTCACACATTTCAAGAAGTCCAATTCCAAGCAAGCCAAGACTGTGTGGCCTAAAGGATAATGCATCTGATTTTAGATCAGAAGAGTGAGTGGCTGAGTCCTTTTGCACTTGCATTTACCTGGATTTGTCTGTGCTTGCAGGATTGGAAAGGTCCTCTGGAACAAGATGGCTTTTCTGTAGCCCTAATGGAAGGCCTGTAGCTATTCAGTAGGTCTAAACTAAAGCCTTCTTCTGCCGCCAGACTGAAGAGCAGCTAAATCAAAGCCAGAGGGTTCTTGCTGTTTGCTACCAGCCTACTTCCACTGTGAGGGCACCACCAAGCTCAAATGACCTTAAAACCAACTCCAGATACAGGTGGGGGGATGGTGGAAAGAAGAGACACATTGGCTTGGCAACAAGGTACCACTGGGAATTGAACCCAGGATCTTCTACTTAAAAGACAGGCACCTTAGCCAATTAAGCCATGGTGCCCTCCTTAAAAACAGCCCAAAAAGCTGTTCTACTTTATGGTCCCAGACACCTCCTTCCCATTCCAAAGTGCAGCCGTCACAGCCGGATTGAGAGGTGGGCAAGCCGGGCAGCTGCCTGGGGCACCAACTGATGAGGGGCGCCTGATGGCAGCTGTAAGGGGCACGCCACATCCCTTATAGCTGCCATCAGGCGCTGCATGCCCGGTTCCCGCAGTGCCGGCCCTCTCTCCCATCCCCGCGGCACCAACCAGCAGCACCCTTCCCCCCATGGCCACGGGGCCCTGCATGGCCTGGTGCGCACACCAACAGCAATGGCCGGGCCGGGCTGGGCAGTGCATGTGCCCTGCGCCCTGGGGGAAGGCCTGCGCACCCTGTGGAGGCGGGTCCGCACATGCACCGTGAGCCCGGGGGCGGCGCCACGCACCCAGGCCCGGGGCACCAAAATGGCTAGGGCCAGCCCTGGCAGCCGTTCCCCTCCAGCTCTTGCCATGACTCAAGGTCTGCGCAGCCCAAGACATTTGATTGGCAGCTGGTACCCAAAGGCTTTTTGTCAATTATAGCACCAGGCCCCACAGGGACAGACCCAAGGCAGCCGCCTGGTCCTAAGGCCGGGCCTGCAGCCAGGGGGAGGGAGAAGAATCTCTCCTTTCAGCAAGAGCCCCTGTTGCATAAATTTGCAAGGTTCGTCACCTGGAGGCTAGTCTAATTTGCCCACAGAAGAGAGTCACACTTTCAGGCTGGGTCCAACTCAATTTTATTGCTTGCAAGCAAGGTTTGGCTAAGGAGCTCAGTGCTCAAAGCAAAGCCGACCCCGGGCGTTGGCTAAACATCCTTTTTATACTTTCTTTAACTTTCTTATCTAACTTGGCATGTCTTGATTTGTTAGCTTAGCTTCGTGTTGCAGCATTATTGGTTAGCATACTTCAACTTTATTCCACTCAGTAACAACCACCAGTATAGCTTACTTAGGCAATTAGCAAATTCCCTGACTCATGTAGTACTTGAGAAATGGGTTTGAACAGCTAGTTCCTCTTTTACTACAGCTTCTAAAACATGCACAATCAGCTAAATGATACGTGCTGTTTCAAGCTTAAGCAATGGAAGGGGGAAGAAGCACACTTAGTTTTTACTACACCCCCGAAGGGGACGGCCTTCCAGGGGAGGGGCAGAGGAACCCAGCAGCACAGTCTCACCGGCGCTTCACGCACAGAAGGACCCTTGAGTGATCCAGGCAGAAACGCTGCATCTCGCTCCCTGCAGCTCCCCTTGCTGCCCTGGCAGGAGCTGAGCCTTCTCGCACCGGCCTGAGCCTGGCATCCCTACCCCACCTGGCACCACAGAAAGCCCCTTGGAGTGAGCCTAGGCAAGCTCTGAGAGGCTTGTGCCTTGGCCTCCTCTGCCCTTGGTGCCGGCTCTCCCGGCTGCCCCCTGAGCGCTGCTGGCCAAAGGAGGCAGCAAGGCAGGAGAGGGGGGAAGAAGCAAGTCCCACTAAGGCCGACAGCTCGGGCTTAAGCCTCCAGCCCCAGCACGAAACCTTCAGCTGGGCCTGTGTCGTTCTTTCCTGACCCCGCATAAGCTCACAGGGGGAATGTGCCCCATGTTCCATCCCTGCACCAGGCCTGGGCAGGCGGGCTCAGCCTCTCAAGCAGCCCACAGGGCCTGTAAGGGATGGACTGAGAGCAGGGCCCCACTGACACGCCCCCGTCCTGCCCCACTGGCCTGCGTGAAGTGCTGGCACGGGACAGGCAGGAACGGCAGCCAGGGAGAAAGCAGCTTGGACTGACGGGTGAGTCTCACTTGCTGACCAGACTCCCAGGCCCTGAGCTCTGGGGCCAGCCCGAGAGGGAGGGCATGAAGAAATTCCAGAGGGGGAGGGGGAAGAGGTGACCCAGCCCTCCCCCCATCAAGCTTTTTTCTTTTTTGCTCAAGTTTTGCTGTTATTTTGGAGGGGGGGGGCATGAGGGCATGATGCTGAAAGGTTTGGGAACCATTGCAAGGGGACAACCCAGCAGAGACTAAATGTGAGTGCTCCAGGTGAGGTTTGAACTCACAACCTCAGCATGTCTCCTACAAGTACTGCCTTATAAGTACTGTGCGCTGACCCATTGCACCACTGGAAAAGATACTTAAAATGTTTCTTCAAAGTCCTTAGATTGAAAAAGTCAAGAAGCACAAAGTGGAACTGAAGTTTTTGCTGTGCCCTCGTTCCTTCTTTTCACAGGCAGAGCCAGGGGGCTCCGTGCATCCAGAGACCCCTCCCTCTTCCTCACTGGTCTTTGAAAAAACCCCACCCTAGTGGGGCACAAGGCTGCTGGGTCTGGTGGAAGCCAGCGCACGAGAGATGAGTTGCAAGTGGGTTAGTGCTCCCTTTGCGCATGAGAGGTAGCAGGATTCACTCCCATCTTCTCCCATCTGCTCGCTGGTGCTCAGGGGCCGGCCCCTTTCCTGCTGCCCCAACTCTTATTCCCACAATATACTTTGTGCAGGGGCCATTGGTCTTTGCTCCAAGGCGTGTGGCTGGGAGCCAGGACCCAGGACCCTTCCCAAAATATACAAATCTTCCCTCCCCTCCTCTGTTCTGCTCACACTCTCTGGCTGCCTCCAGCATGGGCTGAGCTCAGGAGTCAGGCCACCTGCCCTGCAGCTGTGATGGCATCAGGCACCTGAGCATAAGTCTGCTAAGTCTGCTGACAAAGCTCTATTGGGCCTTAGACAAGCAAAACTGCCCTTAGTGAACCTCAAGACAAGGAAGCCAAAGAACATGGAACACAATGACCTCTCAACAACCACCCCAAGTGCTGCAGGTCCCACTGAGATTTGAACTCAGCTTGCAATGTTCAGAGACCCAAGTGTGGCCCCTTACACCATGGGACCTAGGCTGTAATAAACATCTGGGATACTCAGGTCTCAGACTGACCTCTGCACTTCTGGCTTCCCCCAAGCTTCTTCATCTCTCAGGACTCTCTGGCTACGTCTACATGGCTCATTTATTTTGGAATAAGCTATTCTGGAACAGCTTATTTCAAAATAGCACGTGAACACTGCAGGGAACCCTCAAAATGAGTCTGAGGAGGCTTCCCTAATGTAGACATGCTTCCCTGATTTAGAGCCCTAGGTGGAATAACTTAGAATGGCCCTGGGGAAGGGCTATTTCGAAATAGCAGAAGTGGAGCATCTACACAGGCCTCATTTTGAAATAGCTATTTTAGAATAGGCCTTATTCTTCGTACAATGAGGTTTACAGCAGTCAGAATATGCTGTCCGTTATTTCAGAGTTATTTCAAAATAATGGAATTGCTGTGTAGACGCTCACATTGTTATTTTGGAATAACGGCCATTGTTCCAAAATAACTTTTCTGTGTGGACAGAACCTCTGTCCTGCCCCAGCTCTGCTGCTTTCATAACAAACTCCTTGTTAGGACCAGTCACAATCTGGAGTCAGTGAGGGTCCATCCCACCCGAGACGTATGTTCTACAAAAGCCTCTTGTTTTCTACACACTTCTCAATACTGGCTGCAGACACCACTCTCACATGGGGGTGTAGCTCAGTAGTGAAGTGTTTGACTGCAGATCAAATGCCCCCTGCGAGAGTGCCTACTTAATGAGGACATTCACCTTTCCAGGATTTCCATTGTATGTGAACTCTTTAACTGAATCCAAACCCTTAGGCTACAGCTACACTGCAGGCTTTTTGCACAAGAACAACTGTTCTTGCACAAAAATGTGCAGAGCACTGCACGAGGGTTCTTGCACAAGTAAATTTACAATACAACGTTGGAAAACAGGGATTCTTCCAGAAGTTATTCCTTTCCCAACAAACAATAAACCCTCTTGCACAAGAGCTCTTCCACCAGAGGGCAGTGTAGACAGGCAACATGAATTTCTTGTGGAAGAAACCCGTATAGCTAAAATGCCCATCAGAGTTTTCTTGCACAAGAGATTGTCCACACTGCCATGGATGCTCTTGCACAAAAGCACATCTCTTGCACAAAAAGCACATGGCAGTGCTCTTGTGAAAGACCTCTTGCACAAGAATGCTTGTGCAAAGCAGTTCTTACACAAGAAGGCTGCAGTGTAGACGTAGCCGTTGTGTTATGATGGTGTTTAGGGTCAGTAACTGGGGCCACTAAATGGTGCCTGTGACCTGTGACCTAGGGATCCATGTTGGATCCCCTCAGGCACTGGCCACTCAGAGAATGGTCAGAACTGGATTGTCCTGCCAAGTGGCATGCAGGTTCCTGAAAATAAGTGGTGGAATGGGTCTGCACAAGAGGGTTTTTTGTGCAAGAAGGAGTAGTGCAAACAGCTCCTTCTTGCACAAAAGCCTGTGCTGCAAAAATGATGTCTCATTGGGTATGCAAATGAGGTGTGGCAATATTCATTCCCACACCTCATTTGCATATCTTATCGCACAACAGTGTGCAGTGTAGATACAGCCAAGGAAGCCAAACACTGGCATTACCTGTCTGTCTCTGTCTGTGGGGTCAGAGCAAATCCAGTTGTATCATAGGGCTTGGCCAAAGCGCCTTAAGTAAAGCACTTAGGTAACTCAGGAAACAACTAATAGTCTCGTAGCACCTCAGAGACTAACCAAACATGCAGATGGGATCATGAGCTTTTGTAGGCACAGCCCACTTCTCATGAAAGCACATGATCCCATCTACATGTTTGGTTAGTCTCTAAGGGGCTGCAAGACTATTTGTTGTTTTTTAAGTTTTTCCTAGTACAGACTAACTCGGCTCCCCCTCTGAAGCTTGTGGGTTATAATGGCCAGGTGAAGCTGACCATCTCCAAAGAAGCACTGCAAGCAGGGCCAGCCAGCTGGGCATTAGAGGGGTTGTAGCAGTTCCCCCAGCTCACAGACTACACCGTAGGAGTGACAATCCATTGCAGATGCCTTTCAGATCATCCCTATGAGAACAGGTCTGAGATCTGGTCAGCAGAAAGGCTCTGCCATGGGGGTCACTGTCAGGGACAGAGAATCCCTTCAGCCTCACCTAGGACTGGGCAGATTGTCAGGGGAGCTGCGTTTCTACCCTGAGCATTATGACCAGGATAGAAATAAGGGTGGAGCGTCCTGGAGAAGGTGTCGGCGAAGGTGAAGAGATGGGACCTGTCAGTCACATTGTAAAACGAGATCTCGCCCGCCTCGTAGTCCAGGAAAATCCCCACCTGGCTGGGCCTAGCGCTCACGGGGAGGGGGGTGAATGGGCAGGTGAGGGCCTCATATTCCCCGTTCCTCAGCCACACAGCCCAGTGTCCATCTTCAGGTGATAGTGTGACCGACTCCTTCCTGTTCACAGATTCCCTGCAAACCCCCAGAGTCCATCTAGGTTTGTCTCCCACCTCCACCTCCCAGTAATGCCTCCCGCCCGCGTACCCCTCGGCACCCAGGACACAAGCACAAGGATCAAATCTCCCAGGAGTGTCAGGCACAACGTGGCGCGTGTCTCCACATCTCACACGTTTCTGATCCTCCGACAGGATGAGTTTGGGATGGGCCGTGTCTGGATCCAGAGTCACATCCACTAAGGAAAGAGTCACAGAGTCAGGGCTGAGGGCAGGAGCTGGTCCCTCAGACCAAAGGGAAATTAACCTGCCTCCCCATTAATTGTGTCAGGAGTTGATACAACATAAAGAGAGGCAGGGGCAGCTGCCATAAGGAGGGGAAAGATAGATGGGGGGCAGGTGAGGAGGAGACCCAGAGGAACAATGGAAGGGGAGTGGAGACAGGAAGGGGAAGAGGGGCAGGACAAAGAGGAGAGAATGGGCAGGTGCCAGGAACATGGAAGAAGGGCGAGCACTAGAGGGAGCAGAAGGAAAGAGGAAGAAGACATTAGGGGACAAATGGACAAGCAGGCACCAGGAAGGAGAGGGGGCTAAAGAGAGGAGCAGGAACCAGGAGGGCAGAGGGGTAGTGAGGACAAGAGTGGGAACCAAAGGGCAGAGGTGATAGAACACAGGACGTTCCAAAGGACAGAGGGGACAGGTTCAGGGAGGACGGGGACTCACATCCCCAGGGCAAGGCTGGGATCATGATGCCACTCCGACCCCCTGTCTGTGGGGTCCCTGAACAGGGTGGGCCCAAGGGTCTGGTGTTATTGCTCCCCCTCCCCCAGGGGCCGGGCCATCTCCCAGGCCTGGGGCACTGGCAGAGCACTGGGGGGGCGGGGGGAGTGCAGGGAGTCAGTCTCGCCCCAGGGCAGGAGCTGGAGTCACTGACACCAGAGTGAGACCAGTTACCTGCAAATACTCGGGCTCGCCTGAGTCCTGGAACAAGCAGAGAGAGCGGTGAGAATTCCCACTGCACAGCCCTCAGAGCAGGAATGTCATGGCCCCTCCCTCTGCCCCAGTTCCCCACAGAGCAGGGTCCCACTGCCTCCGACTCCTCTCGGCTGCCCACGCTCCCCGGCTGGGCTCCCCTCGCGCCTGCTCAGCCCAGGGGCTGCTCTGGGCGGGGGAACAGGCTCCCAGCAGCTGCCGTGCCCGGCCCTAGGGCAGTGCCCCGGGATCCTCACCTGTATCCTCAGCCAGTGCCCCTGAAAGGGAAGAGAAAAACCCGTCACTGGCGGGGGCAGTGCCTAGGGATCACAGCCCAGCTCTGCCCCACGCTGCCAGAGGGCCCTGGGGAGTAAGGCCCGGGAGCCAGCTTCTCTCAGGCATTTCCCCCCTCCCAGCCATGCAGACAGGCCCCTGGGATTTCACATGCACCCACACAGGGGAGGTGCCCAACTCCTATGGGCACCAGTGGGAGTTAGGGGCCCAAGCTGTTCTGGGGCTTCTGAAACTCCCGCCAGGCACCTGCCTAGCTCTGAGCGTCTGGCCCAAGGGGTTCAGACACCGGGTCCAGGTGCGTGGCTGGTGTCAGCCAGGGAGGCTCCATGAACGTCCAGGGAGCTGGGACTCAGGCCCTGAGTCTGTGACAAAGTCTCTCATGGCAACCAGCTCCCAGGGTTCCCTGGAAAGCTTCCCTTGCCCCTCGGCCCACACAGGCTGGGCTGGGGGACCCTCTGCTTGGCAGCAGGAGGGGGTGGCCACAGGGTCCGGGGCAGCGGGGGAGGCACCTTCACTCCCCGTGAGTGTTCTCCGCCAGTCGCATCCCGCTGGGATCCTGCCGTTCTGCTCACAGCAGCCTCTGGACTCAGGAACTCGTCAGCCCCTCAGGAGCAGTCCCTGGGGTCCCAGCTGGGCCTTTCTACACCCCCATACAGTGAGAGAGGAACCCTCAACAGCACCGCCCCGTACCCAGGAATCCCGTCACGGCCCCCTGGAGACTGTTCTCTCCTGGGAAGTCCCGGATTCTCCGCTCCAGCTCCGGGCACTTGGGTGCCGGATGCAGCGACGTCGCCTCCTCGCCCCTGCAGAGACACGAGGGTGTTATTGGCCTCCTGTCTCGGCCCCTCAAAGCCAGACAGGGGAGCAGGTGGGGGCTGGGCCACAGGCAGAGCTCACAGGGCCCTGACCTCGGCTGCCCAGGGAGTTTTTCCTGCCATGCCTGGCCTGGGGCCTCTCTCCAGCCAGAGGGAAAACAGCCCAGGCAACACCAGGCCCAGCTCCCACACACCTGGCCCAGCCTATGTGCCCCAAAGAGGCCTGGCTGGGAGAGGGGCCCATTCTCCAGACCCAGCTGCTCCTCAGTTTCTCCGCTCGGCCCCCAGGGGCCTGGTCACTCCCCATGGAGTGGGGGCTCTGGGATGGGGACACTCTCCCCAAGGCCTATCCTGGGACATTCAGCTCTTTCCCCACAGCTCCCCCCTCCTCCACGAGCTATGCCAAAGCTGGGGGCAGGTCCCAGCTGGGTCCTTGGGGTGACCGGCCTCAGCTCTATTAATATTCCCCTGAGCCAGCGCAGCCCCCAGGGAGGGTTCCCCAGCCCAGAGCTTTGGGGGCAGTCCCCTCCCAGGGTGCCTCACACCCCCACAGTGGCAGTGGCCCTAGGACGGTGGGTACGGAGGAGGCAGGGTTCAGAGGGTGAGACAGGCCCATGGTGGCAGGCTGTGGCTGGATTCTCAGCCCGTGCTCTGAGCCTGCTACCAGCATGACGGGGGTGGGGGGTAGATGGAGCCCGGACGTACCTGCTCTCAGTGCTTCTCATGCCCTAGAGAGGAAGGAGACAGAGCAGAGAGTCAGTGCCCATGGCCCAGCCCAGCCCCAGAGGGCTCACGCTGCTCCCCTGCCCCACAGGCTGCTCCCCCAGGTGGGAGACCCACTGAAGGGCTGTGCTAGGAGCCAAGCCCTTTTCACCAGCTGCTTTGCAGGGGGCCAGGCCCACTTTTTCACCAGCCTTCCCAATGGGCCAAACTCCTGCCTCTCTGCAGCCCTGGAGCCCTGCCCCTGCAGCTGCCCCTGGGCCCTGCTCTCTGCGCTGAGTTACCCTGTGAGCCCCCAGTGACTCAGGGGCATCTCCTCCCCACACTGGTCTCCAGGCATGTCTGACCCCGTCTCACCTGAAGCAATTCCAGTGCCAGCTGCCAACACGTCTCCTCCAGCTCCGAGATCAGGGCGCTGAGCCGGGAAATCTCCTCGCCCAGGCGGCTGGCATGTTCCTCCCTCCTCCTCCCAATCTCCTCATCCAGCTCTCCCAGCTGGGT
This sequence comes from Pelodiscus sinensis, assembly GCF_049634645.1. NCBI lineage: Eukaryota > Metazoa > Chordata > Testudines > Trionychidae > Pelodiscus > Pelodiscus sinensis. The sequence goes on from NC_134741.1 coordinate 3,462,431, forward strand.
CAGCAGGAGGCACTCTCGCTCCGCCAGGAACTGCCGCAGCTGCTCCCACTCCCAGCCCACCAGCTGTCGCTCCACGTCCATCTGCCTCTGGGTACGCAGAGCAGGCGGGGCCAGGACGTGGGTGAGCTGGGCCATGGGAAGTGGCAGAGCCTTGTCCGGGCTGCAGGGAGCGTTTCACTCAGTGTCTTTTCCAGGCCGGCTGGGCCTGTCCCAGGGCTTGTCCCCAGGCAAAAGTGTCACCAAAAATCACCCCAACCCTCGTCACTTTACCAAAAAAATGAGGTGCAGCCCAGGCCTTGGGAAATAGTCTCCTCAGCCTGACCCAGCCACATCTGGGCACGCAGCAGTTTGACAGGCCTCGTTCCTGCCCTCCGCAGTAGAGAGGCAGAGCCAGAGGCTGCTCCCAGACAGGCAGGGATGAACCCACAGACACCAGTGGAAACTAACGCCATGACCCCCCAGGAGCCTGACCCCCTTCCCCTGTGCAAAGTGGCTGGGCAGGGCCGGGCACCTACCAGGAGCCTCTCGCTCTCCTTGGCCCAGTCAGATTCCAGGCCCCGGAGCGCGACTCTCTCCTCCCACAGATGCTGCAGGTGGCTCAGGATTTGCTCCTGCAAACACAGACAGCGGTGCTGGGGGCTGCTTGGGGCCACTGGCTCCTGCCCAGGGAGAACAGCACCACGAAGCAGTGAGGCTGGGGAAGCAGGTCCCCCCCTCTCCAGCCCACGGTAACTCCCCAGCAGCACTGCTGAGCCTGGCCCAGTGCCCATGTGGCTAGGACCTGCTCTCAAGCAGGCCCCTGGCTCTACGCAGGGCAGGGCAGGGCAGGGCAGGGCAGGGCAGGGCAGGGCAGACATATGCAGGGGGCTCTGCACTGCAGAGAAACTGCCCCTGTAACTCCCCACCCTGCAGAGCCTGGTCCCTACCTTGTACTCCTGGGCAGCCTCCTCGATGGGCACCACCGTGTGTGCGCGGTGCTCCCAGGACCTGTCACACACCACACAGATGGGGGCCTGATCCTCCTGGCAGAAGAGCTTCAGGGCCTCCTGGTGCCTCTCGCACGCTGGCTTCCCATCGGGCACTGGCCCTGCCGGGAGCCACAGGCATTTCACCAGCTCCACCAGGTTGCCCAGCTGGTAGTTGGGATGCAGGTGTCTCTGCAGGATGGTCTCTCTGCACTGGGGGCAGGAGAAGTTGGGCTCCAACTCCCCCCAGCACCGGCTGAGGCAGGTCTGGCAGAAGTTATGTCCACACTCGATGGTCACCGGGTCTGTGAAATACTCCAGGCAGATGGGACATGTTGCCCCGTCCTGGAAGCTCCCGGCCAGGTTGCTGGCAGCCATGGCCTCCCCCTCCCAGTGGGTTGGTTTCGTTTCCCGATCGGAAGAAGCAGTGCAGCCTGTTCCAGCTGCTTTTTTTTCTCCTAAATAGGTTGCACAACTGGGAGCCAATCACACTTGCCAGACAAAAATGAAGAAAGAAAAAAAGCTCCACAGAAGTCAGAGCCCCAGGCATGCCCCCAAACGAGCACAAAGCTACCTAAGAAAATTCCCGGGCAGATACAGACACAGAACCTTGCCTGTTTAAAAGTCTCAGGGGGAGCCGTGTTAGTCTGTAACTAAAAGAAACTTAAACATCAAGTTTTCATGGGCACCACCCACTGCTCCATGTTTGCCGTCTGAGGCAGTGGGCTGTGCCACAGAAGCTCATGACACTCTCCAGACTTTTTGCTAGTCTCTCAGGGTACGTCTACACTACAACGTTAATTCGAACTAACTTAGTTCGAATTAGTTAATTCGAACTAAGCTAATTCGAACTAACGGATCCAGACTAAAAAACTAGTTCGAATTAGCGTTTTGCTAATTCGAACTAGCATGTCCACATTAAGTGGACCCTGAACCAGGCTTAAGGATGGCCGGAAGCAGTGCCGGCAGGGCATCAGAGGAGGACTTAGAGCGTGGAGATGCTGTCTCAGGCTAGCCGAGGGCTGTGTTTAAAGGGTCCCGACCCCCACCCCGGACAGACAGTTCTCAGGGGTGCCCCGCTTGCAAAGCAGTCCTGGCTTGGATTGCTCGAAGTACCCACACTGGGCACATCACAGCACTCGGCCATCAGCCCGGCTGCACTTGCCGCAGGCTGCCATCTGGGGAGAGGGGGCAATTGGGGGGCTGCAGGAGAGCTTCCACCCCCAGAAGCCCGCAGAGCCAGCCCAGTCCTCCCCATCGGGGGCGCGTACCCCATTCCTCCCTCACCTCTTTCCACTTACCCTTCCCTAGCCCCTTTTCTTGATGTACAAAATAAAGGACAATTGTGTTCAAAAATGGAATCTGTCTTTATTGAACAAAACTGGGGGAGACTGGGAAAAGGAGGTGGGAGAGGGGAAGAGAGAGGGTGGGAGAGGGGAGGGCAACTAAAATGATCAGGGGTTGGGAACAGGTCCCATATGAAGAGAGGCTAAAGAGACTGGGACTTTTCAGCTTAGAAAAGAGGAGACGGAGGGGGGACAGGATAGAGGTCTCTAAAAGCAGGAGTTGGGTGGAGAGGGTGCATACAGAAAAGTTTTTCATTAGTTCCCATAATAGAAGGACTAGAGGACACCAAAGGAAAGGAATGGTTAGCAGGCTTCAAACTAGTAACAAAGTTGTTCTTCACAAAGCAAAGAGTCAACCTGTGGAACTCCTTGCTCCAGGAGGCTGTGAAGGCTAGAACTAGAACAGAGTTTAAAGGGAAGTGAGATCAAGTCATGGAGGTTGGGTCCATGGAGTGCTATTAGCCAGGGGGTAGGAGTGGTGTCCCTGCCCAAGGTTTGTGGAAGGCTGGAGAGGGATGGCATGAGACAAATGGCTTGGTCACTGTCTTCAGTCCATCCCCTCCAGGGTCCCTAGGGTTGGCCGCTGTTGGCAGACAGGCTACTGGGCTAGATGGACCTTTGGTCTGACCCAGGATGGCCATTGTAAGCTCAGGGCTCAGGGTCGGGGGTCTCAGTGGACCACCTTGATTTTCATGCACACCTGCTCCTGGGTGGCCAGGCTGGCAGCTCTCCTGCCCTAGCCGGCCACTTTCCTGTGCCTAGTGCGGAGGTTGTGGATGAGGTCCACGATGTCCGCACTAGCCCAGGCGGGTGCCCACCTCTTGCGGTCCTGGGCAAACTCCCGGGAGCCGCCAGCCTGGTCCCAGGAAGAGGGGGAGGGCTGGGGGGCATCGGGTGGGTGGCTCGATCCGTGCCAGGTGCAGGGTCTGCTGGCTGGGTGCTGGCAGGCTTGCACCTGGCACGGGCACTGTAGCCAGCCCGTTCCCCTTTAAGGGGTCCGGGGCCGGGAGGGGGCAGACAAGTTTCCCTGGTGTTGGCCAGAGTGGCCACCAGGGAAAGCTGGGGAGGGCTAGCCTCCCACTAGTTCGAATTAAGGGGCTACACACCCCTTAATTCGAACTAGCTAGTTCGAACTAGTCTTAATCCTCGTAAAATGAGGTTTTTCTAGTTCGAACTAAGCGCTCCGCTAGTTCGAATTAAATTCGAACTAGCGGAGCGCTAGTGTAGCGCCTATTAAAGTTAGTTCGAACTAACGTCTGTTAGTTCGAACTAACTTTGTAGTGTAGACATACCCTCAGATGCTACAGGGCCTGGGGTTTCTTAAGGCACCCAGAAGCCGGCGCTGCTCCCGTTTATAGGCGTAGGCAGGAGCTGAAGGATTGTCCCTTACAGTGAGCGGGGAGTGGGGCTTGGGGAGGGACCCTGGGGTGTCTATGTAGATAGTCTGCTCCTGCTTTGCTTGGGTGTGTCACTGTCTGGCGGATGCAGTGGGGTTTTGCTCAGTGTCATCAACAGGCTGGTCCCACGGCCATTGTCAGTTTCTGAGAGAAAATCCACTCAGGTTTGGGGGTTTCCTCACAACTTTTAAATGCAGCATCATCCCCTTTCTGGAGGGAAGCTGTTGTCCTGAATCATGCTCCTTGTTGGGGGGGGGGGGGGGGAGGAAGAGCTAAAGGGTAGGAGGATTAAACCCCTCCCCCCATTTATCCTTCATGTTTCACCATCAAATTCTGTTCCCTTTCGCACCCAAAAAAAGCAGGGTGCTGCTGAGGCATGTGACTCACCCCATCATCAATGATCATCAGAGCCAGGACCCATTTGGGGACCAGTGTCTCCCAGCTGCTAAGGCAGGACTGCCCCCCCCCCCCCAACTAGCTGTTTTACTTCCCCAGGTAGGTTGGAGAATGGGCATGTTAAGGGCACCAGCACTCCAGGGGGCTGCTCTCTGCTTTGTTGCCTTGTTTCCCTAGGCAGGACCCGGAGTGGCCACAGACGCCTGCTCCAGCCCCTCCTGTTCCCCTCCCCTCGGGCCCCACAAGCTCAGGACAGTGGGCCACAGGGAGTCGCTGCCCCAGCACTCAGACAGGCAAGTGGCCGCTCTGTGCCAGTGACCAAGACTCAGCTGCAATTTGCCCTTCCCAGTTGCTCCCCCCACCCCCGTCCAACCCCACCGCTGTTCCCCCCCAACTGCCCTGAAACCTTCTGGCTCCACCCCCCACCCCGTGATTATGGGACACCCCAGGGCTCCCTGCTGCCCAGGTTGGGGGGGGGCACTTCCCAGTGATGCACCTCATTGTGATCCGACCCCCCCTCAGTTTGCCCTTTTCCCGCCCCTCCAGCCTTGCCCCCCTCAGTTATCAGAGTCACTCTGTCCCCCCCATCTCCTCCTGACACGGGCTGTGACCCCGCTTTGGGTGAAAAAGTGTAGGGAGCCCTGAGCTAGAAGGTCCACAGGCAGCTGGGGAACAGCAATGGAGGGGGGGCTGGGTTGGGGGAGGGGGGCAGCAGTTGGGACAGGCAAACCCACAGAGCAGCCACATGCCCACGCAGCCCTGGGGCTACTGGTCCTGAGCTTGTGGGGCCAGACAGGAAGGGAACATGAGGGACTGGAGCAGGCGTGTGGCCACTCTGGGTCCTGCCCAGGGGAAGAGGGCAGTGAAGCAAAGAGCAGCCCCCTGGAGTGGCTCCCCTCACCCCCATTCTCCACCCCACCTGGGGCAGTAAAACAGCCTGTTGGGCTGGGCAGCCCGGCCTTAGCAGTTGGGAGACACCGATCCCCAAATGGGCTCCTGGCTCTGATGGTCATTAATGACAGGACGAATCACATTCCTCTGCAGTACACTGCTTTTGTTGGGTGCAAAGGGGAACAGAATTTGTTTCACAATCATTGGGGGCAATGGGGGGGGGTTAAGCCTTCTCTCTTCTCCCCCCAAGAAGGAAAATGAATCAGTGAAACAAAGTGCATGTTAATGGAGGCATGAACCAGGCCTGGATGTTTGTGACGAAGCCGACAATCCAGCAGGGTCTGTAAAGGAAGCCCGAGAAGGGGAGGCGCCTTCTCTGCAGCCCAGTTGCAAAACTGGGCCCAGGTTGCCAGGCCTGCCTGCCTGGTCACAGGATTTGGACTCCCTAGAGGAACTTGCTTCACCCTTCCAAACAGGCTGTTTCTGCGGAGGCAGCCAAGCAGCAGCTGCACCATGAGGTGGAGTGACACCAGCCTACGGTGCAACTGGAAATCGTGGTCATGAGAGAACAGGTCTGCACATTGCAGGATAGGACATGGAGGGAGATGCCGGACTCATCAGCAGCCTGTGCCAATCATGGCTCAGACACACCAGAGCCATCAGGATGAGCTGCATCTGGTCCAGCTGGATCTTCAGCTGGACCATGATGATGAGAGGGATCAAGAGGAACACAGACACCAGACCCCGCCCAAGAGAGGAAGCCGGCAATGGAGAGGAAGTCTTTGCTCAGACCCACAGCAAGCACCTGTCCCAGCTCACAACCCTTCTTCACCCAAACTCCTGCCCAGACCCCACCCTCCCTCCTGCACCCTAGTCTTCTGCCCTGAGCTCCCTTCTGCACCCAACCTCCATCCCATCCCCCAGCCCTTTACATAGAAAAGTGCAGCCCCTGACCAAAATCTTGGAGTGGCCGCTCCCATCAAAAATTATTGCCCACCCCAGGTTTGTTGCAAGGTGTAACCATGCATCACCGTACTGAGGACCCACTGATCTGATGTTAAGGACTCCCAGGCTGGGAGGAAGGGCAGCGCATGGTGAGTAAATGCAGAGAGGAAGGATCTGGGAGCAGAGTGATACGTCGTCCTCAGGGAGACCCTCAAAAAGGGCATTTGCCCAAAGGTTTGGGATGAGTCGAGCTTGACTGAACGGGAGCCTGGGGCTGTTTGCTCAGTCGCCTCCTGGCATGAGGCAGCTCCTGGCGGGCGCAGCCTCCTTGGCCTGGGCCGGCTGTAGCTTAAGCCGCTAACAGGAAGATCCAGGGATGTGTCCCAGCCCAGCATCCTCAGGGTTGTGTGGAAGTCTGTAAGGCCATGGAGCTTTGTATGGTTCGGCTCCGCAAACAGGGCTTGCCCATCACGGGGCAGGTTTTGCATTGATGGCTGGGCCTCTGCAGGGAGACCAGAGAGTAGCAGCCAAGATGACCACCATGGCCATGGTACAAGCCGCAAAGCCCACTGCTTCCAATGCGCCTGGAGCACCCCCCTTGCTGCTGGGTCCCCTCCTCAGAGAAAGCCCAGAATTCCTCCCCACAGGCTGCAGGGAGGGCAGGCTCACCCTGGGACATGGCCGGCCATGGATTAACCTTGCTGTGGATTAACCAAGGGGCCTGGTGGTTTGCGACCCAAACCTGTTGATGAATAAACTGTTCAGCCCGCCACGAGTCACCAGTCCTGGGAGTGCTGGAGTTCCAGTCCCCCGTATGGCGCTCCTGCTGGGGCGAGTGTCTCATTGGGGTACACCATGTCACTGGCAAGCCTCTGTGCCCTGCTGCCCCACCTGGGGCCCTCTCCTGGCTATGGGTCTTCTGCCTGCCTGCAGCATGTTGGCTACGAGGGGGACGTTCTGCCCATGATACTGCGTGTGAAATTACTAGGGGATGTTTGATTTAGGGATGGTGGGAGGCACAGGCAGAACACCGGGCGCTCTGTGGGAATGTGGCCTCACCCCTGGCTATGCAGAATCTAGTGTTTTTCCAGAGTAAAATCAGACACCTGCTTGCCACTCTGGGGCTGTCACTTCCTCACCGTGTTCCTTCTTCAGAGCCTCTGTCTCATCCTTCCTGAGCAAACCCAGGGCTTCCTGGAATGTCACCTGCAGGAGACAATGTCAGCAACAAGAGCCTGAAACTTACAGGGGTGAACAAAATATCCCCATGCAGATGTCATACCAGGGACATCTCCACCAGGGCAGAGATGGCAAAAGAGACCTGCAGGGTTCAATGATCCTTAATGAATATGGAGGGAACCCAGATTTCTATCTTGTACCCCTGGGCAGCCTCCTTCATAGGGACTGAGCCCCAAGACCTGCCCCGGCCTGCAGCCCACAGGGTTAGGAGCTGTAATGGACTGGTCTCTTGCACCCCGCCCATGTTTGGGGGGGGGCAATAAAGTCCCCTCGTACCGAGGGACCACTGACCCGCCTTTGGTATAGCGGCAGGGGCCAGTCGCAAGGTGGGTCGCACGGGGGGACCGGGGAGGGGACTTGGGCCCTCCCTCTCTCTGAGTCCCAGCCCAGGGCCCTAAGGCAGGGGAAGCTCTCCCTTGCCAATGGAGGGGGTTGAGTCCCCTTAACCCTCCATTCATGGGGTCCGCGGCCCTGCCTTGGGCCTTCTCTCCCCGGTTCGGGTCAGTCAACCCCCCATTGCGGTGAGAGACTCACTGCCCGCTGCCGCCTCCAAGCTTCCACTGGGGTTTTCGGCTCCTCCGGTGCCCCCCCCCCGACTCCTGTCCCTCCTGGCCCTTTTGAAAGGGCTGCCATTGCGTGTCCCCTCTAGGCTCCGCCCCCGGCTGCATCACCCAGCTCCCCAGGAGTCCCGAGGTGACATCACGGGTGACGTCATCTGAGCGCACCGGTCTGGGCTGCGGCCCCACCACCACAGCCGTATCCGCAGCGGGCGGAGCGGTCTCGGGCTCCCCCGCGGCTCCCCCGCTGCTCCTGACCATGCGGGGCAGCGGGATGAGACCGGCTGCCTCGTCACAGGAGCCGATCCGCGTCACAGCTGTTTTAAACTCCCATGGAATTTCTCACACAACTGTCCCTTCTGGGGTGACAGCTGGAGACAAGCCCTAGAACTGCTCCACCAGCTCCTAATGGGGTCAACCAGGAATAGGCAGCACAAGGCCAGCAGTGTTCCTGAGATGTGATTGGCCCAGCACAGCCAAGAAAACAACCCTCAGCTATTGCATTTCTGTTTAAAATCAAACTCACATTTCACATTGCAGAGGAAGATTCATACAATTGGGCTATGTCTACACACGTGGCTTCTTGCGCAAGTATGGCCATTCTTGCGCAAGAAGATTTACAGTACGGTGCGGTAAGAGGGGGCTCCTTGCGCAAGAGCTACGCTCTTTTTTTACAGGTGTAAGCCCTCTTGCACAGGAGCTCTTGCACAAGAGGGCAGTGTGGACGCTGGACAGGGACTTCTTGCGCAAGAGAGCGTCCACACTGCTATGGGCATTCTTGCGCAAAAACACAGCTCGCACATGGCAGTGTGGACGTTTTCTTGCACAAGACCTCTTGCACAAGAAACCTTGCGCAAGATGATCTTGCGTAAGAAGCCGCCAGTGTAGACATAGCCTTGCTTGCTGCCATATTTTCATATGCAAATATTCTTATCCAAGTATGGGCCTCGCATGCTGAAGACAGTTTTATGGGAAGAGTCTCTCTAAGAGGTTGTGGAATCTCCATCTCTGGAGATATTTAAGAGTAGGTTAGATAAATGTCTATCAGTGATGATCTAGACGGTATTTGGTCCTGCCATGAGGGCAGGGGACTGGACTTGATGACCTCTTGAGGTCCCTTCCAGTCTTAGTAATCTATGATTCAGCTTAATCTTCCCCTTTACGAAACAAGGGGAACAACAAGCAGCATCGGAACTTTGTGTCACCTAGAAACCAGTTCACTGGATGAACTAAACATGGCTCTATCTGCCGGTGATCGTAGGGGATTTATTTTCAAATAATCCAGGTCATTTTTGGGCATCATGTCAGAAACTGCCCATCGTGAATGAAACTTCTAAATTAAATTACGACTCGGAAAACAGAACCAAAGACTAACACGGCTACCCCTCTGATACTTGAGAACCAAAGCTGACCTTCCAATGCCGTGTGATACGTCTTCCCCCAGCCTTTGCTTGTTCGGTAGCCAATATCTCACTCAAGAAATTGGCCCAATCAGTCACTTTTATCACAGAGCATTGCAGGGGGGTGGGACCCGGAGCAATCTGGATGAATTTGTTTTAGACACTTTATTTTCTTTGTGCACTAAATAGCCATCTTGTTACCTTGTGACAACAATATATTGTAACCGGGACCATTGGTATTTCTGTCTATGTTACACGGGGATCCCACAATAGTAGAAAATTCTGACAGCAGGGTCCCAGTTTGTCACCATATGCTGCCCTGAGCCAGGGAGTGGGGAAGGGAAACAGGCAGAAAACTTGGACAGAGCAGAACAAAACAGCTGTAAAAGAGGGGAACAAAATCTGCTGGGCTCTGTCCCATGAGTGGGGGCTCCAGTGACCCAGCCTGGGCCCATCCCTCACCCAGCCCTTCACCAGCTCATCCCTCCCCTCCCTCCATCGTGTTGGGACCAGCTCCCCCAACACAGAGGTGAGTTCACAGCACAGAGCAGCCCCTACAGCAGCGGTTCCCAATCTTTCCCAGATGGAGACCTATTTTACCAATTTAGGAAGACTTTAGGTGACACTGGGCTCCTCTGCCCCGCTCTGTCATTTCTGCTGGGGCTCTTCCTCCTTGGGGGAGAGTTTACCCTCTCCCCATTGCTGGCCACAGCAGTTACCCCGACATTGTGTCCGCACGGATCTTGTCCCTACACCCACCACCACAGCCCCCGCACCCATACAGCCAGCTGCCTTCTCCTCCACTACCCCAGCTGCTGACTCTCCCACCCCCTTCTCTGCCCCTCTCCCCTCCCTCAGCTCACTGGCCTGGAGCTGGAAACAGAGAGGAAGGTGGTGGTGGAGGGGGGGAGGTGATGTCTCTGGTCCCATCTCCATGGGAACAGGCTTGGGGTCAGTGCTGAGAAGGGGGTTGCTGGTTCCAGCTACACAACAGCCTGGGGTCACACTCTGAGATCAACCCCCGGCACTGGATTTAGGGGGTGCGGTGAAGACCCCCCCAAATAGAATGCAGGCTGCTCTGCAGTCACCCCAGTGCTCTATCCAGATGGGAAGAGCAAAGGGAGCTGATTGGAGAATGTCTCCCATTGACTCCGCATGGTGCATACCCCCACCCAGGGCAGCGGGAGGGGAGAGTCTCAGTTGGCCGCACTGCCATTCCCTCGGGCCTGGGCCAGAATCGGCCAGATGGTCAGGGGAGCTGCATTTGCACCATTATCACTGTAACCAGTGTAGAAATACGGGCGGAGCATCCCGGAGAAGGTGTTGGTGAAGGTGGAGAGATGGAACCTGTCAGTCACATTGTAAAATGAGACCTCGCCTGCCTCGTAGTCCAGGAAAACCCCCACCCGACTGGGCCTGGCGCTCATGGGAAGGGGAGTGGAGGGGGAGGTGCAGGCCTCGTATTCCCCATCCCTCAGCAACATAACCCAGTATCCATTCCCAGGTGAATTTTCACTCTCCCCCTTCCTGCTCACAGATTCCCTGCAGACCCCCAGTTCCCACTCAGGCTTGTCTCCCACCTCCACCTCCCAGTAAAGTCTCCCGCCTGCGAACCCCTCGGTGCCCAGAACTTCAGGGTAAGTAACAAATCTCTCGGGGGTGTTGGGCAGAGCCTGGCGCCTGTTTCTGTGTCTCACACTTTTCCGATCCTCAGACAGGACGAGGTAGCGATTTGCCGTGTCTGGATCCAGCGTCACGTCCACTGGGGAGAGAGTCACAGGGTGTGTCTAGACTACATGCCTCCTTCGACGGAGGCATGTAGATTAGCCAGATCGGAAGAGGGAAATGAAGCCGCGATTAAAATAATCGCGGCTTCATTTAAATTTAAATGGCTGCCCCGATCTGCCGATCAGCTGTTTGTCGGCAGATCGGGGGAGTCTGGACGCGATGCCCCGACAAAGAAGCCTTTCTTCATCGACACAGGTAAGCCTGGTTTCACGAGGCTTACCTGTGTCGATGAAGAAAGGCTTCTTTGTCGGGGCATCGCGTCCAGACTCCCCCGATCTGCCGACAAACAGCTGATCGGCAGATCGGGGCAGCCATTTAAATTTAAATGAAGCCGCGATTATTTTAATCGCGGCTTCATTTCCCTCTTCCGATCTGGCTAATCTACATGCCTCCGTCGAAGGAGGCATGTAGTCTAGACACACCCACAGAGTCAGTGCGGGGGCAGGGGCTGGTCCCTGGGCTCAGAGTGAAATTAACCTGCCTCCCCATTAATTTCTCGGGGGGGGGGGTTGTCTGAGGGGAGTCAGGGCCCCTCTGCCTGTGAGGAGACAATGAGGAGGGGAAGGGCAGGAAAGGGGGGCAGGGTGGGAAGGAGACAGTGTGTGTGGGGGGAGGGAACTGGCTGATGCTGGGAGAGGGAAGGGGAGGGGCAGGTGACAGGAACAGAAGGGGGCCATGGGGCACAAGAGGAGCAGCACCATAAGGGCTGTGATGGGTGAAGGGATGGTGGGTTCCTAGACCCACTCCCCTGGAGGGTGAATTTCCTCAGAAACCACCCCCCCGAATTTCCTCAGAACCCCCCCCCCCCGTTACAGGCAGTGTTGCCTATTTAGAACAGACACAGCCTGTGGGAAAACACCTGTGGCTGAGAGTGCAGGGCGGGTGTGACAGCAGGGCCTGGACGAGCTCTCCCAGCTGCTGTCTGTGCCGGTACCAGTGGGGCTGGTCCGGATGCCCTGGACAATCGGCTCGTTTCCTGCTGGTTTGGAAGCAGGGTCTGCATGAGACCCCCTGACAGCCGGGTAGGGGAGGTGCCAGGTTCAGCCTGTGTTGCCAGGGACACACCTGCTCTGCCTGGGGCCCACCCCACAGAGCTGGGCTGCCCGGGGCTGGGCATAAACCACTGAGGTGCCATGTGGGGCCAGGAAATGTTGGGACCCTTTTAGTGTCTGAGTGACGGGCAGCAGCAGAGCTGGACTGGGCGTGCCTGGGGGAGGGGACCCACCCTCCAGCGTCTCATTTTTGCAATGGTTTGCCAGGGCTAAGCCCCGGCCCATCTGGACCCAGTGGTTCCCAGCCCTGCCCCAGGGTTCTTGCTGCATCAGTTCGGAAAATAACAAACGTGCTGGTGCCCGGCTCCTCTCCCCTGACATGTTAAGTCCTGGCCACCCCCAGCTGCCCTGTGCTGGGGGGGCGGGGCAGGGGGAGAAGTTCAGCCCCACCATCTACCCAGCCATGTTTAATGCTGCAAGACAAACCCCACCAGCTGGTGTCCATCATGCCGGCTCTGTGGCTCGCCAAGGAGGCTGACAGCAGCACGGCCCAGACACACTCCAGCCCGTGGGACATTCGCTCTCCCAAGCGGGTGTCTGGCCAGGAACCCAGCACACTGCACGGAAGAGGGTCAGAGGGAGAGGCCAGCCAGGGATTTCAGATGCCCCACGGCTTATCTGCAATACCTGACCCACCCCAGACTCACAGCTTGGCCGTTTGGGGCACTGGAGCGGCCTGAAAGGACTCCACTGAGAAATGATGCAGCCAGCAGTGCTAGGGCACAGCTGGCTCTCTGGGCCAGGGCTCTGGGGCAGAAGGTAAATGGGATTCAGCATTTCTGAGGGTCCCAGAAGCGGGGTATGACAGGAGCTCGGACTGGGCTAGTGAACAGCTCTGCCATGTGCAGGCCCACGTGCCAGGTTCTTACTGGACCTGCCCAAGCAAGAGGAGCAGCCCAGTGACAAGCTACGGGGGCCACTGGCAGAGCAGGACAGAAGCCCCCAGCTCCCGGAATGAAACAGCTCGATGTCCCAGGAGCTCCACTCACCTGCAAATCTGTTCAGAGCTTCCCTCATATCAAGACAAATTTTATATCCGTCCTGCAGGCCAGTAGAAACGGGTTAGGGTCCCTGGAGCTTCATGTTTTCACTCCTAGGAAGCAAATGTCCCAGCATCATCAGCTGCTCTGCACCGGCATCACCGCAGGGCCCCCACCAGGAATAGGAGGGCAGCAAAAATGGGACACGCACCTGCTCAATGTGCTTTTCACGTCCTGAAAGGAGAAAGAGAATCGATGCTCTGTATTAGCATTGGGGGCATGAAATGGAGCACTTTCCATTCTGGGCACCAACTTTTCATGGAGAAAATAAATTAACACTTTTGGGCTTCATTGGTTTGATGGGAAAATCTCCTCCACTGTTTTCCATTAGCACTTGTTTCATTTGTATAAGTGAGGCAGGAATTTAGCTCAGTAGCTTTCCTTCCTAGGGACCCAGCCCATCCGTATCTGTGTTTAGCGACTGTGCTGAGCTCATTGTTCTGGACTCACAGCAGGGATGGGTTTAGCCCCGTATCATTTTGCATCATCCACATAGCACATTTACTCTCACTCCTGGGCTCCAAACCCATGGATCCGAGCTGTAATTCTGGCTGGAGGAAGAGTTTTGACGCCGTCTCACCTTCAGCAGCTCAGCAACCGGCTGCTGACACTTCCCCTCGATCTCTGCGATCAGCTGCTGCAGAGAGGAGCTTTGCTGGGAGAGTTTGGAGACATTTTCCTGTAGCCACGGCAGAGTCTCCCTCTCCTCCTCCGCCAGCCTCTGCAGAAGCAGCTGCTCCTCCTCCTTCAGCAGCGCGTGCAGCTTGTTAAATTCACCGGCAATCGTCACTCGCTTTGCCTGCGCTGTCCTCTGGAGAAAGGAAAAGAGAGGAAACCACAGGCCAGATGCCCATGAAGCAGGGAGAATCAGATCTGTGAGAGGTTGTACAGATAATTACTTCTTTAGGAAACACACCAGGAGGTTTCAGCGAGGTAGCTGTGTCAGGCTGCTTCAGCAAACACAGCAAGGAATCCATATTCCTTGTTGTTTGTATCATAAAGGGCTGGTTTTAGCTCAGAGTGAAAGGGCCTGTTCCGCAGCTGGGTTGTCCAGGGGGCTAGGTAAAGCCACAGTCTGTTATTGCAGGTGGCATGGGATGGCCAGAGGGAGAGGGAAGAAATTGAGGGAACAGGAGAGATTTACAGGGGGCTGCACAGGGCATCCATGGGGAAGGAGAGTTGGGTGCACAGGGCTGGGCACACACACACCAAGAGGACCCGTCACAGCAGGATATGGGCGATGCTCATTCTTGACAACAGGCTCCCAGGGCTGCCATGTTCAGGTCATGGGGCTGGTGCCAATAGCTCTTTGGGTGTGGTCCAGGGGCTCACATGGGTGTTGGGCCTTTGTAGCATTGCCAGGGCTGGCTTTGGCCTCACCCAACCCAGCCATGTGCCCTGTGCCCATGCGTCCAGCAACCAGCCAGTGTCCTCCTCACACCCTACACCCCTAGCGGGGCTCTCTCTGTAACAGGCCGGGGAACCAGACGTTCATGCCCCGGCTACAGACAAGGCCAGGGAAGGTCACAGGAGCAGCAGCAGGTGACTGGGATGATGGGTCCACACGATGGCAGCAGAGGCTGGGATCCAACCTGTTCTGGTCACTCGGGAGGGGGGGGGGAGAAAGGGAAGAGGGTCCCATCGCAGTGGCCTTGATCTGCTAGAGTAGGTTCACAGGCTTGTCCTGGCTCTTTCTGTCTCCTTCACCCCTGGAGGTCCTGCCGGGGGAAGAGCTCGGGGAGAGAAACCCAGACACCCACCTGCCACTCTATGGTTTTTTCCTTCTCTTTAGACGTCAGCGCCTCGGCCTTCTTCAGCTGATTCCTGAGCAGGCCCAGGGCCCCCTGGAGTTTCTACTGCCGGGCACAAACAGCCAATGGGCAGCGAGCGCTGTACACACCGGCCTTCCACACACAAGTGGGGACCCAGCCTGGAACGAGGCAGCCACTCGGCTCTGCCATCCCCAAAGGCACCCTGGGAGCAGAGATACCCGGCTCCGAGCAGGGGCTCTGCTTCTTGCAGCCACTCAGGGCATCTCCATCCCCGGCTACGTCTACACTGGCCCCTTTTCCGGAAGGGGCATGTTAATTTCAGCGATCGCAATAGGGAAATCCGCGGGGGATTTAAATATCCCCCGCGGCATTTAAATAAAAATGTCCGCCGCTTTTTTCCGGCTTTTAGAAAAGCCGGAAAAGAACGTCTACACTGGCCCCGATCCTCCGGAAAAAGCACCCTTTTCCGGAGGATCTTATTCCTACTTCGAAGTAGGAATAAGATCCTCCGGAAAAGGGCGCTTTTTCCGGAGGATCGGGGCCAGTGTAGACGCTCTTTTCCGGCTTTTCTAAAAGCCGGAAAAAAGCGGCGGACATTTTTATTTAAATGCCGCGGGGGATATTTAAATCTCCCGCGGATTTCCCTATTGCGATCGCTGAAATTAACATGCCCCTTCCGGAAAAGGGGCCAGTGTAGACGTAGCCCCCGTGTGCCCAGGTTCCCAGAGGGCCTCCCTCACAACAAAGGTCTCTCACCAGTGCAGCCTCATTACCCGTGCAGGACGGCGCTGTGATGGGGCTGGAGACCGGCTAGGGACAAGGGAGCCCTCGGTCTGGGGGAGCAGAGATCTGTAACTGTGACTGCTCCTGGGCTGTGGTAACCTGACGTTCTCATCCCCTTGGGCGGCCCGTGATTCATTCGCTCAGCACAGCACCGTGCTGTGCGACGGCTGCAAAATCCCCATTAACCAGTGAAACATCCAGTTAACCTAACACTTGGCCAGTTAACCAGACTACGCGGGACCTCACTGCTGGCTCCGGCCCCTGCACCTACTGGGGACAGAGGCTGCTCCAGCAGGGACACTGAGGACGTCCCTGCTCCAACTCTGCCGCGCTATGGTCTTCCGGATAGCTGTGCCCAGCGTCACTGCGGTAGCAGAGTGACTCCGGCCACGGTTACTACACTTCTCCGTACCATGGAGAAGGGGGGGCCCCAGCTAAGAGAGGGTGGCAGGGCAGAGCAGGCTGCCGGGACACTTCAGATCCCACCACCACAGGAAGAGCGGGAATGCGGCCGACCCCCTGCTGTTGCCCCACATCAGACCACCCAGTGACACCTGGCTCATGTCAGAGGACAATGGGGCGGAGCAGGAGTTGGAATTGGGGGGAGGGGTGGAGCAGAGGCAGGATGCAGCTGGGGGGCAGGGGGTGTCCTAGATCCCATATCCCTTTGGGGACAGCCCTGGCTGTAGAGTCAGCACCGACATAATTAGGTTGATGTTATGGTGACATGGGCAGCTCACACCGCAGGGAGCGCCAAGGTCCAGAACCCGCCCCGCAGAGCCTGGTCCCTACCTTGCACTCCTGGGCAGCCTCCTCGATGGGCAACACCTTGTGCGCTTGGTGTGCCCGGGACTCTCTGCAGATCACGCAGATGGGGACTTGATCCTCCTGGCAGAAGAGCTTCAGGGCCTCCTGGTGCCTCTCGCACCCTGGCTGAGCCTCAGGCGCTGGCCCCGCCGGGAGCCGCAGGTGTTTCACCAGCTCCACCAGGTTCCCCAGCTGGTGGTTGGGCCGCAGGTGTCTCTGTGGTACAGTCTCTCTGCACTGGAGGCAGGAGAAGTTGGGCTCCGACTCCCCCCAGCACTGGCTGAGGCAGGCCTGGCAGAAGTTGTGCCCACACTCAATGGTCACTGGGTCTGTGAAATACTCCAGGCAGATGGGACACGTCACCTCGTCCTGGAAACTGCTGGCCAGCTACCCGGCAGCCATGACCCCTCCGCAACCATGCTCTGCAGGTTGGTTTTGTTTCCCAATCAGAGTAAGCAGCGTCTGGGATGTACATCCCCCACCAGGCAGTAGCTGCCCTTGATCTGACATTGGGGACACCCAAAGCGGGGTCACAGCCAGTGTCAAGGAGGCAGCTGGGGGGGCACAGAGCGAGTAGTAACGGGAGGGCAGGAGTATCCGACAGTCAGGCAGAAAAGGGCAAACTGCGGGGGGGTCGGATCAAAACAGAGTTAGTCACTGGGAACCGCTGAGATACCCACACCCCTCCCCCCATGCCTGGCTCAGCCTCTGACCCAGGCAGGAGGGAGCCCAGGGGAAGGGGGGGAGATGGATCCAGAAGACTCCAGGGCAGTGGGAGGAACAGCAGCGGGGGAGGGGCAGCAGCTGAGATGGGCAAAGTAGGGCTGAGTCTCAGTGGGGAGGGTGGCTCTGCCCTCAACCCCAGTGACCCAGTTGTGCCCTGTCGCTGGCACAGAACAGCCACGTGCCTGCCCAGGCACTGGCTGTGTCTGAGAACTGGGGGCAGCCACCCCCTGGTGCTGTGTGGCCTGAGGGCAGGGGAACGCGAGGGGCTGGAGCAGGTGTCTGTGGCCACTCTGGGTCCTGCCCAGGGAAACGGGGCAGCAAAGCAGACAGCAGCCAAATGTGGTGGTGGTGCCCTTATCACCCCTGTTCTCCACCCCACCTGAGGCAGTAAAACAGCCTGTTGGGGGGGGGCAGCCCTGCCTTAGCAGCTGGGAGACACTGGTCCCCAAATGGGTCCTGGCTTTGATGATTATTAGTGATGGGTGAGTCACATACATGCCTCAGCAGCACCCCAGTATTATTCGAACTAGGAGGGTAATGTAGGCATACCGCACTTGCAAATGAAGCCCGGGATTTGAATTTCCCGGGCTTCATTTGCATAAGCGGGGCTCTGCCATTTTTAAATCCCCGCTCGTTCGAACCCTGTGCCGTGCGGCTACACGCGGCACGAACTAGGTAGTTCGAACTGGGCTTCCTAGTTCGAACTACCGTTACTCCTCATTCCACAAACATCTCAGACACTTCGCCAAAGGATTAATGCCCACAAAACAGATATCAGACAAGATCACAAAGAAAAAACAGTTTCTTGCCATTTTAACCAGAAAGGACACTCTCTCAATGACTTAACCACCTGCATTCTGCTACAAAGACCTTTTACATCTGCACTTGAAAGGGAATCCTCTGAACTGTCATTCATGTTAAAATTCGACACTCTCCGGGAAGGAATGAACAAACACTCAAACTATCTTACCCATTACCAAGATAGCTTCCCCAATTATCACCTCTAATACCATTAGCTCACAAATATCCCACTCTCCTAACCTCTAATATCATCAATTCACAGACACTTACCTTCCTTCCTTCCCCCCCCCCGCATCCCCCTCCTATTCTGAAATGTGATTTGTCCTTTTCATATGTGTTCATTTTTTTTAATTGTATCCTTTGGTATATATGGTTGTGACTATTTTCTTCCACTATTTGATCTGAGGAAATGGGTCTGGCCCATGAAAGCTCATCATCTAATAAACCATCTTGTTAGTCTTTAAAGTGCTACATTGTCCTGCATTTTGCTTCAGCTATCCCAGACTAACACGGCTACATTTCTATCCCTGAGGAGGGCACCATGGCTCAGTTGGCTTTTCCTGATCCAGCAGTTCCATGGGTGGCCAGGGGAGGCCTCTTCTATGTCCCAGGAGGACCTAGGAAAATGTGAGCTGCCACTGCACATGAAGCCCTCGCCGCTGCCGGAGCCACTCCCTGTGCTCAGCGGCCGGCTGCTAGCATGTGCAGGCTGGGATGCTGTGTGCAGACAGCCTGCACGTGCAGGATATGATGTAGTGCACTGTGAGCGGAATGGCGTGGCCCCATTCCCGACTCCCTTCCTGCGCTGATCCAGTGGTCGAAAGTGGCTGTGGCTGCTGCTGACAGGGAAGTAGCTGGGAGGCAAGATGCTGGCAGCAAGAGATTCTGGTTGCCTCTTTTCCCTGGGTCTCACTGCGCCATGCCAGCCGCCAGCCACCTTGACTGAACCTCAGACCAGCTGGACTAGCCAGCCCACATCACAGTGAGTCGCTAGTGGCCCCGTCAGAGAAGAGCCATTGGCAGCTGCAGAGATTTCTCTGCAGCTGTGTGAGACACCTTTCTTGAAAGGGCCACTTGTGAGTTGCACTTTCGTTGGTCCGCTAGCTCAGTTGGTTAGAGTGTGGCACTACTAACACCAAGGTCAGGAGTTCAAGCCACAGCGTTGTTTGGTTTAGTGACTTGCCTCCTGCTATGGAGAGGGAAACAAGCAAAAGGTTCAGGTGTTTGCAGGACTCAGGCCAGAGAACTGGTAGGAGAAGGTTCCAACCTGCACAGACCCACTGGCTGAAAGGGCCTTGGCCTGGCTGGCTTCCCCCAATAGCAGGGAAAACTCTTTTTTTCCCTCCATTGTCCCCAGTGGGGTGACCTGATGCCCAAATTCCTGCTGTAGCAGTGGCTGCCCTAAGGCTCCCTGCAGGGGGCAGGCTCCCTAGCACAAGGCACAGAGGGAGACTCAATAGCTGTGTCTACGTTGGCCAGTTTTTCTGGAAAATCAGCTGCTTTTCCGGAAAAATTTGCCAGCTATCTACACTGGCCACTTGAATTTCCGCAAAAGCACTGACTTCCTACTGTAAGAAATCACTGCTTCTTGCAGAAATACTATGCTGCTCCCGTTCGGGCAAAAGTCCCTTTTGCGAAAAACTTTTGCACAAAAGGGCCAGTGTAGACAGTTGAGATTTGTTTTGTGCAAAAAAGCCCCGATCGCAAAAATGGCAATCGGGGCTTTTTTGCGCAAAAGTGCGTCTAGATTGGTCACGGACGCTTTTCTGCAAAAAGTGCTTTTGCAGAAAAGCATCCATGCCAATCTAGACCCTCTTTTCCGAAAATGCTTTTAACAGAAAACTTTTCCGTTAAAAGCATTTCCAGAAAATCATGCCAGTCTAGACGTAGCCCCAGCATGAGGTAAGAAATTGTCTCTCATGAATCTCATAGACTCATAGACTCATAGACTTTAAGGTCAGAAGGGACCATTATGATCATCTAGTCTGACCCCCTGCACAGTGCAGGCCACAGAATCTCACCCACCCCTCTTAGAATAATCCTCTCACCTATGTCTCAGATATTGAAGCCTTCAAATACTTTGAAGGCCCCAACATGCAGAGAGTCCTTCAGCTGTGATCTGTGCCCAATGCTACAGAGGAAGGCGAAAAACCTCCAGGGCCTCTGCCAATCTACCCTGGAGGAAAATTCCTTCCTGACCCCAAATATGGCGATCAGCTAAACCCTGAGCATGTGGGCAAGACTCACCAGCCAGACACCCAGAAAGTTCCCTATAGCAACTCCTATCATCCCTCCATTGACCTATTTCCAACTGATAATGAATGGTCAATTAGTTACCAAGATCATGTTATTTCATCCAACCATCCCCTTATCATAGAATCATAGAACTGGAAGAGACCTCAGAAGGTCGTCAAGTCCAGCCCTCCGCTCTAGGCAGGACCAATCCCATCTAAATCAACCCGGCCAGGGCTTTGTCAAGCCGAGACTTAAACACCTCTAGGGATAGAGACTCCACTACTTCCCTAGGTAACCCATTCCAATGCTTCACTACCCTCCTAGTAAAATAGTTTTTCCTAATATCCAATCTGGACCTCTCCCACCACAACTTGAGACCATTGCTCCTTGTTCTGCCATCTGTCACTACTGAGAACAGCCTCTCTCCATCCTCTTTGGAACCTCCCTTCAGGAAGTTGAAGGCTGCTATCAAGTCCCCCCTCACTCTTCGCTTCTGCAGACTAAACAGACCCAACTCCCTCAGCCTCTCCTCATAAGTCATATGCTCCAGCTCCCTAATCATTTTGGTTGCCCTCCGCTGGACCCTCTCCAATGCGTCCACATCCTTTTTGTAGTGGGGGGCCCAGAACTGGACACAGTACTCCAGAAGTGGCCTCACCAAAGCCGAATAAAGGGGAATAATGACATCTCTGGATCTGCTGGCAATGCTCCTCTTAATGCATCCTAATATGCCATTAGCCTTCTTGGCTACAAGGGCACACTGTTGACTCATATCTAGCTTCTCATCCACTGTAACCCCCAGGTCCTTTTCTGCAGAAATACTACTTAACTGGTTGGTCCCCAGCCTGTAACTATGCTTGAGATTCTTCCGTCCCAAGTGCAGGACTCTACACTTGTCTTTGTTGAATCTCATGAGATTTCTAGTGGCCCAATCCTCCAATTTGTCTAAGTCACTCTGGACCCTATCTCTGCCCTCAAGCGTATCTACCTCTCCCCCTAGCTTAGTGTCATCTGCAAACTTGCTGAGGGTGCAATCTATCCCCTCATCCAGGTCATTAATAAAGATATTGAACAAAACCGGTCCTAGAACTGAACCTTGGGGCACTCCACTAGAAACCGACCGCCATCCTGACATCGAACCGTTGATCACTACCCGCTGGGCCCGGCCTTCTAGCCATCTTTCTATCCATCTTACCGTCCATTTATCCAATCCGCATTCCCTTAACTTGCTGGCAAGAATATTGTGGGAGACCGTATCAAAAGCCTTGCTAAAGTCAAGGTATATAACATCCACTGACTTTCCCATGTCCACTGAGCCAGTTACCTCATCATAGAAGCTAATCAGATTGGTCAAGCACTACTTGCCCTTTGTGAATCCATGCTGACTATTCCTGATCACTTTCCTCTCATTCAAGTGTCTCAAAATGGATTCCTTTAGGATTCCTTCCATGATTTTTCCAGGAACTGAGGTAAGACTGACCGGCCTATAGTTCCCTGGATCGTCCTTCTTCCCTTTTTTGAAGATGGGCACTACATTTGCCTTTTTCCAATCATCCGGGATTTCGCCCGATCTCCACGACTTTTCAAAGATAATGGCCAAAGACTCCTCAATGACATTTGCCAACTCCTTCAGTACCCTTGGGTGCATTAAGTCTGGACCCATGGATTTGTGTACGTTTAGTTTTTCTAAATAGTTCCTAACCTGTTCTTTACCCACCAAGGGCTGTCCATCTTCTTCCCATCTTGCGTCGCTTAGCACAGAAGTCCAGGAGCCGACCTTGTCCGTGAATACAGAGGCAAAGAAAGCATTGAGTACTTCGGCTTTCCTCACATCCTCTGTCACTAGGTTACCTCCTTCATCCATTAGGGACTGCACACCCTCTCTGATCACCTTCTTCTTGTTGACATGCCTGTAGAAACCTTTCTTGTTATCCTTCACATCCTTAGCCAGTCGCAACTCCATTTGCGCTTTCGCCTTCCTGATAATCCCCCGGCATTCTCGAACTATACATTTAAACTCCTCCCTAGTCATTTGTCCAAGTTTCCACTTTTTGTAAGCTTCCTTTTTGTGCTTAAGTACACCAAGGATTTCCCCTGTAAGCCAATCCGGTCTCCTACCAGGTTTGCCTCTCTTGCTACGCATCGGGATGGTTTCTTTCTGTGCCTTCAATAAGGCTTCTTTAAAATACTGCCAGCTGTCCTGGACTCCTTTCCCCTTCATGTTAAAATCCCAGGGGATTCTTTCCATCAGATCTCTGAGGGAGTCAAAATCTGCTTTTTTGAAGTCCAAGGTGTGTATTTTACTACTCTCTTTCCTTCCTTTGGTCAGGATCCTGAAATCTACCATCTCATGATCACTGCTTCCCAGGTTGTCACCCACCTCTACGTCCCCTATTAGTTCCTCCCTGTTTGTGAGGAGAAGGTCAAGCTGTGCACGGCCCCTGGTCGGATCCTTCAGCACTTGTACCAAGAAGTTATCCCCAACATTCTCCAAAAACTTCCTGGATTGCCTGTGTACTGCCGTATTGGTTTCCCAACAGATGTCAGGGTGATTAAAGTCCCCCATGAGAACCAGGGCCTGCGATCTGGAAGCTTCGCTCAGTTGTTCGAAGAAAGCCTCATCTACCTCATCCACCTGGTTCGGTGGCCTGTAGCAGACACCAACCACAACATCACTGCTGTTTGCTCCTTTAAATCTGACCCATAGACTTTCAACAAGTTTTTCTCCCTCTTTATACTGGAGTTCAGAGCAATCATAGTGCTCTCTTACATATAGTGCAACTCCTCCTCCTTTTCTTCCCTGCCTATTCTTCCTGAACAATCTATACCCTTCCATGACAGCGCTCCAGTCATGCGAGTCATCCCACCAAGTCTCTGTTATCACAATTAAATCATATTTCTTGGTCTGGGCCAGGGCCTCCAGTTCTTCCTGCTTGTTGCCCAGGCTTCTTGCATTAGTGTACAAACACTTCAGGTAACCAGTTGATTGCACTATCTTCTCCATTTGAAACTGGGGTCCTCCTTTCTCGCTCCTTGCTCTATGCATTTCTTCCCGGTATCTGACTTTCCCACTCCCCTCAGGGTTTTGGTCACCGTCCCCCGACGAACCTAGTTTAAAGCCCTCCTCACTAGGTTTGGAAGCCTGCCCGCGAAGATGCTCCTTCCTCTCTTCGTTAGGTGGATTCCATCTCTTCCTAACAATCCTTGCGCCCGGAACAGAGTCCCATGGTCGAAGAAACCAAAGCCCTCTCTGCGACACCACCTGTGCAACCACGCATTTACGTCCTCAATTCGACGATCCCTGCCCAGTCCTTTCGCTTCAACAGGGAGGATGGACGAGAACACCACTTGCTCTCCAAAGTCTTGGATCCTTCTTCCTAGCGCTACATAATCCGCAGCAACCCGCTCAAGGTCATTCTTGGCCGTATCATTCGTTCCTACATGGAGAAGCAGGAAGGGGTAGCGATCTGAAGGTTTGATCAGCTTGCTAAGCCTCTCAGTGACATCCCGAATGTGAGCTCCCGGTAAGCAGCACACCTCTCGGGATTCCAGGTCCGGACGGCAGAGGGATGGCTCAGTCCCTCTTAGGAGGGAGTCCCCGACCACCACCACCCGTCGTTTCCTTTTGGGGGTGGTGGCTGTAGAACCCCCATCCCTAGGACTACGCATCCCATGCCTTTCAGTAGATAGTGCTCCCTTCTGGTTTCTACCTTGTGAGGTCCCTTCCAGAGCTTTCAGCACTGCAGAGCCTGTGGAGAGAGCTTGAAAGCGATTGCTTACCTCTATAGCATCGGGGGAATCCCGTGCTGGCCTTTTTCCCCTTCTAGAAGTTACATGCTGCCAGTTCTCTTCTTGGTCGCGTACTGCCCTCACTGGCTCCTCTGCCTGCCATGCTTGAAGGATCAATTGCTGCCTTCTATCGAGGAAGTCTTCATCCTCTCTGATCAAGCGTAAGGTCGACACTTGGGCCTCCAGTCCTCTAATTTTTTCTTCCAAAATCTCGACCAGCTTGCACTTGGTGCAGATGAAATCCGTTCTTTCTTCCGGGAGGAAGACAAACATGGCACACGCCGTGCAGGTAACAACAGCAGCAGACGCATCATCAACCATCGCTGCTGTCCTGGAGAAGGGATTTAAAAAGAAAGACAAGAGAACCTCCCGCCCTTCCCTCTCCCCTTGCGAACTCCCTCTCAAAACTCCCTGTTAGCAATCACCTGTTCGCAAGCTCCTTGGTCGCTTGCCCACTGCCTTATAAAGCCCCTCCCCCTACCAAGGCTCAGCCAATCAGCAGAGGCTTCTAGAATTCAACTTTAATTAGAAGCCAACAGTTTCCACCTGCCAATCACAGCCCCTACCAATCACAGCACAAACTCTATCAAGGGGAAGGGGGGAAGGGAAAAAAAAAAAACCACAAACCACCACACACCAAACAAACACAAGCTCTGCACACACTAAGAAAGCCCCAATAACAAAACACACTTCCCTCAAGAGTCCTGTATCTGCTTCTCCTTCACCTGGAGAACTCCCTCTCAAAACTCCCTGTTAGCAATCACCTGTTCGCAATCTAAGGGGAAGGAAGGCAAAGCAGTGGAAGTGGGAAGTGGGAGGGTTTTGCAGCCAAACACTAGCAGTCCCCACTGAGATTTGGACTCAGCTTGCAGGACTCCCAGGCCAAAGTGCTGCTCCTTACACCATGGGACCTACACTCAACACCACTTCCTCAGCTCATGCCCACTGGGACCAGCTTTGCTTGTTTTCCTTCCACCCAGAGCCCCCTTCTTCTCCTGGGCTGCAAGGGGCATCCCTCGGACAAACCCAGCCCCACCCCCACAGGATTTGGTAGAACAAGAGGGAGGGTTCTCCTCAACCACTGAGTCCCAGAGCCTCTGGTTTGCCTCCCTCAGCTTGGCTTCCATTCTCTGTCCTATTCCTGCCTTGCTTCCTCCTTGGGCCAATCTCACAAGGAGGCACCAGGAAGAGCTGTCCCCATACCTAGCCACAAGATGGGCAGCAAGACCTGAACTTTCCTGGGCACCAAGAGGAGCTGCAATGAAAGCAGACCATCTGTTCCTGCCTGGCTGTGAACCAGGGACTTTTTAACATGTGAGGCACATCATACCCGCTACTCCACAGAAAGCCACGAAAGTGCTTAAACTTGGATAACTATTCTGTTACTAACTCTTTTTCCAGCACCATGATGGGGAGGGGAAAACACCTTTGAATGGAAAATTGCTGTGAGCTCTGAGTCTGGCAATTAATCCCTATAATTAGTATAAACAATTAGTAACACACATACTAAATGGAAACAAATCTGCCTACAACAAGTCACAGCTAGAGAGATCTCTGAAAACATCCACTCCATGTGCAGCCACAAATGGGATGTTAGAAATTATTTTAAAAGGCCTTGACAATAAGACAGTGACTATCATATTACATCTCTATAAATCCATGCTGTACCCACAACTTGAGCACTGACTGGAAATGTGGTTGCCTTATGCCCCTCTCCCCCTGAAAAAAAACCATATCTTGGCATTGGAAACTTCAGACAAGCACAACAAAAATGATGAAAGGGTTGGATCAGCTGCCACATGAGGAGAGAGTGGGACTTTTCATCTTAGAAAGATGGAGACAAAGTGGAAATAAAATAGAGGTCTATAAATCATGGCTGTTGCTGAGACTGTAAATAAGCAAAGGTATTTTTCTTGTTCCCATAATAGAAGAACTAAGGATGCACCATGATATTAGCAGGTTAAAAACAAACAAAAGGAAGTATTTCTTCACACAACGCACAGTCAACCTGTGGAACTCCTTGTCAGAGGATGTTGTGAAGACCAGGACTATAAGGGCATGTGTATACTTGGAAACTATTTTGAAATTGCTTAAATCAATATAATAACTTCCAGTCTAAGAAAATAGAAATAGTGTGACCTCAGTATGGGGAAGCCTCAGATTTAGTCCGAGGCAGGCTCTGTTAATGTTCATTTCTGGGGGCATGGAATTAAAAACAGAGAAGCAAGGCTGGGAGCAGCTGAAGCCAAGAGCCCTGTTCTACTGCGGCAACAATCTCCGAGGTGGCATGAAATCCCCTCTCCAGTTTCTAACCCTGAAATATCATCATCTTTATTATGTCATTCCCACCCTCTTGATACAGTCTTTGAACTCTGACTGCAGATATTGGCCTGCCAGAGATGAAGAGATGCCAAAAGAGACTAAGCCTTCTGCCAGACCCCAGGATTGAACCAAGGACCTTTAGATCTTCAGTCTAATGCGCTCCCAACTGAGCTACTTCAGCAACTGCTTCAAGGGGTCTGAGGCCCATGCTTCTCTTAGGCATGTTCTCTCCGCACCAATATACAAGCGAGATGCTGCTGCCAGTAGCCCTGCAAGGCAATATGAGCTTTGCCTGCCCCCCTCAGACTGCCTTGCACTTGGCCCCATTCCTGCCTCTCTTCCCGGGGTGTTCCAGTGGCTGAAAGGGACTGTGGCTGCCAATGCAGGGAAGAAGATGCGTGGGGGGTCATGTTCCCTCTGAGACTTTCCATCCATGGGCGGAGTGAGTTTTCATAATGTGCACCACTAGTGAGGTTGTTTGGGCTTGTGCAGATGTGCAGATGTGGGCTACTGTGGTACCCGCAAGTTACTCAGAAACAGCTTAGCTAAATATAGCTTTATAATTTTATAGAAGAAAAAATACTGAAACAAGGGATGTCATTCCTGGCCACTTGGTACAGCCTTCGAACTCTGACTGCAGGGCTGGTCTACACTGGGAGGTTCTTGCGCAAGAAATCCTGAAACCGGCCCCTTCTCCTGTCACTGGAGAGATGGAAATGGGGCCGTTCCTTGTGGGGAAAGAAGTGGGTGTGTCAGGAGGGGGATTTGAGCTCAAACCTCTCCACTACCCATAGTCCTGTGTGTCTATACCAGCATCTAAGACACAGATTAGATTTTGCTTCCCAGTGGTCCCGCATACCTCCTTTATCTCTGCGGTTACAGCCCCTGCTCTCTCCCATTTCTGGCCCATCTCCCAGGTGTCCATGTTGTTTACTTA
This sequence comes from Pelodiscus sinensis, assembly GCF_049634645.1. Taxonomy (NCBI): domain Eukaryota; kingdom Metazoa; phylum Chordata; order Testudines; family Trionychidae; genus Pelodiscus; species Pelodiscus sinensis. Next base: position 3,489,619 of record NC_134741.1, read on the forward strand.
CCTGTGCGCTTTGGGCACCTGCCCCCATCAAACCTAGTTTAAAGCCTCCTCGATAGGTTAGCCAGTCTGCACCCAAATACTCTTCCCTTCCTCAACAGGTGAACCCCGTCCCTGCTGAGCAGCCCTTCCTGCAACAGCATCCCATGGGCAAGGCAGCCAAAGCCCCCTGCACACGGAACTGTAACTTTCTGTGCCCAGGGGGCCAGATACAGCCTGGGCTTGATGGCTGTGGGGAATGGGGAACGTCTGCACTTTGGGAGTCAAAAGTGTTGTGTGGAAACATAAAGAACCATTTTAAAAAGACTTTGGAGGAGGGCATTATGGCTCAGTTGGCTAAAACACCTGCTTCATAAACAGGAGATCCTGGGTTCAAGTCCCAATGGTGCCTTTCTAGTACATAGAAGAGGCCTCCCCTGGTCACTGATGGAACTGCTGGCTCAAGAAAAGGCTGATTGGGGAGGAGTGTTGGGAAGAAAGAAACCACAAGCCTGGAGCAGGTGCAGAGGCTGCTGTGACTGGCACTGGCAGGCAGGGCTCTGACTGTACTTGCTGAGACAGGAAAGCCAGCCCCACACATCCTTGTGATTTCCTGAGGGGGTCAGGACCCAAGAGAGCATGAGGGTGCAACCTCTGCAGCCATGGAGAGTCAGGGTCTGTGAGCATGAGGAGCTTCTCACCTGGGGGGGAGAAACCTCTTGGGTCTTGTGGTTTCCTTCTTCTCCACTCAGCCTTTTCCTGAACCAGCAGTTCCGTAGGTGGCCAGGGGAGGAGGGGAAAACTCTGGCCGGAAGAACTGAGGCTTGGGATTCTCCTGTGCCAGGGAGTCTGTGTCAGTGCACCTGGGGATCCTTAGCAGGTGGCTCCTGGGCCTGTTGGCTCCAGACCAGGGGTGTCTCCTCTGCAGGGTGATGCTTGTTCCCAGGGCTAACGCTTATCCCTGGGACACACTTTGTGCAGGGACCGTTGGTCTTTGTGCCACAGTTTATGTCTGGGACATGGGAGTGAGGAACCTGCCTCAAATAGATACGTATCCGCCCCCCGCAGTGAGACTCCGGAGCCCTGGCTTTGACTGGTGCCTGGCTCGTGGGGAATTAGATCTAGGGGGAGATTTCTAGAATCCCACAATAGCTGCTGCTCACATGCAGATGTGCACATCTGACTGGGGTTACTGGGCACCCGGCCTTCCTTCTGTCCCTGCCAACCTGGGCAAAGCGGCATCACTGCCTCAGGGGTTCCCCTACTCAGTACGCTGGAGAGAAAGCCCTTGTGTGTTAAAGGGCCCCAGGGAGCCCAGAGCAGAGGGAGCTGGGAATCTAGTCTCATTGATCCCCTCAACACACACACACACACAGTCCCAGCCCCAAGCCTCCACCATATCCCTAATCCTGTGCCCTGACTTCTGTAACCTCCCACATCCTCTCCCCTGCCTGAGCCCCACCCCCCACTCACAAGTTCCCCAAACCCCTACTTTGAGCCTCCCATCTTCCACTCCACAATGTAATTTCTTATAGAGATAGAAATGTAGCCGTGTTAGTCTAGGGTAGCTGAAACAAAATACAGGACTATGTAGCACTTTAAAGACTAACAAGATGGTTTATTAGATGATGAGCTTTCGTGGGCCAGACCCGAAGTGTGTCTGGCCCATGAAAGCTCATCTAATAAACCATCTTGTTAGTCTTTAAAGTGCTATAGTCCTGTATTTAATTTCTTACAGGTACTGTCCTATCACAACCCCTCCCCCAACTTCCTGTCTTAAGCCTCACCCTCATGCAAGGGATGGTGCCCAATAGAACAGTCCCCGTAAGAAATGTGTCACTTTCACCCCTGGGAGCAGCTCAGCCAGGCAAAGGGGCTGCCTGGGGCAGGACATTAGCCCTGGAGGGCAGGGGTGGGTGTGGCAGTGACATCACAAGGGCCTTTTGCAGCCCCTCAGCTTATTGGCTAAAGGAGGTTGGGAGGTGATGACCTCACAGAGAGTCCATGACAATGGCCAGGTGGGACAGGCTGCAGGGCAGAGGAAACCTCAGAGATTTTGTTGCAAGGAGTCTCAGAGCCCCCCATGGCTTTGCTGCAGGGAGTCTCCTGGTTGAGATCTGACCTCGAGGCCAGAGAGAGAATGAGGGTCACAAGCACTAGTGTGAGGAGGAGCCTCGTTGGAGCCTTCTCCTTTCCCTCCACTGACTGATGTAGAAGTCAGACGTCCCCGTGGAGAAGGGAAGAGCCTCCAAGAGGGGCTATGTTGATACAGCAGGGGAATTAGCTCAAGTGGTAGAGTGCTTGCTTAGCATGCAACAGGCAGTGGGATCAATGCCCACATTCTCCACTAATGGGGCAAATCCCCATTTTTCTTCTCACACATAGAGCCAGCCAGGGGGCTAAATGTCTCCAGTGGCCCCTCCCTCTTCCTACTTTGTCTCCCCAAAAGCCAGTCAGGCTGGGGTAGAAAGCTGCTGGCACTCAGCCTTCCATTGTCTGGCGGTGACAGAAGCAATGGAGACAGGCCCCAGGGGGCAGAGTTGCCTCCTGGGAAAGTGCCTGCTACACAGGGGAGAGGCAGCAGCTCCCTCCACATGGTCTCCAGCTGGATCCCTGGGGGTGGAGCTTTGGCTGCTTCCTTGCTGGCCTAACAAGAGAGCTCTTTGCCCCGCCTCTATGAACTCCTCACAAAGCTGATTGGCTGGCTGAGAATGCCACTCAAGGACACAATCACTCAGCTCCCTGGCATGCTTTGAGTGATGGAGCAGACTGACAGGAGGTGTCGGTGGAGCAGGTCACCAGCCCAGCCCCTGAGCTCAGCCCATGCGGGAGGCAGCCAGGCAGGAGTCAGAGCTGGGCAGGGCCAGGGGATGGGAAAGGGGCGAGTCAGAGAACAGAGACAGGGCAGCAGTAAAGAACATCCACAAACCCAGCCCAACTGCTTGTCCGGCTGCCATGCGAACCACGACTCCATCCACCACCAGTCCACAGTGCTTTCCCCAGCCCCACTGGGCTACTGCTGAGTGCGCCACAGAGCGTCCTGTAGTGTTGCCCATGCAGGAGAGGGGAGGGGCAGTTTGAGTCACCCAGCTCTGCCCCTTCTGAAAATGACAAGTGTTGTCTTAGCAGTGAGGGAGAGGGGGAAAAGGGGCCCTGAGGTAAACTCTTGGGTCACAGCTGCTGTAACATTTGGTAATGAGGTGAGAAAAATGACTAGGCAGTTGTTATGTGAAAGTTCAGGCTGGCTTCCCTGACTGAGAATCAAACCCAGACCAGAGCAGTAAGAGTGCTGGATCCTAAACACTAGACCACCAGGGACACATGAAACAAGCTCCTTTGCTCACATACACTAGCCTTTCACAGGCCATTTTCTGTCCACTTCAGGATGCGGGAGAGGGTCCATTCTCCCTTGCCCAGAGGGGACAAGAACAGCCAAACAGAACATCAAAGCAACAAGACTGGGCCATGCCAGTTGTCCAACTAGCCCAGGATCCTGTCTCAGGACAGCAGCCAATTTCATTGTCCCAAGGGAATCCTCAGCACGGACAATTATTACATGATCCCTCCCATCACCCATTCCCAGCTTCTGGAATACACCAGCTAGGGACACCTGCCCTGTCCATCCTGGTGAAATGCCATTCATTGTGGCCCCCTGGGTTTCCAAAGTTGAGTAGCTCTGCATTAAGGGTTCTTATTAATGTCAAGAACCTCAAGCAATGTAAAGCCAGAGTGTGATGGAACTGGAAAGGAAAATATTGCCACTAGAAGGAATTTTCTCCAAGGTGGTACTTGGCTTTGAACCAAGGTCCGCTTGATGCGCAGTTAAACACTCTACCACTGAATTACACCCTCCACGGAAACAGATATATGCAGCCACTGTTGGGAACAGGGCAGGGAACAAGAGGCTTTTGTGTAACACACATCTCAGATGGGACAGATCCTCACTGACCCCAGATTGTGACTGGTCCTAACAAGGGATTTGCCCTGAAAGCAGCAGAGCTGGGGCAGGACAGAGAGTCCTGAGTGATGAAGGGGATGGAGGGAAGCCAGGAGAACAGAGACCAGCCTGATAGCTGAGAGCCCCAGGTGCCACCCTTGGGTGTCAGCTGTAGGTACCATGGTGTAAGGGGCATTGTGGGAATAAGAGTTGGGGCAGCAGGAAAGGGGCCAGCCCCTCACCACCAGCGAGCTGGTGGGAGAAGATGGGAGGGAATCCTGCTTCCTCTCATGTGCAAAGGCAGCACTTTTCCAATGCAGCTAATTCTGCCCTACCTGCAACCTGTCTCCAGTGCTCCTGCCACTGTCTGGCCCAGGAGAGCTGGTGTCCAGCAGCTCTCTGCCTCAACATGGCTGGATTTTGGGGAGAGCAAGTAGAAAGGGGGGGTGGCTATTGGAGCCACTTAGCCCCCTGGCTGGCTCTGACAATAAAAAGAAAAATTGGGATTTTCCCCCTTATTGGAGAATGGGGGCATAAATCCTAGTATTTCCTGCATGCAAAGAAAGCACTTTGAGCTAACTCTCCTGCTATATTAGCAGGGGCCTTCCTGGAGGTTCTTACCTTCTCTACAGAGACGTCTGCCTTCTAGGTCAGTTAGTCGTGGGAAAGGAGAAGGCTCCAAAAAGGCCACAAGGGCAACTCTCAAGGAGACTCCCTACAGCAAAGCCATGGGGGGGGGGGGGGTCTCTGAGATGGCCCCTGCCCTGCAGCCTGTCCCACCTGGCCATTGTCATGGACTCTCTGTGAGGTCACTGCCTCCCAAACTCCATTACCCAGTAAGCTGAGGGGCAGCAAAAGGTCCTTGTGATGTCACTGACACACCCCTGCCCTCCAGGGCTAATGTCCTGCCCCAGGCAGCCCCTTTGCCTGGCTGAGCTGCTCCCAGGGGTGAAAGTGACACATTTCTTACAGGGACTGTTCTATTGGGCACCACCCGTTGGGCGGGGGGAGGCAGGGAGTTACAGGCACATCGCTTGCTCCCAGAGCACTGGGACGACCATGGAGCAGGACTCAGTGGCCAGTTTGTGGTACCCAGGGCTTCAGAATGGAAGTCAGAGCCCTGCCTTGCTAGTGCCAGTCACAGCAACCTCTGCACCAGCTCCAGGCTTGTGGTTTCCTTCTTCCCAACGTTCCTTTCCAATCAGCCTTTTCCTGAACCAGCAGTTCCATGGGTGGTCAGGGGAGGCCTCTTCTGTGTTCCAGAAGGACATAGGAAAATGGGAGCAAAGACTACAACAAGGCATCAATTTCCCTCAGCCTAGAGCCAGCGAAGGGAGTAGAACAGGTTTCTTCACCTTTCTCAGAAGCTGGGAACACACATTCTCTGAGGCCCCGTCCTGAGACTCCCTCCCTTTAGTGCAAGGGAGCACTAGGCAGAGCCTGGCAGCTGCTGGAAACAGATGTGAGAACATCAGCGAGAAACACAAACTCAGCCCCCTGCATTTCTAGCCAGGCTGGTAGGTTCCATGGCCCCAGCACATCCCAGCCTTCTGCTGAGCCAGCCAGACACAACACCATGCGCCACTGGGCATTAGACACCCAGCAGGAGGCACAAAGTTCTCTTCTCATCAGCCTGAGTGCAAGGAAGCTAAAGCACATGGAATGGGAGGGTTTTGCAGCAACCAGACAATGAAAGTACCAGTGAAATTTGAACTCAGATTGTAGAATTCAGAGTCCTGAATGCTGCCCCTACACCATGGGACCAACAGAAAGCCTGTAAAGTGAAGAGGCCCAGGGCCAAACTGGAGTCAAGGGAAGCAGGAGTCAGGAAGAGCCCCAGTCTACACAGCTACTTTTTGTGCAAAAATGGACCCTAATTAATTATGCAACTAAAGCATGGCAATATGCTTAAGCATGGCAATCAGCGCTTAATTTCCATATACTTTTGTGGAAGAGAGGTGCAGTATAGAGATATCCTAGGTGGTAGAGAGCCATGAAGAGACATAGACTCAGGAAAAACCCTGTGCTGCAATCCTTAGTTAAACCAATTAAAAATAATTCACCAGTTCAGACATGATTTCTAAGCCCCCACACAAGGAAAATAATAAAACCAGATGGCCTCTCTAGACTACTCCCTACTTACACATGTCTAGCTACCCATTGCTAAGATGGCATGGCCTAATGGATAAGGTATCTGACTTTGGATCAGAAGATTGAGGGTATGTGCTCCTTTACAGTCGTGTTTTGTGTGCTTGGGGTCCTGCTACCTTGTACCTGCAACAATATGGTTTTTTTATAGTCCTCTTGCAAGGCCTGTAGCTATTTGGTGAGCCTAAACTAAAGCATTCTTCTGTAGCCAGACTGAAGAGCGGCAGCAATGAGCTGTAAAGTATAGAGTCACATTCAATCTAAATGACATTTAAATAGTGTCACACTAGACCATGAGATCTAGGGGTCCGATCCTAATGACACCCACTGTCACCAAGGAAGAAACAGATCTCAGGATGGGTAGAGAAAACTTAGGTAACAGCATTTTGTCTGGCATAAAATTGCTTATCAATAGTTGTGTTTGTGCAATTGGCATTCTAGGATTATTGTCCTCACTTTCCTATTGTTTGTCTGTGTGATCGCTGTCTGAATTGTAGCTGTTTCTGTCTGCTGTATAATTAATTTTGCTGGGGGAAAATCAATAAAGGTGATGGAGTATGATTGGTTAGGTAAATCATAATAGTATGTTAGCTTTGGTTAGTAAAATCATATTAAAAGAATTAGTTAAGCAGGACTCAATTTCCACTATATAAACTGGTGTCCAAGGAGACCAGGGAGAAGAAGGAAAAGAGGACAAGAGAAGAGGAAGAAGGAGGGAAAGGAAGGAAGAAGACCATGAAGGAGGGGGGAAGACCTGGAAGCAGAACTCACCTCCAAGTCAGCCTCAGACCAGAGCAGCCAGGACCTGCTGCATGACCATTGAAATGGTTTGCTGTGTGAATTCTGTGGGTCAGGTGATGTCAGGCCTGGGCACTGAGAATATTTACCAGTTTCCCGGGCTCATTTTTTCCTGCAGCTGTGATGGCTGAGTGGTTAGAGAAAAGAAACTGTACCCCCAGTAAAAAAGTTTGGCCAGGCCGCTTTTGTTATAGTGGGCTGCAGTACTCCTTGAGAGAAACCGGCCGCACCCTTCCTGCATACCATTGCCTTTAGAAAAAGGGAAGGTGTAAAAAGGGGAAAATAGCCTCAGATTCTCCTGCCTGTCACCTTGGTGTGAGAACTGCAGGGCTTACCTGGTCGCATGAAACCTGCAGTTTCGGCCCAACCCCTGGGACACAGACCCCCCCACTTGGTGACCATTGGGCCATATATGGTAATATGCAAGCACGGGAAAGCAATGTGCAGATTTGGGGATAAATACCCATCGCACAGTTCGCTCGAAGAGGTCTTCACAACACACGTACCACTGTGCATGTGCCTTCTCGTATACTTCAAAGCGCTGCCGGCTTGATCAACCGACCAGCCACCTCCCCCGACTCTCGGGCTTAACCAAGGACTTCGCAACCGAACCGATATCTGTGAAATGTTCCATGTGCTGTGTAAGTTGGTATGTATGATTTGATTTTTTCTTGTTGTATAAGCTTAGTGTTGTAGTTGTTTTTGGGTAGTACATAGAGTTTGTAGTTATCACTGTTATTTAATTAGAGTAGCTGGATATTTTAAGATTAGACACTATTTCCCTTGCCATTCCCATCCTTACATCTCTGACACGTTTAACTAGAAATCATAGAATAAATACTGTAAATTTATTATCAACACGGTCTATTAAAAATCTTAGAATAAATACTATAAATTCACCACTGTCATAAATAAATATTTTTTATTTGATAAAACTGTCCACCTGGTTCTGTCCTTCCCCCTTTGGGCATGCATCATCAGACCTGTGATTCTCACGACATGGTTAAGGCGTTGGACTCGAAATCCAATAAGGTTTCCCTGTGCAGGTTCAAATCCTGCTCACAGTGAGGCCTGTGTTTTGGCCACACCCCTTCCTAGGGCAAGATGGTACCCAAACCCTGAGAAGAACATGCCTGTCCCATCAGAAAGGACACATGGAGAAGGCAACAGAGGCTACAAAAGCAGGAGAGAACATGGATTGCAGGGTCCTGCCTAACAATAGGAAAACCAGTCTGGCTTTCAGCAGAGCCACCTCTCCATGGACACAGCCAGGGGACCAAGTGCCTCCAGTGGCCCCTTCCTCTCCCCAAAAGCCAGCCCTGGTTGGGGAGAAAGATGCTGGGCCCAGCGGCCTCCCTTCACCTAGCAGAGGTAGAAGTGATGGAGACAGGCCCCGGGGGCTGAGTTGTTCATGTGAGGAACAGAGACTGGGCAGCACAAAAGAACACCCATGAATGTCAGTGAGAGGCAGAGGTGGCAAAGTGGCAGCAGCATATTTCACCGTAAGGGACCTACAACTGGTGTCTTGGGCAACTGGGACACACTGCTCTCCTGCCTTCCCTCCATCAGCTTCATCTCAGGACTCTCCGTCCTGCCCCAGCTCTGCTGCTTTCAGGGCAAATCCCTTCTTAGGACCAGTCACAATCTGGGGGTCAGTGAGAGTCCATCCTACCTGAGGTGTGTGGGGTACGAAGGCCTCTTGTTCCCTTCTCAGCTCTTAACGCTGCAAACATCAGGGAGTGTAGCTCAGTGTTAGAGCGTTTGACTGCAAGTTGTAGGCTTGTTGGTTCAAATCCAACTGACCATTTATTTCTCCAATTCAATTATATTCTAGGTTTCTATTTTTTGGATTCTTTAAATGAATACAAATTCTTACTGCTGTCCTGTGCCAATGCACATAAACCAGACAAACCTGTCCCTCAGCTGGAGCCAGCTCAAACCTGCTGTGTGTCTGGATTCTGTTTCCATCCTTTCAACAAGGGTGTGATTTGGAAGCCCAATGGCAGGTCCTTGGTCTCCACAGGCTGTGCTGTGCAGAAGAACAAGAACCAGGGTCTGCAGAAATACTAGGTTTGAATGACAAGATGTTGATGCAGTTTATTAAAAGGCTTCTTCCTTGGCAAAGGCATTGTGTTTGTGGATTGGGTATTTTTTGGATGACTGGGTGCTTGCAGATGCAGCTGTGCTTTAGCAAATAAGAATGATACAAGTTGTGAGTAACCCAGCACTTCTGGAAATGGGAGTGGAGTAAAAAGTACAATATTTTCTAAAAAATCCCAACTTGATTAAACGTCAAAGTGTGACAAAAGTAAATTATTTGAGAAAAGTACAAATACCCAAAAAAGGTCTTGAGTCGTGTAATCAAGTATTTCTACTTACTTTCCACCTCTGCCTGGCATGCAGGGGTTCTTGGACCCTTGCTGGTCTGCAGATTGGCAGTTTGTTACCTCTGACTTAGAGGAGCCTCAGGAACTGCAGTTTCAGGAAGAAACAGCAAGAGATTTTGATTGGCTGCCAGGTGCTCCACATGCTAATCAGGAGGCATGTTTCTGTAAACAGGGACACAGAGCATATTCTAATATACAGATTTCTAAATCTGGTGGAGTGTGTTTGAATGGGACAAGCACTTTGCTAATATTATTTCTGTTCTTGAATTTTCTAAGTGTTCTGTGAAAACATTCCCCATGAGGAGAAAGTGAATGCACATGAGGGTGGGTGTGTTGCAAACAGAGGCCTGTTAAGACTGTACTTTCAAGGATCATTTCTATAGTTGGTAACTAAAGAAATATAGCTGAAAGTGATTGGTCTTGCTAACCATGAGAATGAGTGACAGTGTTTTCTTTGAGCAGGAAACAAGCAGACAGTGTTGCTTTAATGTAATAGTTGTCTGCTATTGATGATTGCTCATTCTTTCCTTTTGGGAAGCTGGAGGAAGAAAGAACAGGCTGAATGGTTGGTTATTGTCAAAAAGTTAAGTTAGTTTTGAAGTAGAGAAGAGCAGGGATTTCACTTTATCATTCTGTCCCAGCTTTTCTTTAATTCCTGGATTTAATTGTACTATTTGGCTATGTCTACACTGGCATGATTTTGTGCAAAACTTGCTGCCTGTCCACACTGGCAGGGAATACTTGCGCAAGAACACTGACATTCTAATGTGTGAAATCAATGCTGCTTGGACAAGAGCTATGAGGCTCCTGCTCTGGAATAAGCCCTCTTCTGCAAGTGTTCTTGCGCAAGAGGCCAGTGTAGACAGGCAACATGAATTTCTTGCGCAAAAAAGCCCCGTGGTTAAAATGGCACATTTTTTTTACACAAAGGCACATGCCAGTGTAGACCTCTTGCTCAAATACTCTAATGCAAAAATTCTTGTGTTAAAGAGTATTTGTGCAAAATCTTGCTGGCAGTAGCCAATTACTCTAATGCAGGGGTAAGGAATGGTGCCCCTGGCCTCTGTCAAAGGCTGGAGAAGGATGGCAGGAGACAAATTGCTTGATAATGATCTTTGGTCCACCCCCTCTGGGGCACCTGGTACTAGCCACTGTCGAAAAACAGGATACTAGGCTAGGTGGATCTTTGGTCTGACCCAGTATGGCCGTTCTTATGTTAAAGTTTGATCTGTGTTTGAAGCCTTTTCTGCAATCAGAGCTGTTATGAGGTGACTCTCTTGTATGTTTTATCTGATGGTTAGTAGGGCAGGAGCACCGACTAAAGATTTCCCTGCAGTCAGAGCAGGTAAAGGGTTTCTCTCCTGTGTGGTTTCTTCTATGTCTACCAAGCACTGACTTCTGACTGAAGCGTCTCCCGCAGTCAAAGCAGCTGAATGATTTCTCTCCTGTGTGGGTTCTCCTATGTCTAACAAGGTCTGATCTCTCCATAAAGCTTTTCCCACAGTCAGAGCAATTGAAAGGTTTCTCTCCTGTGTGCGTTCTTCTGTGGATAACAAGGTGTGAGTTGCAACTGAAGCTTTTCTTACAGTCAGAGCAATTGAAAGGTTTGTCTTCTGTGTGGGTCCTCCTATGTCTTACAAGCTGATTGCTTCTACTGAAGCCTTTCCCACAATCAGAGCAGTTATGGGGTGTCTCTCTTGTATGTATTTTCTGATGGTTTGTAAAGTGAGAGTGCTGACTGAGGCTTTTCCCAGAGTGAGAGAACTTAAAGGGCTTCTCTCTCATATGGGCTCTTTGAAGTTCAATAAGAGTTTCACCATCACTACAAATGCAGGGTGACTGTTGATAGGGGATTTTCTGTTCAACAGTTTCTGTGTTTCTTTTCTCCCCTCTGCTCCCGTGACTGGAATTACCCTGTCCCTCTCCTGGATGGTTTCCATGCTGCCTTTCTGGTCTATGCTGACTTTCTTAAGTCTCTCCCTGCTCATGTATCTGGGAAACATGCCCTTCAGATCTTCCCACTAACACCCCACATGGAGCCATTTGCTCAGGTCCTTCCTCCTGAAGACTCTGATCACTGTTCTCATTCAGCATCCCATCACCTGCTGGGATGGAGAGAGAAAGCACACAGGAGTCATTCCCTGAGCTGAACTGAAAGAAAAATTCTGAGTGGTGAACAGAAAATGGGGGAGAAACCCAAAGAATGGCTGGAAAGATTCAATAATCATGAGCTGAGTTCACCCTGCTCTCCCATAACTCTTTCCCCAACCAGCACTCTCAGACTGGAGTTGAGACAGGCTGAAGAACCAGTCAGACTTGATGAAAACACACAACCTACATCTGCTATGCAAACACAGACATTGGTTTGAGTCAGTTTAGCTGATTTCTCACCTGTGTGGGTGTCACTTATAATCTCCCCTTCCTCACAGCCTTGGAGATCTGGGATCAGCAGCTCTTCCCTTCGCTCCACCCAGGAGATCACATGAGCTTTGGAGACTGGAAATCCTATTCGGGGAGCAATTAACCAAGTGCTGATCTTGTTCATTAAGGTCTGTGCCATTACTGCTTCCAAAGCCAGGATCTGAGTCTCCTCCCCAGACAGGCTCCTTCCCCACCTTCCAGAGACTGGTCTCTGGCTGGTACAAGATCCCAGGACACACTAATTCCATCCTCCCCCCACCCACTACCATATTGGGAATAGCCCAGCTGACTCCCATGGGGAACTGAGCGCTCTGCTGCACTCTTACAGGATACAACTCAATCTCCTTTAGGGCCTGTCCCATACTTGGGCAGGAAAGGAACACACTGCTCATAAGGAGAGAACTCTAAGACTTTCAGGACTGACAGACGCCCCTACCCAGGACTCATATTTGAGCTGACACATGTTAGGTCTCTGGGGCTGGGAGGGAAAGGATCCTGCAGAGCTCTAGAGCCCTATTGGCTCTGCCCACAAAGCTCTTGGCTGGGGGCTGGAATTGCCCTGCTCTTGGGCTCAGATGCTCTACTTGAGCCAGAAGGAGGCAGGGGAATTGTCTGATCAGGAAAATGAATCCTTGGCTGGCCACTTCAGGCCCTGCCTATGGTCAACACTCCTGATCCTGACTGACTGGTGGGCCCTGTCAGCAGCCCACAACAGCTGTCAGTCCTGCAGACAGCAAGGGCAGTGCCGGCCTGTTCCTGTGGCCAGCCAAGGTGGAGACAGGATGGGCTGCCTCTCTGCTGCTTTTAGATGCTCCTGCAGCTTAGCTCCCCTTCTGCAGTCTTGGTTCTACTCTGCCAGCAACAGCGGCCCTCCTCTTGTGGCCAATCGGGCCTGCAATTTGGTGCTTCTCTGGCTTGCACAGAATCTACCAGAGGCAGGGAAGGACTCTGAGTTGGCGTCTTCCTTCCAGGGGCTCAGAACAATACCACAAGGGGACCCTGCAGACGCTAAGAGCAGCTGCAGCCAGCCCCACAACTCTGGTCCCTGCCGTTCCTGCCTGGGCCCTTCCACTGACACCTCCGGCCAAGGCACAACATGGGCAAGATGGCTGGACCCACAATGAGACCTTCGCTGTGGGAAGAGCAGCACCGCTATTATGTCACTGAACCACCTCTCACACAGGAGTCAGGATTACTGGGGCAGATAATGCTGATATTGGGGGTTCGGGCAATGAGGGAGCCTTAACCAAACCCAACCCAGCTGCTCCAGAACCCACCCAGCTTTTGTTACACAAGGAGACAGGAATCCTCACCCAGCCAGCTCACAGCCTCGTAATTCTCCGGCATCACATCCCTGTAGAGTGTTCTCTGGCCCGGGTCCAGCAGAGCCCATTCCTCCTCAGAGAAATACACAGCCACCTCCTCGAAGGTCACCGGCTCTGCCACGGTCATTTCCTGTCCCCACCTCTGCAGGCTAGGGGCTGAGCTGGAGTCAGACATGGGTGTTCTGCAGCCTGTCGGGGAGAAGGAGAATCGGAGACATTTCAAAAAGGGCTTTAATAATTTCCACACCAAAATTTACTCACACCAAAATAATTATACCCACCAGGAGACATTACATTGCTGGGGGAATATTATCAATGTCTCCCTTGGTCACAGACCTTTGTTTGGCATTAGTAATGCCTCTATTGTCTCCTTAAACTTTAGTCAGTTTCCAGAGAGCAGCGCCTGGTACAATAATTCCCTCTTTATAGTTCCCAGCACCAGACACATCTACCACCCCACACTGGTGTATAACAATAGCCTGCTACCTGGCCAGTGTGCTAGGGCAGACCTTTTTCGACCAGATCAGATCCTACAGGATCTGTTGTTCCCTCTCCAGTGCTCCATCATTAATAGCAGCTATTGTGCTGTGTACCATGCCCCTAAAGAAAGGCCCATGGGAAGGGGGTGGTATAAGGTACCATATTCCCCTATCCTTAACAAAGAACCTGGACTATTTTTCATCTGTGGGGTAAAGGCTTAGAAATACCTGCCAGTGGATTGGACAGGACGGTGTTCCCTAGGACATGCTGTGCCTGGAGGATTAACGGTACACCCAAACATTGCAGCTCCAGGTATTACAAACCTTGGAAGCTTCCTGCATCGATCCAAGAGGAAATTTACTATTAACCCTCTTGTGAGATGCCCCACAGGTTTTCATCGATTTACCCGTGCATTACTGCCTTGTTGTAGCTGAACTTGAAGAAGCCATAGAAAATTGGTTAGGGCAACTAGAAATAGCTTTCAATCACACTGCAGATGCCCTAGACCTGCTCAACGAGCAGATCCAATCAGTGGCCCGCTTTGCCCTGCAAAATAGGATAGCTTTAGATGCAATTTTGGCTCAACAAGGAGGAGTCTGTGCTGTAATTAATAAGTCTTGCTGTTTCTATGTAAATCATTCAGGGCAGATTGAACAGGATGTGTCTGCCATAAAAGGTGAAGTTAAAGTGTTACATGCCGTAACTAAAGATGGAGAAATCTCATGGCTAAGTTGGGGTATGTCTACACTACAAAGTTAGTTCGAACTAACGGACGTTAGTTCAAACTAACTTTCCTAGGCGCTACACTAGCGCTCCGCTAGTTCGAATTTGAATCAAACTAACGGAGCGCTTAGTTCGAACTAGGTAAACCTCATTTTACGAGGACTAACGCCTAGTTCGAACTAGCTAGTTCGAACTAAGGGCTGTGTAGCCCTTTAGTTCAAACTAGTGGGAGACTAGCCCTCCCCAGGTTTCCCTGGTGGCCACTCTGGCCAACACCAGGGAAACTCTATGCCCCCCTCCGGCCCCGGACCCCTTAAAGGGGCACGGGCTGGCTATGGTGCCCGTGCCAGGTGCAAGCCTGCCAGCACCCAGCTAGCAGACTCTGCACCTGGCATGGCACAGAGCCACCCACCCGATGCCCCCCAGCCCACCCCCTCTTGCCGGGACCAGGCTGGCGGCTCCCGGGAGCAGCAAGGAGTTCCGCAGGTTAACTATTTGCTTTGTGAACAACAACATTCTCTTACTAGTTTGAAGCCTGCTACCCATTCCTTTCCTTTGGTGTCCTCTAGTCCTTCTTTATGGGAACTCAGGAAGAACTTTTCTGTATGCACCCTCTCCACCCAACCCCTGCTTTTAGAGACCTCTATCCTGTCCCCCCTCCGTCTCCTCTTTTCTAAGCTGAACAGTCCCAATCTCTGTAGCCTTTCTTCATCTGGGACCTGTTCCCAACCCCTGATCATGTTAGTTGTCCTCCCTTCTCCCAGCCTTTCTCTTCCCCTCTCCGACCTCCTTTTCCCAGTCTCCCCCAGTTTTTTTCAATAAAGACAGAGTCAATGTTGGAAGAAACGTTATCTTTATTTTGTACATCAATAAGAAGGGGGGCTAGGGAAGGGTAAGTGGAAGGAGGTGAGGGAGGAATGGGGTATGAGCCCCCGATGGGGACGACTGGGCTGGCTCTGCGGGCTTCTGGGGGTGGAAGCTCTCCTGCAGCCCCCCGATTGCCCCCTCTCCCCAGATGGCAGCCTGCGGCAAGTGCAGCCGGGCTGATGTCCGAGTGGTGTGATGTGCCCAGTGTGGGTACTCCGGGCACTCCAAGCCAGAACTTCTTTGCAAGCGGGGCACCCCTTAGAACTGTGTGTCCGGGGTGGGGGTCGGGACCCTTTAAGCGCAGCCCTCGGCTAGCCTGAGACAGCAGCTCCATGCTCTAAGTCCTCCTTTTATGCCCTGCCGGCACTGCTTCCGGCCATCCTTAAGCCCTGTTCAGAGTCCACTCAATGTGGACTTGCTAGTTCGAATTAGCAAAACGCTAATTCAAACTAGTTTTTAGTTCTAGATGCGTTAGTTCTAATTAGCTTAGTTCGAATTAACTAATTCGAACTAAGTTAGTTCGAACTAGCGCTGTAGTGTAGACGTACCCTTGGTTAGCCCAACAGCTGGGACTCTCCTTAACTCCTTTCCTACATTCTATCATAACCACTGTTTTGATTATTTTGATTGTAGTAATTGCCTTTTGTATAATATTGTGTGTTGTAAGATACTAGGTTAATGCAGCCATTTCCTCTGCGCACATTCGATATACAGCGCTGGGAAAAGATCCCAGCCAATTCCTTGACCACAAGCACTCTAATCAGGCCATTGGGTACTTTTAGATTCCTCCAAGGTGGGCAAGAGGTGCTGGCACTCCATTGTCTTGCATTCCCAGGACTGGTGTGTCGTATCAGGGGATGGAATGTAGCTAGACAGCCCCCCCCCATCACATCCATCTTGTTTGCCCCTCTGATGTGCCTGGAGAATGCAGGGCAGAGATGAGCAATAAAATCAGCATAGCCTTTGAAGCCTCGATGCGAGGCCAGGCTATGCCGGCTCATCTGACCCTGGGTAAGCTGAAAACATAGATATGAGAAAGAACGATTAAGGCAATAAGTAACTAACTAACATCCGTTAGTTTGAACTAACTTTGTAGTGTAGACATACCCCCACCAGTGCAAATTTAGTTCACAACTCCCTTGTAAGAACTGGTGTCACAAAGACGGACCAGCACCATTTGGCATCACAGATAAGAAAGAGAAATACGGGACCCCATGGTTATAAAGATGGGTCCAGCAGCACACTCACTTTGAGCGTCAATCTACCATCTATATGCTGGTCGGGTTAGGTGATTGACCTCCCGAGGTCCACGGGGATGCACACCTCGTATTTCGTCTTTTCGAGGAATTGAGGGACCGATCCTGGCCTGACACGCTGGGATCGAGCGATGCAGAAGGGGGTAAAAATTGTACCCATATGTGTCCTTTTGTTTTAGTGCATGCATAGAATAGAGCTCTTTAAAGATTAAGCTGTCACTTGGTACCATTATTTCTATTTTCTATCTTCCTTCTTCCTATGTAACCATAAGATCTGTATTTGCTAGCAGTTAAGAAATAGAGCAATAGGCATTGTAACCATATGATTTATAAGCTTCTTTAATAAACCTGTAACTGTTTAAGCTGTAACCTGACTCCTTCAGTTGCTGTAATAGAACCAAGCACAATTTAAAAGAACTTGAGCAGGTCATAAGGGACAGATATAGGAAGAGCTGGGTCATTTGGATCATGTCGCTTCCAGAGGACAGATCTGTAGGGACATCTCTCAGTCTTCCCTAGGCTGCCCACTGCAAAGGGATCCTGTATCCTAGCAGTTAAAATCTGAGATGTAATAAGCTCTTCCTATAAACTCTGGGGCGTCTGTCAGCCTGTTGGCTGCCCTCCGCGAAGGGATCCCAATCCTAGCAGACTAAGACACGGATGTTAAACTCCTCGGGATGCCCGTCTGTCTCTACTAAACTGCTCACTATGCCGGGGCCTTGTGTCCCAGCAGTTGAAGACTCGAGTGTGACACGCACACACACACACACACACACACACACTGCCCTGACCATCGGCTGACACAGGCGGAGAAGGGGAATTGAAGACATTTCAAAAAGGGCTTTAATCCTTTCCACACCCCAATTCTGCCCAGGCTCTGTTGCTGGTGACACACATGCTGGACTCTGCAGTTTTGGGCAAATGCTGAGTCTAGATATTCCATAAACACCACACATGAGTTAGATCAGAAAGCCACATTTATTTTTCTCAATATCTGGCTTCAGTTACATTACCTTGCCTGCAACAATGGGATTCAGTTCTTAGCACCCAATGTTTCTGCTAACAAGCCACATATTCATCTGCCTGAACATGGACATAGGTTTAATTTAATTTGGGCTGCAGTATTTATAATCCTTACTCTTCATGCATTGATTTGCAGCCCAAACTTTGGTTCTCTCATCTGACAGAGACTGTATATACTCTCTCCACAACAGAGAAGAAGTGAAGTTAATATGAGTATTCAGATGCATATTATTAAAAACGTGTGCTGAGTGTTTGCAGGATAAGACCTTAAAATTCATGAATTCAAGGCATCAGAAGCTATCCTTAGTCATGCAGTCTGTCCCCTCTGTGGCACAAGCCATTACACTTAGCCCAGCTACCCAGGCGCAAAGCTCTGTTCCCCCACAGCATGTTTTCTAGAAAGTCGCCTAGTGTTGATATGAAGCCATCAAGAGATGGAGAACCCACCAGTTCTTTGCTCATTTGTTTCAGCAGCGAATCCTCTTACCCATCAAATATTTGTGCCTTTTCTCTAGCCTGAAATTTTCCAGCTGCAGCTTTCAGTTATTGGCTCTCACTGAACTATATCCATTAGACCAGGGATATAGTGGATGGCGGGGGAGGGGAGGGAAGAACTCCAAGATTTTGGAAAGTGGTTGAGAGCTGCACTCTTCCAAGACATTAAGCAGGAAATAAAGCGTATGGGATGGACAGTGGAAGGAGTTTGGGTGAAGGAGGCACATGTGATTTGGAGCACTGGATTAGCAAACTACTCATGAGATATTTAAAGAAAAGTTAATTTAGAGAAGTGGCTGAGTGGACAAATAAGGGCTGAGGGTTTCTGACCATGAAGAGCTTGCATACTTGAATGCAAGAAGAGAACAAAGCGTTTGGGTATGTGGAGTGGGGGGCAGGAGTGGGGGGCAGAAAATTAGGAGGGGGAGAGAGAGGTTGGGGTGCCAGAGGCAGGATTTAGCCAGGAGACTTACCTGAGTGACTCCCAGCCAGCAGCCAAGCACCTCTCTGAGGCAGGCAGGGAGCCTGCCCAACCCTCGCACAGGCTGCGGGGCCATGTTAGTGTGTGAATAACTATGAGCCGGAGGGGAGGAGGCACGGTGCTTCCTTTCTGGCCAGACACCAGCCAATGAGATTGTCCTGGGGGTGGAAGCAGTGCCTGAAACTTTCCCCCTTCACCTCCAGGCTCACCTTCGCTTTTAGTGGCTTGCAGGTGGGAAGTGGCAAGCACGGAAGAAGCCCATTGCTCGCCAAGCATCAGTGGGCCAGATCCGATGGCCTGGCGAGCTAGATACGGGGCTGTATTTTGCCCAGGCCTGCACTAGACTAAAGAGCCCTTGGGGATACAGCAGTTTCTTACCATGAACAAACCGATACCGTGGAAGCCAGACAGCTCCCAGCCTTTCAGCCTATTTATTGTTTGAAGCCAACCCCATATTGACACTGACCGAGCTGCGAAATCCGAGCCTGAAGATGCCGTCTGTTGTGTGCTTGAACTTCACCCCTTTAGCATCACACCCCGTAGATCAGTGATTATCAAAGTGTTCACAGGTCCCCATGCAGTGCCCCTGGGTCTCCTCACTGATCAGTGGGTGAGATTTAGGGCTGTGTGCACCGTGGTCACTGGGTTTGGTTGGTAACTTCAATGACAATCCCATGAAGATGTTTTCACTGGAATTTTCTCATTTAAAGAATCTCCACCTGCAAACTCACCCTGTCTGAACGCTCCCAGGGATTTTCCTCTTGCTCTCTCCAGTGCCAAGGGCAGAGTGTCTGGAGGGGGAAGAGATAAGGGAGGTGAGATTCCAGGCTCTCCTCTTTATAACAATGTCCCCATGCTGAACTCTGCATTTCACTTGTATCAGAGACCAGAGACAAACTCCAGTGTTTAGT
The DNA here is from genome assembly GCF_049634645.1 of Pelodiscus sinensis. NCBI lineage: Eukaryota > Metazoa > Chordata > Testudines > Trionychidae > Pelodiscus > Pelodiscus sinensis. The sequence goes on from NC_134741.1 coordinate 3,508,847, forward strand.
ATGAAAAGGTCTGAAACCTCCCGTGTCCTCTCTCGCTTGGGCACCTCCCAACAATGGAGCCAACATCTCTGCAGCCTCATCCCCGCCCCAGGAGACACAAACTGAAAGTGAGATTTACTTTTCCCTCCTCATCCCCTCACCTGGTTTCTCTGTCACTTACCACCTCTCGTCATAACCTAGAGCTGCGCTGGGGGAACACGTTGTTATGACATTAACTTTACCTATTTTGATCCCTTGACACCAAGGGGAGGTTTAGAGTTTGCAAACCCCTGGCTTTATTTGCAAGCAGTTGGGTCTGTTTGCTCAGTGCCTCTAAGAAGAGCAGCATGATGGGGCCGTCATTCTCCATGTGGGAATTGAGACAGGGGAAGGTTGGCTTTAGAGGCCAGATTCAATAGTTTCTAATACCTTTATTATTGAGTCTTGGGGGCCAATCCTTCACTCCTTGCCCTGGGCTGAATGTGCCCAGTGCCCAGCAGTGACAGACCCATATTCCAGCCCCACAGTCCTGAGGCAGCCAGTCCCCGGGTAGGTGACAGCTCTAGGAAATATCTGAAGTCAGACTGTGCCACTGAATGGGGAATTCCAGAGTCTGCTGTGTGAGGGTGAGACCCTCAGAATTAAGTGAGTGAGGGTATGTCTACACTACCCCGCTAGTTCAAACTAGCGGGCTAATGTATGCATACCGAACTTGCTAATGAAGCCCGGGATTTGAATTTCCCGGGCTTCATTAGCATAAAGCCGGCTCCGCCATTTTTAAAAGCCGGCTAGTGCGAACCCCGTGCCGCACGGCTACACGCGGCACAGGCTAGATAGTTCGAACTACGTAGCCATTCCAATCTATCTGTACACCTTGTTCCACGAGGCGTACAGATAGTTCAGAATAACTACGTAGTTCGAACTATCTAGCCCGTGCCGCATGTAGCCGCGCGGCACGGGGTTCGCACTAGCCGGCTTTTAAAAATGGCAGAGCCGGCTTTATGCTAATGAAGCCCGGGAAATTTAAATCCCGGGCTTCATTAGCAAGTTCGGTATGCATACATTAGCCCGCTAGTTCGAACTAGCGGGGTAGTGTAGACATACCCTCAGAGACATTTCTATCCAACATCTGGCTGTAGAGCCCTGGGGAGATGTGGTGCCAACATCAGCTCCAAGCTCTTTCCCTGTGCTGTGCAGTGTGACAGGAGTGCGAGCTACCTACCTGCTCAAGTTGTTTCTGACGTCCTAGAGTAAAGAGACAGAAAAGAATCTCAGCTGCACTGGGCACACACAGGGAAGGCATTTTGCAAATATGGAGAAGAGACGCCCTGACCTGGCCCCAGGGCCATAGATTCTGTGAGCTAATGGGGCTTTGCCATCTCCAACAGGTCTGTGCCTGTGACTCTGCAAAGCACAAGAGTCACTCGCATGGTAGCAATGCACATTCTGAGTTACACCCAGATCTGAGGGCTGGACCTCAACGCTTGTGATTCAGGAACCTCCCTTCCCTGGGTATGTCTACACTACAAAGTTAGTTCAAACTAACATCCGTTAGTTCGAACTAACTTTCATAGGCGCTACACTAGCACGCCGCTAGTTCGAATTTAATTCGAACTAGCGGAGCGCTTAGTTCGAACTAGGAAAACCTCATTTTACGAGGATTAAGCCTAGTTCGAACTAGCTACTTCGAATTAAGGGGTGTGTAGCCCCTTAATTCGAACTAGTGGGAGGCTAGCCCTCCCCAGCTTTCCCTGGTGGCCACTCTGGCCAACACCAGGGAAACTCTCTGCCCTCCTCCCGGCCCCAGACCCCTTAAAGGGGCACGGGCTGGCTACGGTGTCCGTGCCAGGTGCAAGCCTGCCAGCACCCACCCAGCAGACCCTGCACCTGGCACGGATCGAGCCACCCACCCGATGCCCCCCAGCCCTCCCCCTCTTCCCGGGACCAGGCTGGCAGCTCCCGGGAGCTTGCCCAGGACCGCAAGCGGCGGGCACCCACCTGGGCTAGTGCAGACATCTTGGACCTCATCCACGATCTCCACACTAGGCACAGGAAAGTGGCCAGCTATGGCAGGAGAGCTGCCAGCCTGGCCACCCAGGAGACGTGTGCAAGAGAATCAAAGGGGGCCACTGATACCCCCAACCCTGAGCTTACAATGGCCGTGCTGGGTCAGACCAAAGGTCCATCTAGCCCAGTAGCCTGTCTGCCGTCAGCGGCCAACCCTAGGGACCCTGGAGGGGATGAACTGAAGACAGTGACCAAGCCATTTGTATCGTGCCATCCCTCTCCAGCCTTCCACAAACCTTGGACAGGGACACCACTCCTACCCCCTGGCTAATAGCACTCCATGGACCCAACCTCCATGACTTGATCTCACTTCCCTTTAAACTCTGTTCTAGTTGTAGCCTTCACAGCCTCCTGCAGCAAGGAGTTCCACAGGTTGACTCTTTGCTTTGTGAAGAACAACTTTGTTACTAGTTTGAAGCCCGCTACCCATTCCTTTCCTTTGGTGTCCTCTAGTCCTTCTTTATGGGAACTAATGAAGAACTTTTCTGTATGCACCCTCTCCACCCAACCCCTGCTTTTAGAGACCTCTATCCTGTCCCCTCCTCCGTCTCCTCTTTTCTAAGCTGAAAAGTCCCAGTCTCTTTAGCCTCTCTTCATATGGGACCTGTTCCCAACCCCTGATCATTTTAGTTGCCCTCCCCTCTCCCACCCTCTCTCTTCCCCTCTCCCACCTCCTTTTCCCAGTCTCCCCCAGCTTTGTTCAATAAAGACAGATTCCATTTTGGAAGACACGTTATCTTTATTTTGTACATCAAGAAGAGGGGCTAGGGAGGGGTAAGTGGAAGGAGGTGAGGGAGGAATGGGGTATGAGCCCCCGATGGGGAGGACTGGGCTGGCTCTGTGGGCTTCTGGGGGTGGAAGCTCTCCTGCAGCCCCCCAATTGCCCCCTCTCCCCAGATGGCAGCCTGCAGCAAGTACAGCCTGTCTGATGACCGAGTGCTGTGATGTGCCCAGTGTGGGTACTCTGGGCACTCCAAGCCAGGACTGCTTTGCAAGCGGGGCACCCCTGAGAACTGTCTGTTCGGGGTGGGGGTCGGGACCCTTTAAGCACAGCCCTCGGCTAGCCTGAGACAGCATCTCCACGCTCTAAGTCCTCCTCTGATGCCCTGCCGGCACTGCTTCCTGCCATCCTTAAGCCCATTTCAGGGTCCACTTAATGTGGACATGCTAGTTCGAATTAGCAAAACGCTAATTCGAACTAGTTTTTTAGTCTGGATCCGTTAGTTCGAATTAGCTTAGTTCGAATTAACGTTGTAGTGTAGACATACCCCCTGTGTGGGAAGCTGGGATGTTTTTCCCTCTGTCTCTCCTGCAGGAATTCACTCGCTGGCTTCTGACACTTCCCCTCCAACTCACTGATCCGCTTGCTGTGACGGGAAATCTGTGCGGAGAGTTTTCCGTCAGCGTCAGTCTGGAGCCTTCCAATCTGCTCATTCAGCTTCTCCAGCCGGGCCAGCAGGAGTCGCTCTTGTTCCTCCAGGAACGGCCGCAGCTGTTGAAACTCGGCCACTATCTTCGGCCTCTCGGCTTGTGTCGAGCGAGAGCGTCTGGAAGCACGAACAACCAGAGACAGACGGGCCCGACAGGCCCTGCACAGAACGTGCAACATTCAGCCACAGAGGGGGCAGCAGCGAGCAGCCTGAGGCCCCTGCCCGGCCGGAGCAGCCCCCCACAGGCAGCACAGGAAGGTGGGTCACAGCACCGCCCCCCCAGCCCAGCTGTGCCTCTCCCCCAACTCCCATAAGCCGAGCTGCAGCCCCCCCTCACCATGCCTGGCCAACTCCCCCCCGCCTGTGTGAGCCCCTCTCACAACCCCCCCCCCACTGAGGCCCTGCCCCACAACCCTCCTCCCCTTGCCGGAACAAAGGCGCAGCCACGCACCCAGCAAGGGCCGCTCCACAGACACAGGAGGAGGCAGGTCAGGAGCAAGGCCCCCGGCAGCCATAGGCCCACCCGTGAAACTCATGCATGTGCGGCACGGGGTTCTTCCAGCCTCCGTGAGAAGCGGGAGCACCCGGGAGCCAATGAGGCACCGCGGAGGGAAACAAAGAAAGAAAGAAAGAAACAAACAGCCCCGCTCCCCCAGCCACACAGAGCCCCGCCCCCAGGGCACCCCCAGTGTTAACTACCCAACCCCGCCCACCTCGCTCTGCTCCCCGCTTCTCTGAAGCAGCGCGGCGAATAAGGGCACCAAGGACTGCCTGAGGGCACGTGGCGCATGCTCAGTGACCGTAGCAAAGTTCGATGCCTCCCTCTACTCACTCGCGGAGTCAGACGATGCTGCGGGCCGGGAGTGATGGGTGGGAAAGTACGAAAACTCGGCCCCGGCGCTAACGAATGGAGGGGCCTGATGAGATCGCGCATGTGCAGACAGTCAGTGACTCTGCTATGAGTCCAGTGCCAGCGCTTAGGTCAGACCGGGAGCTTCCTGGTCACTCACCCTCTCCCCAGCAAGTCCCTGGGGGTATGTCTACACTACAGTGCTATTTCAAATTAACTTAGTTTGAATTAGTTAATTCGAACTAAGCTAATTTGAAATAGCACATCTAGACTTAAAAACTAGTTCGAATTAGCATTTTGCTAATTCGAACTAGCGCGTCCTACCGGTTCCGGCAGGGCATCAGGTCAGTAGTTGCTTTGTGTGGCTGCTGTCTGAGGCTATCTGAGGCTCATGCTTAAAGGGACCCCCCTGGAGAGCCAGTTCTCAGCTTTTCCGCTTGCTTGCCTACCTTGCCGAGGGACAGGTGTGACGGACTGGGCCGTGTCTGGGCACTACTGAGGGCATCCGCTCAGGGCGAATTGCTCAAATCCGGGGCTCCTTACAGCCCCCAGACTGGTGACCTCTCCAAACAGGCCACAAACCAGTGCCACAGAGTGCTTCAGCTGCCTGCCTGAAGCCTCAAGAGCAAAACCCCTCCAACACCCCAGCAGTATCTGTGCCCCAGATGGCCCTGGGCCTATACACAGGTGGGGGGGTCCTAGCACCCAATCCCACCTACCCCGAACAAGTTCTGTCCAGTTCCAAGAAACCAGCCACAGATCCCTGGTCAATTTACCCTCTGGACCTTACCCACAAATCACGCTGGGCCAATCCTTTAGAATCTAAAACTAAAGGTTTATTATCACAAGAAAGAAAAGCCTGAGAGTCAGGTTGTTAAAGAATAGTACGTTACATGCACCGAATCTCCCAGGGTATGTCTACACTACAGCGCTAATTCGAACTAACGTAGTTCGAATTAGTTAATTTGAACTAAGCTAATGCGAACTAGCGCATCTAGAACTAAACACTAGTTCGAATTAGCGTTTTGCTAATTCGAACTAGCGCGTCCACACTGATTGGACGCAGGGGGGCATTTAAGGGCAGCTGAAACCGGTTCTGGCAGGGCATCAGGTCAGTAGTTGCTTTGTGTGGCTGCTGTCTGAGGCTCAGCTTAAAGGGACCCCCCCTGGACAGCCGGTTCTCCTCTTTTCCTGCTTGCTTGCCAACCTCGCCGAGGGACAGCAAAGCATTGGTCTCTGTGCCCGTCTGTGTCGGTGCTTCCCTTCAGGGGGGCCGCCGCAGGTGGCAACGTGGAGCCACAACTCGCCCTGCACCTTCTGGTGCACTTTCTGGACTTGCTGCTGCAAGCCTGCCAGCAATGGCTCGAGGCTGCCTGGCACCACCTGGTGCACGTCAGCCCCCTGCCTCTCCGCCTGGCCGCCCTGGGGGCCGTGGAGGAGCCGCGGCGGTGTCCCGGCACCGGCGTGCCCCGCCGCGTCTGGCGTCTGGACACCAGCACCGACTGGTGGGACTGCATCCTCCTGGAGTGCTGGGAGGACCGACAGTGGACCCAGAACTTCAGGATGAGGAGGGACACCTTCCTGGAGCTCTGCAAGTGGCTCGCCCCTGCCCTGCGCAGAAGGGACACTTGCATGAGGCCCGCCATCCCCCTCCAGAAGCGTGTGGCCATCGCCCTCTGGAAGCTCTCCATGCCGGACAGCTACCGATCCGTTGGGAACCAGTTCGGCGTGGGGAGATCCACCGTCGGAGCGGTGCTCATGCAGATATGGCACTCGTCGGCCACCGAGCCGGGGGGGAGGAGGGCTGCGAGGAGGGGATGGGCCGCCCCAGGGACAAAGGGGGGACGGGAGGAGGCGAAAGCGCCCCGCACCGGAGGGGTCAGGCTGTCCCGGCTGTACTACATGCCGCCAGGGGGGTTGCTACCGGGAGTGGGGCGCGGGGCACTGCCAGGGCACGAATGCTCCCAGCCACCCGGGCGCCCCACTGATTGGCGCTTTGCTGTGTCTCTCTCCGCAGGTGGTCAAGGCCATCAACCGGGTGCTGCTCTGCAGGGTGGTCCGCCTCGCCGACCCGGACGCCATCATCCGGGGCTTCGGCGCCCTCGGCTTCCCCAACTGCAGGGGGGCCGTCGACGGGACGCACATCCCCATCCGTGCCCTGGAACACCAGGCATCCTGGTACGTCAACCGCAAGGGGTACTTCTCTGTGATCCTGCAGGCCGACTGTGACCACCGGGGACAGTTCACGGACATTAATGTGGGCTGGTCTGGCAAAACACACGACGCCCGGGTATACTGCAACTCCTCCGTGTGCCAGGGGCTGCAGGCTGGGACCTTCTTCCCCGACCGCCACATCAGGGTCGGGGACGTGGACATGCCCGTGTGCCTGGTGGGGGATGCCGCCTACCCACTGCAGCCCTGGCTCATGAAGCCCTACACGGGGCACCTCAATCCCTCTCGCCAGGCCTTCAATGCCAGGCTGACCAGGGCCCACATCGTGGTGGAGGGGGCCTTCGGGCGACTGAAAGCCCGCTTTCGATGCCTCCTCACTCGTCTGGACCTGGCCGAGCACAACATCCCTCCTGTGGTGGCAGCATGTTGTGTGCTCCACAATTTGTGTGAGCAGAAGGGGGAGGCTTTCCTGCCAGCCTGGATGGCTGAGGCTGACCACGTGGCTGGACACTACGGTCAGCCCCGCACCGCCGCCATCCGGGAAGCCCAGCAGGGGGCCGTCCGGATCCGGGAAGCCCTGCGGGAGAGCTTCCTGGTGGAGGAGGAGGACTGACCTCTCCCTTGCATGCCCCACTGGGGCCTTCTTCCACCCTACCCCCCTTCCCCTTTCCCCTCCCTATCTACTGTAAAATAAAGACACCTGTTTTTCAAACAAAAACGTCTGTTTATTTAACATAAGTGGGGTGGGGGGAGAGAGGGGGGAGGGTGAGAGAGGGGAGGGGGAAATCTGGGACGAGGGAGCTGGAAGGGGAGGGAAGGGAGGAAGGGAAAGGAAAGCTCAGTGGTGGGAGTCCGGCTGCCTCTCCCGTCTCGCCACACTGCGGGTCCGGGGGCGTCGGTGGGAAATGGTTGTGGGGGGGGGGCAGGAGGGACAGGGGGTGTGGAGGAAGCAGGAGCGGGAGCAGGAGGGGGAGAAAGAGGAGCAGGGGGAGCAGGAGGAGAAGGGGGAGCAGGAGGAGCAGGGGGAGGAGGAAATGGGAAGCGGTCGAGCAGGCTCTGGAGGTGGCCTCGCAGGGCACGGCCCTGCTCCTCCAGGGCCTCCAGACTCCTCCGGCGCAGCCTCAGGTCCTCCTGGACCCAGTGGTCCTGGGTGCGGAGCTGGTGGTCCATGAACCGGAGGTGCCGCCTTTGGTACTCCTCCTCGTTCCTGGCTCTCCTGCTTGCCCGGGCACGGGCAGCTGCTGCAGGCAGTGTGGTGCACCCTGCAGGCCCAGGTGCTGCAGCTGTGGTGCAACAAGACCAGCGGTCAATTACCCCAGGGGCCCAGGTGTGTGAAACCCAGCTCCCCTCTGCAAGGCCAGGGCCCCTGCAGGATCCCCAGCTGCTGCTCCTTGGTGGGCAAGGCCCAGGCGCACGGTCCCGGGGCTCCCTCTCGCCCCAGCCCCCCGTACACATAAGGGGAACACGATGGTACTCACAGGTGGATGCCTCCCCAGCCTCGGACAACACAGGCGAACGGCTCTGTGGGGTGCCTCGGGGGTCCCGGGTCCTGGGCAGGCTGGCGGCAGGCTCCTGGCTCTTAGAGCCCTCCTCCTCCTCCTCCTCCGTCTCCAGGAGCGGGCCCTCTGCCCCGGGGTCTATCACGTCCCGGGGGGGCAGGGACGGCATGAGCCCCCAGAAGGCGGTCCAGGGCGTGGAAGTGGGGGCAGGCCTCCGGGTCGGCCCCTGGCTGGCAGGCCCGGGAGTAGGACTGCCGCAGGTCCTTAATTTTGCACCGGGCCTGCTCCCGGCTGCGCTAGTGGCCCCTGGCAGCCAGGCTGGCAGCCATGCGGCCATAGACGGCCGTGTTCCTGTGGCTAGTGCGGAGATTGTGGACATTGGAGGTTTCCCCCCAAACCTTGATGAGGTCCATGATCTCCGCACTTGACCAAGCGGGCGCCTGCCTTTTGCGCCCCCGGGCAGGCTCCTCGGAGCCGCCAGGCTGGTCCTGGGGAGCAGTGGAGGGCTGGGTGTCCTCGGGTGGCTGGCTCATGGTGTGGCCTTGCAACTGGCACAAATTGTGTAGCCAGCCCGTGCCCCTTTAAGGGCTCCGGGGCCGGGAGGGGGGCAATAGAGTTTCCCTGGTGTTGGCCAGAGTGGCCACCAGGGAAACCTGGGAAGTCTTAGCCTCCCACTAGTTTGAATTAAGGGTCTACACAGCCCTTAATTCGAACTAGGTAGTTCGAACTAGGCTTAATCCTCGTAAAATGAGGTTTACCTAGTTCGAACTAAGCGCTCCGTTAGTTCGAATTAAGTTTGAACTAACAGAGCGCTAGTGTAGCGCCTAGGAAAGTTAGTTCGAACTAACGGACATTAGTTCGAACTAAATTTGTAGTGTAGACATACCCCCAATCCTCGATGCAGGCTCTAGCAGAGATGTTACAGCTGCTGGTTTAAAAGTTCTTGTTGCACATCCTAGGGTCAGGATGGGTTCACAGGTCTTCCGGGCTCTTCGATCCCTGCAGTGCTGCCTCTGGGATGAAGTGCTGAGCTGAGAACAAAATGGCATCGACCACATGGCCTCTTTATACCTCCTTCCTGGCCTCTTCTTGTATGTAGCAGGTCACCTGGTCAGAGGCCAATCTCTGTGTTTCCTGCTGGCTGCTCTCAGGTGACAGCCCCCATTCTTTGGGTGTGTCCATAGCCCATTGAGAGCCATTGTTCCACAGGGCCTCAGTAATTAGCATGTCCACAGGCTCGGCCCTGCCCAATGCTTAACCACATGCAGGGAAATCTTCAGTGTCCATACAAGTACATGCTCATATTTGCACACACAAACATTATACAAACACAAGAACAGCATACATAGGATTATCAGATAATAAGTTTCTATTCAATACCTCACATGGCCCCCTCCTATACCATTTTTGGGGCCAACACTCCCACCTATGGGTGCATCAGTGATCTGGCTGCTCCCCTCAAGATCCAGCAACGTGACAACAGCAAAGCATTTTTTCTCTGCGCCTGTCTGTGTCAGTGCTTCCCTTTGGAGACGCCATCGCAGTTGGCAACATGGAGCCAGAGCTCGCCCTGGGCTTTCTGGTGCAGTTTTTGGACTTGCTGCTGCAAGCCTGCCAGCAATGGCTGGAGGCTGCCTGGCACCATCTGGTGCACGTCAGCCCCCTGCCTCTCCGCCTGGCCTCCCTGGAGGCCGTGAAGGAGCCGCAGCAGCACCCAGACGCCGGCGTGCCTGCCGCATCTGGCGTCTGGACACCAGCAGGGACTGGTGGGACCCCATCATCCTGGAGCGCTGGGGAGACAGATAGTGGACCCAGAACTTCAGGATGAAGAGGGACACCTTCCTGGAGCTCTGCGAGTGGCTCGCCCCTGCTCTGCGCAGAAGGGACACTCAGATGAGGCCTGCCATCCCCCTCCAGAAGCGTGTGGCCATCGTCCTCTGGAAGCTCTCCACGCTGGACAGCTACCGATCCGTCGGGAACCAGTTCGGCGTGGGGAGATCCACCGTCGGAGCAGTGCTCATACAGGTATGGTTCTCACCGGCCACTGGGCTGAGGGGGAGGGGGACTGCAAGGAGGGGATGGGCTGCCCCAGGGAAAATGGAGGGGAGGAGGCGAAAGTGCCCTGCACCGGAGGGGTCGGTCTGTCCCAGCCGTACTACATGCTGCCCGCGGGGGTTGCTTCTGGGAGTTGGGCGCGGGGCAGTGCCAGGGCACGAACAGTCCCAGCCACCTGGGCGCCCCAGTGATTCGCAGTTTGCTGTGTCCCTCTGCAGGTGGTCAAGGCCATCAACCGGGTGCTGCTCCGCAGGGTGGTCCGCCTTGCTGACCCGGACGCCGTCATCCGGGGCTTCGGCGCCCTCGGCTTCCCCAACTGCGGGGAGGGGCCATCGACAGGACACACATCCCCATCCGTGCCCCTGAACACCAGGCCTCCCAGTACATCAACCGAAAGGGGTACTTCTCCGTGCTTCTGCAGGCCGTGTGTGATCACCGGAGACAGTTCACAGACATTAATGTGGGCTGGTCCAGCAAGGGACACAATGCACGGGTGTACTGGAACTCCTCCGTGTGCCAGAGGCTGCAGGCCAGGACCTTCTTCCCCGACCGCCACGTCAGGGCCTACCCCCTACAGCCCTGGCTCATGAAGCCCTACACAGGGCACCTCAACCCCTCCTGCCAGGCCTTCAATGCCAGGCTCACCAGGGCCCGCATCGTGGTGGAGGGGGCCTTCGGACAATTGAAAGCACGATTTAGGTGCTTCCTCACCCGCCTTGACCTCGCCGAGCACAATATCCCTCCCGTGGTGGCAGCATGTTGTGTGCTGCACAATTTGTGTGAGAGGAAGGGGGAGGCTTTCCTGCCAGCTTGGATGGCTGAGGCTGACCTCATGACTGGCCACTATGCTCAGCCCTGCACCGCCGCCATCTGGGAAGCCCAGCGGGGGGCCGTCCGGATCCGGGAAGCACTGCGGGAGAGCTTCCAGGTGGAGGAGGAGGACTGAACTCTCCCTGCATGCCCCACTGGGGCCTTCTTCCACCCTTCCCTCCTTCCCCTCCCTAACCCCCCTTCCTAATGTCAAATAAAGACACCTGTTTTAACAATCAAAATCTCATTTTATTTTACATAACTGGGGTGGGGGGAGGGAGGAGTGAGTGTGGGAGAGGAGAGGGGAAACCTGGGAGGTAGGAGCTGGAAAGGGGGAGGAAGGGGAGGAAGGGAAGGGAAAGCTCAGGCATAGGAGTCCTGCTGGCTCTCCTGTCTCGCAGCACTGCAGGTGTGGGGGTGTCGGGGGGGATTGGGTGTGGAGGGTGGGGCAGGAGGGACAGGGGGTGCGGAGGAAGCGGGAGGGGGAGCAGGAGTGGGAGGAGGAGCGAGAACTGGGACGGCCGCAGGGGTCGGTGCAGGAGGAGGCAGGAACCTGTCCACCAGGGTCTGGAGGTGGCCTCTGAGGGCACGGCCCTGCTCCTCCAGTGCCTCCAAACTCCGCTGCCACAGCTGCAGGTCCTCCCGGACCCAGTGGTCCTGGGTGCGGAGCTGGTGATCCAGGAACCTCAGGCACTGCCGCTGGTACTCCTCCTGGTTCCTGGCATGCCTGCTGGCCCGGGTGCGGGTGACTGTTGCGGGGGAGGGGTGCGTGCTGCAGTCCCAGGTGCTGCGGCTGTGGTGAAAGAAGAGCAGCGGTCAATTCTCCCTGGGGACAAGGTGGGTGAAACCCAGCCCCACTCTACAAGGCCAGGGCCCCTGCATGACACCCAGCTGCTGCTCCATGGTGGGCAAGGCCCAGGTGCATGGTCCCTGGGCTCCCTCTCTGACCACCCCGCCATACACATAAGGGGAGCATGATGGTACTCACATGTGGAGGCCTCCCCGGCCTCAGATGACACAGGCGATGTGCTCTGTGGGGTGCCTCGGGGGTCCTGGGTCTTAGGCAGGCTCCTTGCAGGCTCCTGGCTCTTGGCGTCCTCCTGCTTCTCCTCCTCCATGTCCGGGACAGGTCCCTCTGCCCCAGGGTCGATCACCATCCGGGGGGCATGGACAGCGTAAGCCCCCAGGATGCGGTCCAGGGCCTGAAAGTGGGGGTAGGCCTCTGGGTTGGCCCCTGGCTGGCATGCCCTGGAGTAGGACTGCCACAGGTCCTTGATTTTACAGCGGACCTGCTCCCGGGTCCGCAGGTATCCTCTGGCGGCCAGGCTGTCAGCCATGCGGCTGTAGACAGCTGCGTTCCTGTGGCTAGTGCGGAGATCGTGGACATTGGAGGCCTCCCCCCAAACCTTGATGAGGTCCACGATCTCCGCACTTGACCAGGCGGGCGCCTGCCTCTTGCGGACCCGGGCAGGCTCCTGTGAGCCACCAGCCTGGTCCTGGGAAGAGGCAGAGGGCTGGGTGGCAACGGGTGACTGGCTCAGGAGTGCCAGGTGCAGGGTCTGCTGGCTGGGTGCTGGCAGGCTTGCAACTGGCACAAACACTGAAGCCAGACCGTGGCCCTTTAAGGGCTCCGGGGCCGGGAGTGGGGCAGAAGAGTTTCCCTGGTGTTAGCCAGAGTGGCCACCAGGGAAAGCTGGGAAGGGCTAGCCTCCCACTAGTTCGAATTAAGTGGCTACAGAGCCCTTAATTCAAACTACTTAATTCAAACTAGGCGTTAGTCCTCGTGGAATGAGGTTTACCTAGTTCAAATTAAGCGCTCCGCTAGTTCGAATTAAGTTCAAACTAGCCGTTTGTATGTGTAGCGCATATCAAAGTTAATTTGAACTAACGTCTGTTAGTTCAAATTAACTTTGTAGTGTAAACATACCCTGGCTTCTCTGCCTGGCTCCTGGGCTCTGCCCCACGTGTGTCCCTGGCTGCCCCCCCCCCCCCACGGGCCATGGAGCTGCGGGGCAATGGCTCCAGCTCCTCTGGGTTCCTGTGGAGTTGGATTGACCCACCCCCAGATGTGGGAACCGCCATTCCCCCAATAGCAACCCCCCCCCCCCCCGTGATTCTGTGCTGGCCTGTTGCTGCTGGGGGCTGGTATCACACCTGACCGCCCCCTTTGTTACTTCTCTTGTTTCCAGCCCCACAGCCCCTGGGCCGCGCTGGGACCTGGGACATTCCCACCCCAGTGCGGTCCCTCTCCCCTCTGGCCCAGGGACACAGGCTGGGGGGGGGGGGGGTCTGTTAGTTTCCCCTCCTGCCTCTCTCCAGCTTTTCCTCCAGGGATGGGTGGGCCTCATGTGCTGCTGCCCCACTCTGCCCCACCCCACACACTGGTCACCAGCCCCTAGGGCAGGGGTGCAATGTTCTGACGGATATGGGATACGCCTGTCACAATGAGCGACCTCTGCCTTTGCCCATAACCCTCGGGGCCTCGGGACCTCATTCTACGAGGTGTACAGATAGTTTAGATTAGAAGCCTAATCCGAACTATCTAGTCCGTGCCGCGTGTAGCCGTGCGGCACGGGGTTCGCCCTAGCCGGCTTTTAAAAATGGCGGCGCCGGCTTTATGCTAATGAAGCCCGGGAAATTCAAATCTCGGGCTTCATTAGCAAGTTCGGTATGCATACATTACCCCCCTAGTTCGAACTAGGGGGGTAGTGTAGACATACCCTTACTGTGATTTGAATGGGGTAAGAACCACAGGGGCAGTTGAGTGGAGCCTCAGACTTTCCACGTGCTCTGGCTGGGGGCGGGGACATGGGATGGGGCTGCTCATGGGCCCCCCTCCAGTGTTCCCTGTAAGCTGAGTGCTTGGGCAGCCACTCAGGAGCAATTCAGGTGCTGCCCAGCTGATCAGCAGAGTCCCCACAGCCAGCTGCCTGGGTTTTAGTGGTGCACATCTGCACCTGCCTTAGTGCATAGAACAACATTTATTCCGCACATATATGGAAATACATTTGAGGGAACCCTGCCCCTGCCCTAGCAGGACAGCCTGAGTGACAGATAGCCTGCTCCCTCCCCAAGCTCCACAACGCTCTGGTTTCTGCCCGTCCCAAAGGAGCATTTGCCCCAAGTCACGGGCACCTCCTGGCTGAAAGCAAACCCAGCGCCTGCAGCCAGTCCTATGGCACCATCACCAATGATTTACTGGCCCAGAGAAGGGAAGGAGAGTTACTCACAGGGCGAACGCAGCAGCCGGAAACAGGCACATGCACACGGCGCACTCCTGCCTGGCCCAAAGGAATAGAGGCGCCTCTGGTGAACCAGCTCGGTGCGTTCTGTAGCACCAGCCCACCAGCTGCAGATCTCTCAGTTTGTGCTCAACCCTCCTCTGACAGCCATACCCCTCCCTTCCTGCCCTACCCCCAGTGTCTAAGCCTGGGAGAGAGAAAGTTCTTTCTGCCCTGGCTCGTTCTTCCCTCCCCCAGAGCTCACACTGATAAGAGGGTTTGGGGCCGGCTCCTCTTCAAGGGCAGGCAGAGGAGGGGAGCAGCCAACAGAGTCTTATGCTCCAGGCTAGCTTGTCTGGTGTCTGGAGCTCCCTGTGCCAGGCAGGAGATGCCCCCTCCCCTGTCCCCTGGACACACCAGGGTCTCACACTTGGCTGTGCCCCTCTCCTGGCCTTGGGCTGCTCCCAGTGTCACAACAAACCCTCATCCAGCCTCTGAGAAACACCGAATCCTCGCCCAGCGCCACAGGCACAGCCAGTCCCAGGGGTCAGCACCGACAGCCACCCCCCAGTATTTCCCAGAGTATTTCCCAGCCCTGTCTCTGCCAGTCCAAGGCCTGTTTTAACCACATGGACACCCCAGGGAGCCAACTGGCTGCCGGCTGGCATGTGCCAGTGTCCAGGGAGGTTTGGGGCCTGGGCAGGAGCTGGCATCTGGACGGGGGGAGGAGGAGGCAGCATCACAATGTCCCTGCATATCAGGTCTACACCCACTGATACCCCATCAGCACAAAGTGTCTGTGCAGGCCCCACACCTGAGCCCCCTGCCCGCTGCTCCTATTTCAGTCACGTCCCCGCCCGCCTTCCCCTCGCTGTGTCTGCGCCAGAGTCGTGCCGGCGCCGGGCTCCCCAGAGGCTACAGAAGGGAAATAAAACCCCTGCGCAGCTGGGAGGAAAGGCCTGGGGGCCACATACACCAGCCCTGAGGGGCTGAGACCAATCGCCAGGCACCTCACTGACCAGCGCCTGCCCAGTCACAGGACGCGCCGGGACCCACCCAGCTTGAGCTGGGCCCATGAGCTCCCTGGGTAAGGAAACGGGAGAGACACCCCCTCAGAATGGGCCCCACACACACCAGCGTGCGAGCAGGGAGCCACCGGAGCCAGCCAACGGGAGCCCCCCACAGAGCATGTGACCTAAGTCCTGGCTCTCATGGAGCTTGGTGACTAATTCCCTGCTGCAATAGACAGGTGCTGAACTCAGCCTAGGAACCCCTCTCCTGGGGCCAGAGGCCTGTAGCCAGACATGATCCCCATCTTGTTCCTCCTCCC
Organism: Pelodiscus sinensis; assembly: GCF_049634645.1. Classification (NCBI taxonomy): domain Eukaryota; kingdom Metazoa; phylum Chordata; order Testudines; family Trionychidae; genus Pelodiscus; species Pelodiscus sinensis. Next base: position 3,524,260 of record NC_134741.1, read on the forward strand.
CCCTCTCCCCTCCCCAGAGAGCAAGAGAAAGGCAGTCAGCCTTTGATGCCCTGAGAACACAGATGTGCTGCCTGTCCCTGACTCTACTATAAATAGAAACCAGACAGTAAATGGGCTAGCTGACGACCCAGGGCCTCCCGCCACCCTGATGGTTAGTACCAGTAATTGACACGCCCGCACTGTCCCAGGAGAGGAATCTTTGCCCATCACATACCAGAAGTGCCTATTGTCCACACTTTCCCAGGTGTGAATTATGCTTTGCACCCTTCGTGGGAAACTTGGCATTCAAAGCCATTTTTCCTAATTGGCCACTTGAGACCAGGAAGAAGCCTACATGACCCAAGGGGTATAAAGAGGGCTTTAGTAGCCCACCCCATTTGAGCTCCAATCACCTACACCTGCTGGCAGGTATTGATTGTCTCCCGAGGTCCGTGGGATGCCCAACCTCACCCTACTTCTTCCCGAGGGATTGAGGGAAAGACGCTGGCCACGCCAAGTCTGGAATGCAGGGGTGAGAATTATACCTGCAATGTGTTTCTTTATGTGTACACTTTAATTGTTACTATGTTATAAGTTTAGTTCCTCTATTACAGTTTAAGTCAAACTGCTTCATCTCTATTGTAAAACTGCCTTTGGTAAGGTCACTTAGCTATAAACTGTGGAACCCAATTAACTTGTCAATCAAACTGCCGGGAGTCTTTGTATCTATCTGTAAACTGCAATAAACACTTAACTTCTATTAGAACCCCTGTTCCCTTCTATGTAAATGCCGGTATCTTGTTAGTCTGTCAATCACACTTAAGAAAACTTCCTCCTTAATGGAAGCACTCCGAGTGGCCATTTTGTTTCATTGGAAACTAGCAGTCAGCAATTATCCAATCAGACCACAGGAAAATCATTAGCTTGTCAATCAAAGGTGCAACAGCCATTTTGCTTCATTTATAAATTGGGCGGCCATTTATAAAGCCCCGAGAAACCATTTTTCTGTCAATCAAATCCCCGCGGTTTGCTTTCGGACCGCTGCGTAAATTAAAGTGAAAATAAGTTGGTGCCCTCATTCACTTTATATATATATATATATATATATATATATATATATATATATATATATATATATATATATATATATTGAACCAAGTTTTCTCTATTTTCTTTCTTCTTTCTCCTGCAAATAAGCCAGTGCATGTCAAGTTTCTGACTTTAACCCATGCTGCTGTACCTGAACCAAACAAAAACAAAAGAATTCCAGCCGGTCATAAGGGACAGATACAGGGAAAGCTTTAGCATTGGATCATGTCGCTTCCAGAGGACAGAGCCATTGGGGCATCTCTCAGCCTCCCTAGGCTACCCGCTGCGAAGGGATCGTGTATCCTAGCAATAAAAATCTGAGGTTTAATAAGCTCTCCCTGTAAACTTCTTGGGGCACCCATCAACCTTCTCCAGGTTGCCTGCTGTGAAGGGACCCCAGTCCCAGCAGTTGAAGTCTCGGGTGTATAACACACACACACACACACACCACTCACTGCCCTGACCACTGGCTGACCGGGGCCCAGTCACCCTCGCTGCACCCTGGGCCAAGGAATTAGGCTGGAGCCTCACACACCTGGAGTGGGCAGAGGAGGGAGTGGGGCCCACCTGAGAGCTTTCAGCCCCCGGATTAGCTCCTGGGGTGCAGGATCCTCATCTCCTTCTGTCTCTGCCGGGTGGGGAAACTGAGGCAGGGTCTCCGTAGCTGGGGGCAGAAGTTATGAGGGTGGTGGAGGAGTGTTGTGAGGGGATGGGGGCAGGGCAAGGGTGGGGGGAGGGATGAGGGAGGCAGGTGTCTGGTTTAGGACAGGAAGCCCCTGGCCCAACAGGCTCCTGGAAGCGTCAGGCAGCACCGCTGGCCGGGCTGTGGAATGTCTGGTTTGCGGTTCTTCAGGCTCCCTGCCAGGCCCTGCACAGCCTGTGGGCAGCCCCTGAGCTGGCATGTCTGGCTCTTTGCATTAGGACAATTGGGGGGTGGGGAATGTGCTACCCACTGCCTGCCCACAAGTACGGCCCCATCGACTGGGCCAGGGCTGGGCAGGAACTTCTCCTGTGCAGTGCGGCGAGCAGGGCTGGCCATTGGCGAGGCTCCCAGGGAGGCACCCCGGCCCCTCTCTTCTGCCCCCCGCCCATTCCCCCAGAGACTGGCTGGCGAGATTGCCCCAATGCCAGCCCCACTGCTCGGCGTGGTGCAGTCATGAGGCCAAGGGCAGGAGTGTCCTTGGATGTGGGGAGCAGATGGGAGTTGGGTGGGGGGCCTGGAGTGCGGAGGGAAGGATAGGGGGATGCGTCAGGCCATGTTTGGCTTGTGGGGGGGTACAGCCTCTCTCAGGCTTCTCTACCTGCCCCGCCCCTCAATTTCTGTTCCCAGCATGGCCCTTGGACCTAAAAGTTTTCCAAGCCCTGAACTAGCACCACTGGAGTGTTCAGAAGCGTGGCCCCTTCCCACCCCCGCTGAGTCACTCCTCCTCCCACCTCCTGCCCCACTCCCTCACTACTCATCCCACCTCCTGCCCCACCTTCCTCACTTCTTCTCCCTCCCTATTCTACCCCCTTCCTCACCCCCTCACTGCCTCCCTCCCTATCCAACCTCCTGTCCCATCTCACCCACTGTGTCTCTGCCTGTCCCCGCACTCTGAGATGCGGATTCACAGACCCCAAACTCCTGGGTGCTGGCAAAGGGGCAACAGACGCATGTGCCTTAACTCGTGCCCCAGCACACGACAAAAACGAGAAGGGGGCCAGGTGGCAGCTGGGGAGGGGCACCCCACACAGCCCTGAGCAGCCACCTGCTGAGCTCTGAGCAAGGCTAGTCCAGGGGTGGGCAAACTTCTGGCTTGTGAGCCACGTCGGGTACGGAAACTATGGAGAGCTGGGGGGGGGAGGCTGTTCCCCTCCCCAAAGAGCCAGGCTTATCATGGTCCCTCCCCCTGACTCCCTGGGGCCCCACCCTCTAGCCAATCCCCCCTGCACCCTCCGACTGCCCCCGAGATCCCCAAGTCCTACTGAGCCCCTGTACTCCAAGGTCCCTGACTGCCCCTTTGGGACCCCAGCCTGCTACCCATCCTGCTGTGCTCTTGGCCCTGTGACCACCACCCCTGGCCCCTGCTTCCTGTCCAGCCCCCTTCCCCTTCTCCTTGGCCCCCACCCATGGGAATCCTACTTCCTTTTCACACCCCCACGCCCTGCCCCTGATCATCCCAGAATCCCCACCCCCTCCCCCTGCGCACTGTGGGCCCTGGTCTCAAATTGGACACCTGGTCACTCTGGTCCCTGGTCAGTGCAAGGTGACCACCCTGTGTCCCCGTCACTCTGGGTTGGGAGAGGCCTCGCCGCTGTTCTCATTGCAGCCCAGCATGGGCTGCTGTTCCTGGACAGCCCCTGGCTGGAATGTGCCAGTCTCAGTCTTGGCTGAGCCCTGGCTACCGAGAGAAGAGGCCAACGCAAACAGCCCACAGGCAGCCAGGGAGTCAGCACATCGGGGGGTGGGGCAGGGAGCTGGGGGCAGAGCTGGGCTCTAACTCACTGGGGGTATGTCTACACTAGCCTCCTAGTTTGAACTAGGAGGGTAATGTAGGCATACCACACTTGCAAATGAAGCCCGGGATTTGAATTTGAATTTCCCGGGCTTCATTTGCATAACCCTGTGCCGCGCGCCTACATGCGGCACGAACTAGGTAGTTCGAACTAGGCTTCCTAGTTCGAACTACCGTTACTCCTCATTCCACGAGGAGCCTAGTTCGAACTTCCTAGTTCGTGCCGCATGTAGCCGCGCAGCACAGGGTTCGAACGAGCGGGGATTTAAAAATGGTGGAGCCCCGCTTATGCAAATGAAGCCCGGGAAATTCAAATCCCGGGCTTCATTTGCAAGTGCGGTATGCCTACATTACCCCGCTAGTTCGAACTAGCGGGGTAGTGTAGACATACCCATAAGGACTAAAGCAACAGAAGCAAAATGCAGGATAATGTAGCACTTTAAAGACCAACAAGATGGTTTATTAGGTGATGAGTTTTCGTGGGCTAGACCCATTTCCTCAGATCAAATAGTGGAAGAAAATAGTCACAACCATATATACCAAAGGATACAATTAAAAAAAATGAACACATATGAAAAGGACAAATCACATTTCAGAACAGGAGGGGAATGCGGGGGGGGGGGGGGTGGGAGGGAGGAAGGAAGGTAAGTGTCTGTGAATTGATGATATTAGAGGTGGGGAGAGTGGAATGTCTGTGAGCTAATGGTATTAGAGGTGATAATTGGGGAAGCTATCTTGGTAATGGGTAAGATAGTTTGAGTGTTTGTTCATTCCTTCCCGGAGAGTGTCCCCGCGGGTCCCTGCAGCCCCAGCCCCGCCCCTCAGACCGACCAGCACTGAGGCGGGAGGGGGTGGGGGCTGGTCACGTGTCAGTATCGGCACGCGCTGGGTGGGTGGAGGAGACCCCGCATGTCGACTGGCGGGAGCCGAACAGCAGCGCGCGCCAGCCCAGCCCCCCGGCACGTGGCGCTGCCTCCCCAGCCCGGCTGTGACGAAACCCCGCCCCCCATTGTTACATGCGGGGCGGGGCCGAGATGGGGGCGGGGTTGGGGCAGCCGCCGGGCCGGACCCACGCGAGGGGGGGGGCGTTTGCAGGGGCCGCAGCCAGCGCGGCTTGGGGGGGGGTCACACATCAGGGGGCGGGGCCAGGACATCGGGGTGCAGGGGGCGGGGCTGGGCTCTGGGAGCTCTGGTGCGGGAGGGGCTGGGGGTGCAGAGTGTGGGGCAGGAGCTGGGGGCAGGCTCTGGGCTGGGGGAGATATGGCGCGAGCGGTGCGGTACTTTCCTGCCCCCCCCGGTGAAGGGGGCAGTTTGGGGGAGTTTACAAAGGGGGCTGGGTCCATTTCACACCCGTTTCCAAGGCTCCCTCCCTGCTCCGGGCTCGGCTGCTCAGCCTGCCCCCCCCAACTCTTCACCCAGCCCCAGAATTATCCCCGCCCCGATTCCCCGCGCCCCACAGGCCCACAGCCCCGCCCCCTTCGCACCCGCCCTCCCCCAACTCTGCACCCAGCCCCACAATTATTCCCCGCCCCGATTCCCCGCGCCCCAAAGGCCCACAGCCCTGCCCCTTCACACTCTCCCCCCGCCGGTTCCCCTTCTCCCCAGGGGCTGCGAGGAGCGAGGGCGCCTGCAAGTCCCCGCCTGTGTCCCCGCTGCTCCGCCCGACGCCCCCTGGGTCCTAGCGCCCTGCGATCTCTGGGCTCTTTGCCCCACGCGTGTGCCTGGCTTCGCAGCTGCTCCCCCCTGCGGGCCATGGAGCTGCGGGGCGATGGCTCCTGCTCCTGTGGGTTCTTGTGGAGTCAATTAACCTGCCCCGGGCTGTAGGAACCCCCCCCCCAGTTCCTCTGCCCCCCAGGACTCCCTGCTGTGGGGGTTGCTACTGGGAGCTGGTATCACACCTGCCTCCTGCCCTTTGCTGATTCTGCTGGTCACTGCACCCTGCAGCCCCCTGGACAGTGCGCTGGGAGCTGGGACATTCCCACCCCAGTGGGGCCCCTCTCCCCACTCACTGGCCCAGGGGTACAGGTGGGGATGGGGAGGTGCATCTGTCAGTTTCCCCTCCTGCCTCTCTCCAGCCTTTGCTCCAGGGCTGGGAGCTGAGACATTACCAGCCCCACCTGCTGTTGCCCATCCCTGCCCCACCCCACATGTCGCTAGCCCCTAGGTCAGGGGGTGCAATGTTGCCATGGATACAGGACACTCCTGTCACAATGAGCAACCTCTGCCTTTGCCCATCCCCCGGGGGGGGGGCCCAGAACAGGAGGCCAAGGGCCCCCCCCCAGTGTTGAATGTGGACAGGTCTGGCCTGGCCTCTTCTTCCCAGACGCCCCTGCCCCTCCCCATTCCCCCTGCGCTCTGCCCCCGCCCCACCCTGGCCAGAAGCTGGAGCCCTGCCCAGAGAGGAGAAGCCCTGAGATGCCAATGCAGCTGGGGCCATCACAGGACCATCCACCTGGGGATGGGGGGGCTCAAAAGCTGCCCCTGGCTGATGGACCGGTCCTAGCAGCCCCTGCCCAGGGCACATGGAGGGTCCATGGATGCCCCCCACTGCCCAGCCAGCTCTTACTGTAATGTGAATGGGGTAAGGACCACAGGGGCAGTTGTAGGGAGCCTCAGACTCCACCTGCCCTGGGCGGGGGTGTGGACATGGGCTGGGGTTGCTCATGGGCCCCCCACCAATGTTCCCTGTAAGCTGAGCACTTTAGCAGCCACTCAGGAGAGATTCAGGTGCTGCCCAGGTGATTAGCAGAGCCTCCCCCCATCCCCCCACCCCAGGCAGCAGCCTGTGTTTCTATGGGTGGTGCACATCTGCACCTGCCTTGGTGCACACAACAACATTTATTCTACACATAGGGAGAAATAAATTCAAGGGAACCCTCCTCCCCCCACCCCAGCAGGACACCCTGAGTGAGAGACAGCCTGCTCCCTCCCCAATTCCCCCAACACTCTGGTTTCTGCCCATCCCAAAGGAGCATTTGCCCCAAGTCACTGGCACCTCCCGGCCGAAAGCAAACCCAGTGCCTGCAGCCAGTCCTATGGCACCGTCACCAATGATTTACTGGCCCAGAGAAGGGAAGGAAAGTTACTCACAGGAGAACACAGCAGCCGGACACGCACACACACACGGTGCGCTCCTACCTGGCCCAAGGGAATAGAGGCGCCTCTGGTGAGCCAGCTTGGTGTGGGGCCACTGCAGATCCCTCAGTTTGTACCTAACCCTCCACTCAGCACCATCCCCCTCCCTCCCTGGCCCACACCCAGCATCTAAGCCCAGTAGAGAGAAAGTTCTTCCTGCCCTGGCTTGTCCTTCCCTCCCCCAGAGCTCACACTGATAAGAGGAATGTTCGGGGCACGACTCCTCTTCTAGGGCACAAGGAGGAGGGAGGGAAGCAACCAACAGAGTATTTTGCTCACAATTCTCCTGCCTAGCTTCTCTGGGGTCTGGAGCTTCTTGTGCCAGGCAGGAGATGCCCCCTCCCTATCCCCACAGACACACCAGGGTCTCACACTTGGCTCTTCCCATCTCCTGGTCTTGGGCTGGTCCTGGTGTCATAACAAACCCTCGTCCAGCCCCTAAGAATCACCGAACTCTCACCTAGTGCCACAGGCACAGCCAGTCCCAGGGGGTCAGCACCAGCCGCCACCCCACAATATTTCCCACAGCCCAGCCCCAGCCCCATTTCTGCCAGAGCAATGCTTGTTTTAACTGCACGGACAGCCCAGGGAGCCAGCTGGCTGCTGGCCCCACATGTGCCAGTGACCAGCCTCTCTGCCCTCTCCCGAGTTAATGTCCCACATGTTGGGTTAATGCAACTGTAGGATAGTTGGGTTTGGTGGGGGCCAAACTAATCCCTGTTGGTAGGAGGATGGTGGGAAAAGCCCTTGGAGAGGGGTGACATGACACCGTTTACTTCTGGTCATGTGTCCATCTTGCTCCAGCGCCGGGCTCCCCAGCAGCTGCAGAAGGGAAATAAACCCCCGTGCACAGCCAGGAGGAAAGGCCAGGGGGCCACATTTTCTGCAAGAGCACACATAGCATTGTGGACGCTCTCCTGCGCAGGAAAGCTCTGATGGCCATTTTAGCTGTAGGGCTTTCTTGAGCAAGAAACCACTGTGGCCCGTCCACACTGCCTCCTTGTGGACGAGTTCTTGAGCAAGAGGGCTTATTCTTCATGGGGAGAGGAATAACTCTTGCGCAAGAAGCCCTGTTGTCTGATGCTGTACTATAAAGTTACTTGTGCAAGAACATCCCTGTAGTGTAGACGCTCTGCAAGTTTTTGGACAAGAACAGCTGCTCTTACGCAAAAAGCCTGCAGCGTAGACGTAGCCCTGCAGTGTAGACACAGCCTGAGAGAGATGAGGAAAGGAAGTGGCCAGAGCCTCCCCCCAGTAGGCTGGTCCTCAACAGGGTGGGTGCATTTACTTAGCACCCTCACCTTGAAGTGAGCTGTGCAATGTGAGCGGGCTGCCCAGGGTCCCCAGGGGAAGGTCTGTGGGAAGTTTCCAAGGCAACAGCAACAACAAAGTTTCATAATCTACACTCATGTGACTGTGATTTATTCCTCCACTAGCAAGTGTCTCTGAAGGGATGAGAAATGCAGGGCCCAGGTGCAGGGAGCCGGGTCACATTCTCCTTCCTGAGTCTCAGTCCTGGCTGAAGCCTGACTAATGAGAGAAGAGGCCAATGGAAACAGCCCCATGGCAGCAAGGGAGTCAGTATGTGGAGCAGGGAGCTAGGGGCAGATCTGGGCTCTAACTCACTAGGGGTGCGTCCCACAGCTCCACATAAGCAATGACATTGTGTAGCTTATTTCGAGTCAATTTTGAAATATCTTATTTTGTAATTCGGCGCTGCCTACACAGCACTTAGTTCGAAATAAATCGCAATTCCAAAACATCCCTCCCTCCTCGTGCCCTGAGGTTTACAGGGATGTCGGAATAGCGAGCCCCTTATGGTTTGAATAAGGGGCTTGCTCTTAAGACGTGTCTGTGTGATACGAGCACCACGTTCCAAACCTCCGAGCTAGCCGGCCCATGGGTGTCAGTCTCACAAGTGGCCCTTTCAGAAAGCAGCCTTGAGCAGCTGCAGGGATATTGAAGGGAAAGTACAGAGCAGGGATCGTCGAATTGAGGACGTAAATGCATGGTTGATCAGGTGGTGTAGCAGAGAGGGCTTTGGTTTCTTCGACCATGGGACTCTGTTCCAGACACAAGGATTGTTAGGAAGAGATGGAATCCACCTAACGAAGAGAAGAAGGAGCATCTTCGTGGGCAGGCTTGCAAACATAGTGAGAGGGCTTTAAACTAGGTTCGTCGGGGGACGGTGACCAAAACCCTGAGGGGAGTGGGAAAGTTGGATACCGGGAAGAAATGCAGAGAGGAAGGGGCAAGAAAGGAGGACCCCTGTTTCGAATGGAGGAGATAGGGCAATCAACTGGTTACCGGAAGTGTTTGTACACTAATGCGAGAAGCCTGGGCAACAAACAGGAAGACCTGGAGGCCCTGGCCCAGTCCAAGAAATATGATTTAATTGTGATAACAGAGACTTGGTGGGATGACTCGCATGACTGGAGCGCTGTCATGGAAGGGTATAGACTGTTCCTGAAGAACAGGCAGGGGAGACAAGGAGGAGGAGTTGCACTATAGGTAAGAGAGCACTACGATTGCTCTGAACTCCAGTATAAAGAGGGAGAAAAACCTGTTGAGAGTCTGTGGGTTAAGTTTAAAGGAGCAAACAACAGCAGTGATGTTGTGATTGGTGTCTGCTACAGGCCACCGAATCAGGTGGATGAGGTAGATTAGGCTTTCTTCGGACAACTGAGAGAAGCTTCCAGATCGCAGGCCCTGGTTCTCATGGGGGACTTTAATCACCCTGACATCTGTTTGGAAACCAATATGGCAGTACACAGGCAATGCAGGAAGTTTTTGGAGAATATTGGGGATAACTTCTTGACACAAGTGCTGAAGGATCTGACCAGGGGCCGTGCGCAGCTTGACCTTCTGCTCACAAACAGGGAGGAACTAATAGGGGAAGTGGAGGTGGGTGACAACCTGGGAAGCAGTGACCAAAGATGGTAGATGGTAGATTTCAGGATCCTGACCAAAGGAAGAAAAGAGACTAGTAAAATACACACCTTGGACTTCAAAAAAGCAGATTTTAACTCCCTCAGAGATCTGATGGGCAGAATCCCCTGGGATGCTAACATGAAGGGGAAAGGAGTCCAGGACAGCTGGCAGTATTTTAAAGAAGCCTTATTGAAGGCACAGAAAGAAACCATCCCGACGCGTAGCAAGAGAGGCAAACATGGTAGGAGACCGGATTGGCTTACAGGGGAAATCCTTGGTGAACTTAAGCACAAAAAGGAAGCTTACAAAAAGTGGAAACTTGGACAAATGACCAGGGAGGCGTTTAAAGGTATAGCTCGAGAATGCCAGGGGGTTATCAGGAAGGTGAAAGCGCAAATGGAATTGCGACTGGCTAAGGATGTGAAGGATAACAAGAAAGATTTCTACAGGCATATTAACAAGAAGAAGGTGATCAGAGAGGGTGTGTGGCCCCTCATGGATGAAGGAGGTAACCTAGTGACAGATGATGTGGGGAAAGCTCAATGCTTTCTTTGCCTCTGTATTCACGGACAAGGTCGGCTCTTGGACTTCTGAGCTAAGTGATGCAAGATGGAATGAAGATGGACAGCCCGTGGTGGGTAAAGAACAGGTTAGGAACTATTTAGAAAAGCTAAACGTACACAAATCCATGGGTCCAGACTTAATGCATCAGAGGGTACTGAGGGAGTTGGCAAATGTCATTGAGGAGCCTTTTGCTATTATCTTTGAAAAGTCGTGGAGATCGGGAGAAATCCCGGATGATTGGAAAAAGGCAAATGTAGTGCCCATCTTCAAAAAAGGGAAGAAGGACGATCCAGGGAACTATAGGCCCATCAGTCTTACCTCAGTTCCTGGAAAAATCATGGAAGGGGTCCTTAAGGAATTCATTTTGAGGCACTTGGATGAGAAGAAAGTGATTAGGAATAGTCAGCATGCATTCCCAAAGGACAAGTCGGGCCTGACCAATCTGATTAGCTTCTATGATGCGGTAACTGGCTCGGTGGACGTGGGAAACTCAGTGGATGTTATATACCTTGACTTTAGCAAGGCTTTTGATACGGTCTCCCACAATATTCTTGCCAGCAAGTTAAGGGAATGTGGACTGGATAAATGGACGGTAAGATGGATAGAAAGATGGCTAGAAGGTCAGGCCCAGCGGGTAGTGATCAACGTCTCGGTGTCAGGATGGCAGTCATTTTCTAGCGGAGTGCCCCAAGGTTCGGTTCTAGGACCGGTTTTGTTCAATATCTTTATTAATGACCTGGATGAGGGGATGGATTGCACCCTCACCAAGTTTGCAGATGACACGAAGCTGGGGGGAGAGGTAGATACACTTAAGGGCAGAGATAGGGTCCAGAGTGACTTAGATAAATTGGAGGATTGGGCCACTAGAAATCTGATGGGGTTCAACAAGGACAAGTGCAGAGTCCTGCACTTGGGACGGAAGAATCCCAAGCATAGTTACAAGCTGGGGACCAACCAGTTAAGTAGTAGTTCTACAGAAAAGGACCTAGGAGTTAAAGTGGATGAGAAGCTGGATATGAGTCAACAGTGTGCCCTTGTAGCCAAGAAGACTAATGGCATATTAGGTTGCATTAAGAGGAGCATTGCCAGCAGATCCAGAGATGTCATTATTCCCCTTTATTCGGCTTTGGTGAGGCCACCTCTGGAGTATTGTGTCCAGTTCTGGGCCCCCCACTACAAAAAGGATGTGGACGCATTGGAGAGGGTCCAGCGGAGGGCAACCAAAATGATTAGGGGGCTGGAGCATATGACTTATGAGGAGAGGCAGAGGGACTTGGGTCTATTTAGTCTGCAGAAGTGAAGAGTGAGGGGGAATTTGATAGCAGCCTTCAGCTTCCTGAAGGGAGGTTCCAAAGAGGATGGAGAGAGGCTGTTCTCAGTAGTGACAGATGGCAGAACAAGGAGCAATGGTCTCAAGTTGTGGTGGGAGAGGTCCAAGTTGGATATTAGGGAAAACTATTTCACTAGGAGGGTGGTGAAGCACTGGAATGCGTTACCTAGAGAAGTAGTGGAGTCTCCATCCCTAGAGGTGTTTAAGTCTCAGCTTGACAAAGCCGGGTTGATTTAGTTGGGATTGGTCCTGCCTAGATCAGGGGGCTGGATTTGATGGGTTTTACCCCTTGTAACCTCATCCAGAGACTCCCGACAAGTCTGTCTCCTATGTCCATCTCCGCCTCAGTTCAAATGTTCGCAATGCATGTACTGTGCGGCAGACAGGGGTGCTGGGATGCGGAGGCCTCACCCGTGGGCAGATGCTACAGTGTTGGGCAGAAGGAAACCACAAGCCTGGACCGGGTGCAGAGGCTGCTGTGACTGGCACTGGTAAGGCAGGGCTCTGACTGCAATTGCTGGGACAGGAGAGCAAGTACCACATACCCTTGTCATTCCCTGAGGGGATCAGCACCTAGAGAGCCTGAGGGTGCAACCTCTGCAGCTTCTGCAGCCATAGAGAGTCAGGGTATATGGGCATCAGGAGCTTCTCACTTGTGGGGGAAAAACCTCTTGGGACTTGTGGTTTCCTTCTTCCCCACACACCTCTCCACTCAGCCTTTTCCTGAAGCCTCTTCTATGTCCCATAAGGGCATAAGTAAATGTGAGCAAAGGGTCCAACAAGGCACCACCAGTAATTGAACCCAAGATCCCCTGTTTACTAGGCAAACACTTTAGCCAGATAAGCCATGGTGCCCTATTTTGAGCCACCTGTCAACTGTTCTACTGTATGGTCCCAGACAACACCATTGCATGGCAAAGTTCAGCCATTCCCCATTTCATTCCTGCCTTCTCACCCTGCTGCTGTCTGGCTCCCTGGGCACAGAAGGCTACAGCTCAGTGGGCAGAGGCTCTAACATGCACATCTCCCCCAGCCGCTGGGACTGTAGAGTTGCCTTTGAGGTTTTGCAGGGTTGTGTGAGGAAGAAATGGGGCAAACTTTGATTATCCAGCTTGTAGACCCCTTGGTCTCAGGGTTTAGGTTGGAGTCCCCAGGTAGGGGCCCGGCCTCCTTCAGTTTGGTCCCTTCCTGACAGCAGAGAATTCCTTTGCCCTGCACCAATCTCTGTTGGCCAAAGGGTTAGCAACCGAATATTTGCCCAAGTTTAAGTGCAGCAGCAGAAGATGGTGCTAAGTGTGTTTCTGTGGCGTAGTGGTTACCACATTTGCTGAACGTGGAAAAGGACCCTGGTTTAAAACCAGGCAAAAACATGGCGTCTTCTCTTATTGCGGTTCTACTTGATGCCCACAAGGCAGTTTCAGGGCCTGCCCTTTGGTGCAGGGATGGGCTGCCTGTGTGCTGGCTTTCAGGAGCATGTGGGAGTCAGATAAACAGGTTAGGCTGAAATTGGAGGAGGCAGGGATGGGGCTGAGACTTCTCAGCAGTGCTTGGCCTGGGACCAAGTGGTTGCAGCTGCATGGTCCAGGGCCCACTGTGGAAGTGCCACTAGTGTGGCTGTTGCTGTAAGGTGACACAAAGCCATATAGGTTGTGTCTACTACACCAGCACCATCAGCCCCATTGCTGGTAACTTTCAGAGGCCCTTGTTGCTTTAGGAAGTGGTGTGGCCTAAACACAGACCTTGCTGTGAGCAGGATTTGAACCTAGGCAGGGAAACTCTATTGGGCTTCTAATCCAGCACCTTAACCACTCAGCCATCACAGCTACAGTAAAACAAGCTGGTAAATAATCCCAGTGTGCAGGCTTAATGTCAACTGCCATAGAATTCACACAGCAAACCATTTCAACAGCTGTGCAGAGGAGTTCTGGCTGTTGTGGTGTTAGGCTGCCTTGGAGGTGAGTTCTGCTTCAAGGTCTTCTCTCCTCCTTCTTGGTCTTCCTTTCCCTTTTCCTTCCTCTTCTCTTCTCCCCTTTTCCTTCTTCTTGCTGGGCTCCTTCTTGGATCCCAGTTTATATAGAGAAACTCAATACTGCTTAGTTCTTCCTTAACCAATTATTTTAGTAAAATTTCACTCACCAAACATAACATACTGTATCAGAATGACCTAACCAATCATACCCCACTGCCTTAGTTGATTTACACCTAGCAAAATCAATTATACAGCAGACAGAAACAGATCCAAACCAGACTATCACACAGACAAACATCAGGAAAGTGATGCCAAGAAGCATAGAATGCCAATTGCACAACCACAACTATTGGTAAGCAGTCTTTTGCCAGACAAAAATGCTGTCAATTGAGTTTTTACTACCCACCTTGAGATCTGCTTCTTCCCTGGTGACAGTGGGTGCCACTAGGATAAGATCCCTTCTCACAGCCTAGTGTGCCACTATTTCAATGTCATTTAGATGGAATGTGAGCATGTGACTCCAGGCTTTACAGCTAATTGCTGCTGCTCTTCAGTGTGGCTGCAGAAAAAGGCTTCAGTTTAGATCCGTGGTCACCAACCCGTCGATTGCGATCTACTGGTCGATCACAAGGCCTCGACCAGTCGACGGAGAGGTGTTCGAACACTCCCACCTCCCATTTTCCCCCCACCTCTAAGAAGCCCCACTAACTACATCTAGTGTAGTTTGGCTTCCCGCGGGGTGGATGGAAGTCCTGTCTGAAGCCCACGTCACTTCCGGGGGTTCCAGAAGTGCTCGGGCTGCTCCCCTCCCACAGCTCTGTTGCGTGCTGGGGGAGGAGACGTCGGCCCTGGAGGAGGAGTGCAGCGGTTTCCCTGTGCCGTTAGTGCTGCAGGGGTGAGCAGAGCGCAGGGGTTTCCCTGCACTGCAGGAGCAGGGGGTCGGCCCTGGGGTTTGTCCACACTGCAGGAGGGGAGGGGGTTGGCCAAGCCATGCCATGCCGTGGGAGGGGGGTTTGGCCCCGGGGCAGGCGCCCATAGGAGTTGGGTTGGCCAGGCTGGGCCACACCGCGCTGCGGGAGGGGGTTGGCCCCGGGGCAAGTGCCTGCGGGGGTTGGCCGTGTTGTGGGAGGGAGCTGGCCATGCCGCACCGCACCATGGGAGAGGGGATTTGGCTCCGGGTCAGGCACACGCAGGGTTTCCCTGCACCAGAGGGACGGGGGGGAGTCGGGCCCGGAGAAGGCATGTGCTGGCTTCCCTCAGGGTGGGGTGGGGGAGAATCCTAGGAGGAGGCAGATTCAGGGGACTCTTTGCTGCCACTGGCCCCCCGCCCCCTGTCCACACTCCCCGCTCCCCAGAGCCCACTCCCCTTTCCTGAGCCACAGAACTGTCCCCACTCTCCTGTCCCCAGCTACAAAATTCTGTTCCCACTCCCCTGTCCCCAGCTACAGAACTCTGTCCCTATTCCCGTCCCCACAGGCACTCTGTCCCCTGCTGCAGAAACCTGTCCTCTGCCCTCCCAGCACCCTGTCCCCAGCCACAGAACTCTGTCCCCACAAAATGTATAATTATAAATGCTTCATTGTAGATTTAAATAGCATGAATAAAAACCAGACCATTTATTTCAAAACTATAAACACGTGATTTTAATTTTATATATCGCATAATTTAAAAATAAACTGTTTATCAGAGTGTGTCAGTGGGGGCTAGGGATAGCAAGTGATGGACAGTAGGAGAATAGAGAGGGCAGGGCTTCAAGGAAGGGGCGGGGTGGTAGATCTTTGCCTGTTCTGAGATTTAAAAAGTGATATTGGTTGTAAGAAGGTTGGAGACCACTGTTTTAGACACAGGGCTTCCAATAGGGGTACAGAAAAGCCACATTGTTATATAGAACCTTTCAAGGTCAAAGACAGCAGGATCCAGAAGCACAGACAAAGGTAGGTAAACATAACTGCAAAGGGAGTTGAACCTTCAATCTTTTTATTCAAAGTCAGACACCTTGTCCTTTAGGCCATGAAGTCTTACCTTACTTAGGAATGAACTTCTTGAAATGTGTAAGTAGAGAAACATCTCCCAACTCCATCAGGTTTTATCATTTTCCTTGTTTGGGGGTTTAGAAATCACGTCTGAGCTGGTGAATTATTCTTATTGTGTGTAACTAAGGATTGGAGCCCAGGGATTTTTCCTGAGTCTATGTTACTTCATGGCTCTCTACCACCTAGGCTATCTCCATACTGCATCTCTCCTCCGCAAAAGCTTATGCAAATGAAGCACAGATTAGCATATTGCATAATTAATTGGGGTCTGTTTTTGCACAAGAGGGTTTTGCACAAGAAGGAACTGTGTAGACTGGGGCTCTTCCTGCTTTCTGCTTCCCCCGGCTCTAGCCTGGCCTTGGCCTCTTTCCTGTCAGCCCCATGGGACCAGGGGAAATGCAGGGGCCATTTCAGAGTCTGGTTGGGGGCAGCGATCTGTCCGTGCTGTGATGGGGGAGAGGAGTGTGTCACACGGCTTTTGCTAGAGCTGGTATTTAAATAAAAAACAAAAAATAAACAAGCAGCTGGGATGGGGCAGCTGGAGGGAGCCAGGAGAGCAGAGGCAGCCTGAGAGCTGAGAGTCCCAGGTGATCACACAAAGCATCAGCTGTTTGTCCCATGGCACAAGGGGCAGCACTTAGGGATCTGAACTTTGCAACTTGAGTTCAACTGTCAGTGGGATTTTCCTAGGCTGGTTGTTGCAAAACCCTCCTGCTTTAGGTTTCTTGTTCTCAGGCTGGTAAGAAGAGATTTTTGTGCCTTCTGCTGGGTGTCTAATGCATATTGGCGCTCGGTCTCTCATCCGGCTGGCTCAGATGAGCTGGGGCCAGGAAACCTAACAGGCTGGCTAGAGATTCGGGGGGCTGAGTTTATGTTTGTCACTGCTTCCCCTGATGCCCTCAGGTCCGGTCCCAGCAGCTGCCAGGCTCTGCCTATTGCCCCCTGGCCTCTACTAACCCACATGTTGGGTGTGGAGCTATTGCCTTGGGCGTAAGAACAGTCTGGGAGAGTGAGCAGCACAGGTGAGAGGCTAGAACAAGATTCACTCAACTGGTTTGGTTCTTTTGGGTCTGCCCCTAGAGACATTGAAAGAAAATGATCCAGGAGAAGAACCCAGCTATTTTACTTTTGCTGTGACATAAATGGATCTAGCTCAGGGGTCCTTCTGCATGTGAAGCACCCCTGTGCTCCTGGGTTCTTCTGTCCCTCGCCTGCGATGCCATCCACTTGGGGGAGCACTTGCCCTGACACTTGTAGATGGGCCAACATGTATAAATGAGCATTACTCAGGCACCCTTCGGTAGCTCAGCTGGTACACTTGCAGACTGTAGTGCCTGCTTCGCAAGTGATCTTTAGATAGCAGTGAAACTGACAAAAAGATTGTGGGTGCCAACTGCCAATCACATTTCTTGGGCTGCACAGGTCTTGAGACCCCCTCCAAGGCTGGAGGAAAATGGGGAATGGCTGTACTTTGGGATGCAAAGGTGTCTGCAACCATCAATTAGAACAGTTTTAGAGACACTTATCGTTTTTCAGAAGAAGCTTTTCTGACATTTGGCCCATCTACAAAACCTCCTCTTTGAGAAGAGCCCTTATTCCTAATAAAATGAGAACACCGAAAGAACACGCCCACTGTTTTGGAAACGGATCTCAAAAAGTTGACCCATTCCATGGACGCGGCAGAGTTTTTCACAGATACAAAAGGTATCCTGGAAAAGCTCAATATTTGGCATATAGCCAAGAAGGGTATCTGTATTGAGGCTGCAGCTAAAAAGGGCAGCGTGGCTTAGCTGGCTAAAGCACCTACCTTGTAAGCAAGAGATCCTTGGTTCAAATCCTAGTGGTACCTTGTTATAGCCTTTGCTTGTGTCTTTCTGGGACTCAGAAGAGACCTCCCCTGGCCACCCATGAATTCCTGCTGGCAAGGGAGGGGTTGCTGATATCAGGATGTTTCCCTCCCCAACCCTGGAACTCTTGCCCCCCAGCTTCACAGAGAGGGGGACACAACAGGGCCTGGAATAGAAGGAGCAGCCTGGCAGCTCTGATTATGCTCAGCAACCTTATAGGGGCACCAGACATCCTGTCACTCATGCACTGCATGTGCCTGTCACTCACACACACACTGTCTTGTCACATGTTCTGCCCCAACACACACTTGGGTGAAGGTGTTACTTTTTTATTGCTGCCTCCATCACTTCTGCCTCTGCCAGGTGAAAGGAGGCTGCTTGGGCCCTGCCGAGCGTCCACGCTGCCCTTTTGCGCAAGAGCTCCTGAGCAAGAGGGCTTACACCTGTTAAAAATGAGCATTGCTCTTACACAAGAAGTCCTCCCTTACCACACCGTACTGTAAATCTTCTTGTGCAGGAGCAGACGGGCAGTGTGGACGCTTTCCGGAAGAACAGCTGTTCTTGTGCAATAATCCGCCAGTGTAGACGTAGCCCAGGTGTTCCTGCAGATGGGACGGGAGGGTTCTATGCTGTGCCAGGGGGTGGGTAGCTTTGTTACCTCAGTTTGTGTGTTTATTGGTTGTGTGGAGGGGAAATTGTGAAGTAGTGTGTTATGAGTCCTGATTAAACCAGACTAAGGCAGTTGGTTCAAACCATCTATCTTAGTTCAAAGCAAGAAAGTTTGCCAGTTGGAAGTTTACTGCCTTTCCAAATTGTACATGGTACTAGTGCTCTGCACCCCATTCTAATTCTTTGCACTCGGTACCAAATGTTGTGCACACGGCACAAATTGCTCTGCACTTGGCTCAAAATAGCTGCACACGGTTCAGAATGTTATGCACCCCACCCGCAAAAGAGTGCACTCAGCACCTTTGGAATCTTCCCGCCGGAGAGTGCTTAAATACCCCAGTTCAGTAGTGGTTCAGGTTCCTTTTTTCTTGCTGGGTTCCTGATTGTGTTTGGTTCTGTAGAATGTCTCTCTGTGGTAGCGTAAATGGTAGAATTAGTGAGAGAGTGTGAGCTTAGTCAGTGTAGTGTTTGTGTGAGTGTGGTGGGATCTATTTTTGGGTTTTTTATGCCTGTGGAGAATTCCTGGGTGAAAACCATTTGGATCCCATTGGATTATTACCGGAGAGTGGAAGGCCTTCGACTTATAGTCCATATCCCGTCCATCATCAGACCAGAGGGCCTGATCCTGAAGGGATCTCCTCGCTGTTCCTCTGCCACGACTTGCAACTAGCCAAGGCATAGAGGTCGTGAGTGCCTCAGCTGTTCTAGGCCACGTGAATGTAATGTATAGTCCTATTGTTTAGGGGTCTTTACTATCTACTTTGTCTTCGGGGATAGGGAGGATTATAGAGTTATTGTTACATGCTGTTCCATCTTAAATTTATAATATATGGTTTGGACCCAAATTGTGACTCGGCGTTTTATTTGGAAAACCACGCGACGGTGATAGATATGGCCACGAGTAATTGGCCTCAGGTGATCCTTTTTTTGGGACTTGGGATATTTACCATCTGCACTACAAATCAGGGCATGTCTAATATTAGGTTTAAATTAATCGTTACTGCGTCCCATGGTAACACTGCAGAGACGTCGCTGCAGGTGCCTGAAGAGCCTTTCTGAAAGGGCCACTTATGAGCTGGCTTTCACTAGATGCCCTACCTCAGTTGGTTAGAGCATGGTGCTAATAATGCCAAGGTTGTGGGTTCAAGCCCCATGCTGCCCACAGGCACATTTGTCTACTTTTAGCTGTCTGCTATGGACAGGGAAGTAGAAAGCAGGCCAGAGAGCTGGTAGGAGGAGGCTTGAGCCTGCACAGACCCAGTGGCTAAAAGGACCTTGTCCTGGCCTGCTTTCCCCAATAGGAGGGAAAACTCTTCTCTTCCCTCCATTGTCCCCAATGGGGTGGCCTGATGCCCAAATTCCTACTGCTGCAGTGGCTGGCCCAAGGTTCTTCAGCACAAGTCACAGAGGGAGGCTCAATATTTCCAGAAGGCCTGGAGCACGTGCCTGGCACACAGAGCTGCTGCCAACTGCCTGGTCACCTGCTTCAGTGGCCCAGCAACCCCCCGAATCCAAACTGCTCCTGCTCAGGTCCCTCCTGAACCTGCACCTGCCCCTGCTCCTGCGGCTTCTCCTCCTGGAGCCTCCCCATGGCTGCTGAGGCCCCTGCACACGAGGCAGTGGGACCACCCAAGGCTGACGCCAGTCCCAGCACCATCCCTGAGCCCCACATCCCCTTCCTCCCCTTTCCGCCATCCTCCTCCCCAGTTCTACATTCCCCACATCAAAATCAGAGAGTTTGTTCTTTGCACAGGGAGAAGTCCTGTTTGTGTTACCAGCAGGGGAAGGGGGAGAGGAAAGTGGGAAGAGCGGGCAGGAGAAAGGGGGGGGGGTAGGGGAGGCACAGAGAAATATGCCGGCATCACGCTCCTTCTCTGAGAATGGCCCCACGTTCTGAAGGGAACAGAAAGTGGCCTGCGAAGGGCGAGTGTAGCTGAGCAAATAAGTGTGCTTCTTGTTTCCCTGGCGGGTTAGTGGCTAGGGGTCAGCACTTTGCGTGCTGTGGCTGGGCTTTGATTCCCAGTCAGGGAAAACAGCCTCATCTGTAGTCATAAAATTGGCCAAGTATTTGCTCTTCCCATCAATGCTGGGGGGGTGGGAGGGCCTGGGGTGCCAAAGACAGGCTCTGGCTGGGTGACTCCTGGCCAGCAGCCAAGAACATTTCTGAGGCAGCTGCTTCCCTCCCTCTGCTGTGCAGAGACTTGTAGTTCCTGGAAGTGGGGCTGTCTCCCCTCCTTTGCCTTGGGCCCATTTGGCCATGGTTCAAGGGGGTTGCTGATTCTGTAAAAGCCGACTGGCTGGGATCTTTGGGAGATCCTCAAGCCACATGTAGCCAGCGTACCCCCGCCCCCTTGTCCTGTCCTGGGGAGCCAGACACTGCCAGGGCTGGAAGGAAATGGGGAATGGCTGCACATTGGGAGTCAAAGGTGTTGTCTAACACCATAGGGTAGAAAAGTTTCACCAAACTGCAAGAAGAGAGCACCATGGCTTAGCTGGCTCAAGTTATTGTTCAGCAAACACAAGATCCTGGGTTCAACTCCCAGTGGTGCCTGTTGGAAGCCCTTGCTCACATTTTCCTATGTGCTTCTGGGACACAGAAGAGGCCTCCCCTGGCAACCCATGGAACTGCTGGTTCAGGAAAAGGCTGATTGGAGAGGAGTATTGGGAAGAAGGAAACCACAAGTGAGAAGCACCTGATGCCCACAGACCCTCACTCTCTGGAGCTGCAGAGGTTGCACTTGCAGGATCTCTGGGCACTGACACCCCCAGGGAATCACAAGGGTGTGTGGTGCTGACTCTCCTGTCCTACCAATTGCAGTCAGAGCCCTGCCTTGCCAGTGCCAATCACAGCAGCCTCTGCACCAGTACCAGGCTTGTTGTTTCCTTCTTCCCAACACTCCTCCCCAATCAGCCTTTTCCTGAACCAGCAGTTCCATGGGTGGCCAGGGGGAGACCTCTTCTGTGTCCCAGAAGCACATAGGAAAATGTGAACAAAGGCTTCCAAAAGGCACCACTGGGAGTTGAAGCCAGGACTTTCAACTTACAAGGTAGGCACTTTAGCCAGCTAGGCTATGATGCCCTTTTTGGCAGCAGTCCCAATACAGATACCTTTCTTTGCTATATGCCAAATATTGAGCTTTTCCAGGTTACCTTTTGTATCTGTGAAAAACTTTGCTGCGTCCATGGAATGGGTCGACTTTTTGAGATCAGTTTCCAAAAAAGTGAGCGTGGTTTTTGGAAGGCCTGTATTCCTCATTTCATTAGGAGTAAGGGCTCTTCCCGAAGAGGAGGTTTTCCCTACATTTGGGCCTGTGTAGATGGGCCAAATATCAGAAAAGTCTATTTTGAAAAAAGTGTCTCTAAAACTGTGCTAATTTATGGTCCCAGACAACACCTTTGAATTCCAAAGTGCAGCCCTTCTTTATTTTAATCCAGCCTTCACGGGGTCTCAAGGCCTGTGCAGCCCAAGAAATGCGATTAGCAGCTCAGACGCACAATCTTTTCGTCAATTGCAGTACAACCTAAGGATTACTTGCCAAGCACACACTACAGTCTGCAACTCTACCAGCTTGGCCCGTGTACAAGTGTCAGGGCAAGTCCTCCCCCAAGTGGAACACAGGGAAACTTCCCATGCAGAAGGACCCTGAGCTACATCCATTCATGTCACAGCAAAAGTAAAATAGTTGGGTTCTTCTCCTGGGTCTTTTTTTGTTTCAGTGTTTCTAGAAGTGCAGGAGGGGCGGATCCAAAAAAACCAAACTGATTGAGTAAATCTTGTTCTACCCTCTCATTTGTGCTGCTCACTCTCCCAGACTGTTCCTACGCCCAAGGCAATAGCTCCACACCCAACATGTGGGTTAGCAGAGGCCAGGGGGCAATAGGCAGAGCCTGGCACCAGCTGGGACTGGACCTGAGGGCATCAGGGGAAGCAGAGAGAAACACAAACTCAGCCCCCTGCAGCTCTAGCCAGCCTGGTAGGTTCCAGGGCCCCAGCTCATCTGAGCCAGCCGGATGAGAGACCGAGCGCCAATATGCATTAGACACCCAGCAGAAGGCACAAAAATCTCTTCTCACCAGCCTGAGAACAAGACACCAGAAACAGGAAGGTTTCGCAACAACCAGCCTAGGAAAATCCCACTGACATGTGAACTCAGGTTGTGAAGTTCAGAGCCATGAGCACTGCCCTGTAGGACAAACAGCTGATGTTTTTGGTGGGCACCTGTGACTCTCAGCTCTCAGGCTGCCTCTGCTCTCCTGGCTCCCTCCAGCTGCCCCATCCCAGCTGCTTGTTTATTTTTTGTTTTTTATTTAAATACCAGCTCTAGCAAAAGCCGTGTGACACACTCCTCTCCCCCATCACAGCACGGACAGATCGCTGCCCCCAACCAGACTCTGAAATGGCCCCTGCATTTCCCCTGGTCCCATGGGGCCGACAGGAAAGAGGCCAAGGCCAGTCTAGAGCCGGGGGAAGAGCCCCAGTCTACACAGTTCCTTCTTGTGCAAAACCCTCTTGTGCAAAAACGGACCCCAATTAATTATGCAAATGAGCATGGCAATATGCTAATCTGTGCTTCATTTGCATAAGCTTTTGTGGAAGAGAGGTGCAGTATGGAGATAGCCTCGGTGGTTCATAGCCATGAAGTAACATCGACTCAGGAAAATCCCTGGGCTGCAATCCTTAGTTACACAAAATAAGAACAATTCACCAGCTCAGACGTGATTTCTAAACCCCCAAACAAGGAAAATAATAAAACCTGATGGACTAGGGAGATGTTTCTCTACCTACACATTTCAACCCTAAGTAAGGCAAGAGTGTGTGGCCTAAAGGACAAGGTGTCTGACTTTACATTAAAAAAAATTGAGGGTTGAAGTCCCTTTGCGGTTGTGTTTACCTACCTTTGTCCGTGCTTCTGGATGCTGCTGTCTTTGGCCTGGAAAGGTTCTATATAACAATGTGGCTTTTCTGTAACCCTGTTGGAAGCCCTGTAACTATTCAGTAGGTCTAAAGCAGTGATCTCCAACCTTCTTACACCCAAGATCACTTTTTAAATCTCAGAACAGGCGACGATCTACAGCCTTCCTTGAAGCCCCGCCCTCTCTATTCTCCTGTCCATCACTTGCTATCCCCAGCCCTCACTGACACACTCTGATAAACAGTTTATTTTTAAATTATGCCATACATTAAATTAAAATCAGGTGTTTATAGTTATGAAATAAATGGTCTGTTTTTTATTCATGATATTTAAATCTAAAATGAAGCATTTATAATTATACATTTTGTGGGGACAGAGTTCTGCGGCTGGGGGCAGAGTAGAGGAAACAGGGTGCTGGGAGGGCAGAGGACAGGGTGCCAGTGGGGACAGAGTTCGGGGAGTGGGGATGGGAATGGGGACAGAGTTCTGTAGCTGGGGACAGGGGAGTGGGGTCTGGGGAGGGGTAGTGTGGACAGAGGGCGGGGGGGCCAGTGGCAGCAGAGAGTCCCCTGCATCTGCTTCTTCCTAGGATTCTCCCCCCCCCCCCCGCCCCGAGGGAAGCCAGCACGTGCCTCCTCCAGGCCCGACACCCCCCTCCCTTGTGGTGCAGGGAAACCCCGCGTGTGCCTGACCCGGAGCCAAATCCCCTCTCCCACAGCATAGCCAACCCCCTACCACAGTACGGCCAACCCCCACAGGCACCTGCCCCAGGGCCAAACCCCCCTCCCGCAGTGCGGTCTGGCCTAGCCTGGCAAACCCAACCCCCATGGGCACCTGCCCCGGGGCAACCCCTGCGCTCTACTCACCTCTCCAGTGCTAGCAGCACAGGGAAACCGCCGCACTCCTCTCCCAGGGCCGACGCCCCATACCCCAGCATGCAACAGAGCTGTGGGAGGGGAGCAGCCCGTGCACTTCTGGAACCCTCGCAAGTGACATTGGCTTCAGACAGGACTTCCATCTACTCTGCGGGAAGCCAGCACTACACTAGAGGTAGGTAGTGGGGCTTCTCAAGGGTGGGTGGAAAGTGGGGATGGGGGTGCCCAAACACCTCACAATCAACTGGTTGAGGCCTTGTGATCGACCAGTCGATCGCAATCGACGGGTTGGTGACCACGGATCTAAACTGAAGCCTTTTTCTGAAGCCACACTGAAGAGCAGCAGCAATTAGCTGTAAAGCCTGGAGTCACATGCTCACATTCCATCTAAATGACATTGAAATAGTGGCACACTAGGCTGTGAGAAGGGATCTTATCCTAGTGGCACCCACTGTCACCAGGGAAGAAGCAGATCTCAAGGTGGGTAGTAAAAACTCAATTGACAGCATTTTTGTCTGGCAAAAGACTGCTTACCAATAGTTGTGGTTGTGCAATTGGCATTCTATGCTTCTTGGCATCACTTTCCTGATGTTTGTCTGTGTGATAGTCTGGTTTGGATCTGTTTCTGTCTGCTGTATAATTGATTTTGCTAGGTGTAAATCAACTAAGGCAGTGGGGTATGATTGGTTAGGTCATTCTGATACAGTATGTTATGTTTGGTGAGTGAAATTTTACTAAAATAATTGGTTAAGGAAGAACTAAGCAGTATTGAGTTTCTCTATATAAACTGGGATCCAAGAAGGAGCCCAGCAAGAAGAAGGAAAAGGGGAGAAGAGAAGAGGAAGGAAAAGGGAAAGGAAGACCAAGAAGGAGGAGAGAAGACCTTGAAGCAGAACTCACCTCCAAGGCAGCCTAACACCACAACAGCCAGAACTCCTCTGCACAGCTGTTGAAATGGTTTGCTGTGTGAATTCTATGGCAGTTGACATTAAGCCTGCACACTGGGATTATTTACCAGCTTGTTTTACTGTAGCTGTGATGGCTGAGTGGTTAAGGTGCTGGATTAGAAGCCCAATAGAGTTTCCCTGCCTAGGTTCAAATCCTGCTCACAGCAAGGTCTGTGTTTAGGCCACACCACTTCCTAAAGCAACAAGGGCCTCTGAAAGTTACCAGCAATGGGGCTGATGGTGCTGGTGTAGTAGACACAACCTATATGGCTTTGTGTCACCTTACAGCAACAGCCACACTAGTGGCACTTCCACAGTGGGCCCTGGACCATGCAGCTGCAACCACTTGGTCCCAGGCCAAGCACTGCTGAGAAGTCTCAGCCCCATCCCTGCCTCCTCCAATTTCAGCCTAACCTGTTTATCTGACTCCCACATGCTCCTGAAAGCCAGCACACAGGCAGCCCATCCCTGCACCAAAGGGCAGGCCCTGAAACTGCCTTGTGGGCATCAAGTAGAACCGCAATAAGAGAAGACGCCATGTTTTTGCCTGGTTTTAAACCAGGGTCCTTTTCCACGTTCAGCAAATGTGGTAACCACTACGCCACAGAAACACACTTAGCACCATCTTCTGCTGCTGCACTTAAACTTGGGCAAATATTCGGTTGCTAACCCTTTGGCCAACAGAGATTGGTGCAGGGCAAAGGAATTCTCTGCTGTCAGGAAGGGACCAAACTGAAGGAGGCCGGGCCCCTACCTGGGGACTCCAACCTAAACCCTGAGACCAAGGGGTCTACAAGCTGGATAATCAAAGTTTGCCCCATTTCTTCCTCACACAACCCTGCAAAACCTCAAAGGCAACTCTACAGTCCCAGC
The DNA here is from genome assembly GCF_049634645.1 of Pelodiscus sinensis. Lineage (NCBI taxonomy): Eukaryota > Metazoa > Chordata > Testudines > Trionychidae > Pelodiscus > Pelodiscus sinensis. Next base: position 3,549,909 of record NC_134741.1, read on the forward strand.
GGCTGGGGGAGATGTGCATGTTAGAGCCTCTGCCCACTGAGCTGTAGCCTTCTGTGCCCAGGGAGCCAGACAGCAGCAGGGTGAGAAGGCAGGAATGAAATGGGGAATGGCTGAACTTTGCCATGCAATGGTGTTGTCTGGGACCATACAGTAGAACAGTTGACAGGTGGCTCAAAATAGGGCACCATGGCTTATCTGGCTAAAGTGTTTGCCTAGTAAACAGGGGATCTTGGGTTCAATTACTGGTGGTGCCTTGTTGGACCCTTTGCTCACATTTACTTATGCCCTTATGGGACATAGAAGAGGCTTCAGGAAAAGGCTGAGTGGAGAGGTGTGTGGGGAAGAAGGAAACCACAAGTCCCAAGAGGTTTTTCCCCCACAAGTGAGAAGCTCCTGATGCCCATATACCCTGACTCTCTATGGCTGCAGAAGCTGCAGAGGTTGCACCCTCAGGCTCTCTAGGTGCTGATCCCCTCAGGGAATGACAAGGGTATGTGGTACTTGCTCTCCTGTCCCAGCAATTGCAGTCAGAGCCCTGCCTTACCAGTGCCAGTCACAGCAGCCTCTGCACCCGGTCCAGGCTTGTGGTTTCCTTCTGCCCAACACTGTAGCATCTGCCCACGGGTGAGGCCTCCGCATCCCAGCACCCCTGTCTGCCGCACAGTACATGCATTGCGAACATTTGAACTGAGGCGGAGATGGACATAGGAGACAGACTTGTCGGGAGTCTCTGGATGAGGTTACAAGGGGTAAAACCCATCAAATCCAGCCCCCTGATCTAGGCAGGACCAATCCCAACTAAATCAACCCGGCTTTGTCAAGCTGAGACTTAAACACCTCTAGGGATGGAGACTCCACTACTTCTCTAGGTAACGCATTCCAGTGCTTCACCACCCTCCTAGTGAAATAGTTTTCCCTAATATCCAACTTGGACCTCTCCCACCACAACTTGAGACCATTGCTCCTTGTTCTGCCATCTGTCACTACTGAGAACAGCCTCTCTCCATCCTCTTTGGAACCTCCCTTCAGGAAGCTGAAGGCTGCTATCAAATTCCCCCTCACTCTTCACTTCTGCAGACTAAATAGACCCAAGTCCCTCTGCCTCTCCTCATAAGTCATATGCTCCAGCCCCCTAATCATTTTGGTTGCCCTCCGCTGGACCCTCTCCAATGCGTCCACATCCTTTTTGTAGTGGGGGGCCCAGAACTGGACACAATACTCCAGAGGTGGCCTCACCAAAGCCGAATAAAGGGGAATAATGACATCTCTGGATCTGCTGGCAATGCTCCTCTTAATGCAACCTAATATGCCATTAGCCTTCTTGGCTACAAGAGCACACTGTTGACTCATATCCAGCTTCTCATCCACTTTAACTCCTAGGTCCTTTTCTGCAGAACTACTACTTAACTGGTTGGTCCCCAGCTTGTAACTATGCTTGGGATTCTTCCGTCCCAAGGGCAGGACTCTGCACTTGTCCTTGTTGAACCCCATCAGATTTCTAGTGGCCCAATCCTCCAATTTATCTAAGTCACTCTGGACCCTATCTCTGCCCTTAAGTGTATCTACCTCTCCCCCCAGCTTCGTGTCATCTGCAAACTTGGTGAGGGTGCAATCCATCCCCTCATCCAGGTCATTAATAAAGATATTGAACAAAACCGGTCCTAGAACCGAACCTTGGGGCACTCCGCTAGAAAATGACTGCCATCCTGACACCGAGACGTTGATCACTACCCGCTGGGCCTGACCTTCTAGCCATCTTTCTATCCATCTTACCGTCCATTTATCCAGTCCACATTCCCTTAACTTGCTGGCAAGAATATTGTGGGAGACCGTATCAAAAGCCTTGCTAAAGTCAAGGTATATAACATCCACTGAGTTTCCCACGTCCACCGAGCCAGTTACCGCATCATAGAAGCTAATCAGATTGGTCAGGCCCGACTTGTCCTTTGGGAATGCATGCTGACTATTCCTAATCACTTTCCTCTCATCCAAGTGCCTCAAAATGAATTCTTTAAGGACCCCTTCCATGATTTTTCCAGGAACTGAGGTAAGACTGATGGGCCTATAGTTCCCTGGATCGTCCTTCTTCCCTTTTTTGAAGATGGGCACTACATTTGCCTTTTTCCAATCATCCGGGATTTCTCCCGATCTCCACGACTTTTCAAAGATAATAGCAAAAGGCTCCTCAATGACATTTGCCAACTCCCTCAGTACCCTCTGATGCATTAAGTCCGGACCCATGGATTTGTGTACGTTTAGCTTTTCTAAATAGTTCCTAACCTGTTCTTTACCCACCACGGGCTGTCCATCTTCATTCCATCTTGCGTCACTTAGCTCAGAAGTCCAGGAGCCGACCTTGTCCGTGAATACAGAGGCAAAGAAAGCATTGAGCTTTCCCCACATCATCTGTCACTAGGTTACCTCCTTCATCCATGAGGGGCCACACACCCTCTCTGATCACCTTCTTCTTGTTAATATGCCTGTAGAAATCTTTCTTGTTATCCTTCACATCCTTAGCCAGTCGCAATTCCATTTGCGCTTTCACCTTCCTGATAACCCCCTGGCATTCTCGAGCTATACCTTTAAACGCCTCCCTGGTCATTTGTCCAAGTTTCCACTTTTTGTAAGCTCTGGCGGTGTCTGGCCCCCTGGGCACAGAAAACTACAGCTCGGTGGGCAAGGGGCTTTGGCTTCCTTGCCCATGGGATGTTGTTGTAGGAAGGGCTGCTCAGCAGGGACGGGGTTCACCTGTCGAGGAAGGGAAGAGTATTTGGGTGCAGACTGGCTCACCTAGTGAGGAGGCTTTAAACTAGGTTTGATGGGGCAGGTGCCCAAAGCCCACAGGTAAGTGAACAACATGGACACCTGGGAGATGGGGCAGAAATGGGAGAGAGCAGGGGCTGTAACCGCAAGATAAAGGAGGGACGCGGGACCACTGGGAAGCAAAATCTAATCTGTGTCTTAGATGCTGGTATAGGCACGGGAACTATGGGTAATAAGCAGGAAGAAGTTGGTATCACAGGGACGTGGTGGGATAATACAGGACTGGGATATTGGCACTGAAGGGTACAGATTGCTCAGGAAGGACTGGAAGCGAAAAAGGGAGGAGGAGTTTCCTTCTCTATGCATATAGCCAAGAAGGGTATCTGTATTGAGACTGATCACCACAGACATGCAGGCCTGTGTGATGCTGCTCCCCCTCCTGCACGGGTTCCTATGGGCGGCAGGTTTGTATAATTTTTGGTAGTGCCTCATTAGCCACGCCTCTGGAGATAACACGCTTGGGGCAAGATGGACACATGACCAGAAGTAAACGGTGTCATGTCACCCCTCTCCAAGGGCTTTTCCCACCATCCTCCTACCAAAAGGGATTAGTTTGGCCCTCACCAACCCCCCCTCATGCAACTATCCTACAGTTGCATTAACCCAACGTGTGGGACATTAACTTGGGGGAGGGCGGAGAGGCTGGGGCAAGTGTTCTGTCTGAGGCTATGTCTACACTCGCGGCTTCTTGTGCAAGTACAGCCGTTCTTGTGCAAGAAACCACAGAGTATCCACAGTGCCTGCCTGCACTTGAGCAAGGAAATTTACAGAGAGGGCATCTTCCATAAGAGCTACGCTCTTTTCTAACAGGTGTAAGCTCTCTTACGCAAGAGGGCAGTGTGGATGCTCGGCAGGATTTCTTGCGCAAGAAACCTCTATGGCTAAAATGGACATCGCTTTCTTGCGCAAGAGAGCGTCCACACTGCCATGGATGCTCTTGTGCAAAAGCACAATTTGCACATGGCAGTGCGGATATGTTCTTGTGCAAGACTTCTTGCACAAGATCCCTTGCGCAAGATGTTATTGTGCAAGAAACCTCCGGTGTAGACATAGCCTAAGAGTTTCCTCCCATGAGCAGAATGAATTTTGTGTTGTGCACCAGTACTGAGGTCATGTGGCTTGTTTGGATGTGCCACTGTGGCACCCAAGTTATTAATACATATTTTTAAACCTTTCCCTTTTCTCGCTGCTGCCATGTCTCCTCCCCTTGTTCCATCAGTTCCCCTGGTGCCTACTGCCACCCCCCCCCAACCCCTCATCCTCCTATGCTGTCCTGACTCCTTCCCTTCTCACTGCCTTCGGCCTGCCCCCCTCCACCAGCCCTTCTCTGCCCCTTGTTCCCACTCTTCCAGTAGCCCCACTCTGACCATGTGAGCTACCCCTCCTCATCCTCTCTCCTACCACCTCCCTCTACACACCTGCCCTGCCTCTCTCCTATGGTGCTGGTCCCTCCCTGCAGGTGTCTGCCCTTCTGCTTCACCCCCAGAATCCCCTGGCACCTGCACCCTCCTGGTGCCTCCCCCTTCCCTCACTGCCCGTGCCCACTTTGTCCTATTTTTCCCTGATGCCCAACCCCTCACCACCCTCTGTCCCCATTCCCCTCATGCCCCTGTGCTCTCACACATGATTTGCTCCATCCCTGCCTTCCTCATGCCCACTCCCTCTTTCAAACCGTCTCCCAGCACCTGCCTCTCCACCTCCAGCCCCCAATACCCTTCCCCTCTCCTCTCCCAGCATCACCCTGTCCCCCTCCCACTGACACCTCCCCTCCTGCCCTTTCCCTCATTGTCTGCACTTGGCCCCCTGGAATTTGTCTCTTCTCCACCCTGTCCTTTGGTACCTTCCCCTTTCGTCTCCTGACCTGCCCCCTTCCCCTCAGCACAAGCCCCTTCCTCTCCCAGCCCTTCCCCCTATTTTTCCCCTTCCCCTACCTTCTGCCTTCCAGTTTGCGGGGTAGCAGGGCTGGAGTCTGCAATCAGGCCCTGCTGCCCCACTGTCTGTCAAGGGGACATAGGCCGTTCCTTCTAGGGCTGCAGAGTCTGGGTGTCCGCTCAGCAGGGTTGCTTGCCGGGTCCTGGCAGAAGAGTGGGCACTTCCCTGAGCTCACCCCACAGGCCCGGGGCCTGGGTGGACTCCCTTGCCCTTGACTGCCATGTCACCGGCGTTTAAAATACCCGGCATTGCGTGAGCATGCACCGCAAAGGTGCGGGGCTGCCCGCCGTGCCCACTCACTGTAGCATCTGCCCACGGGTGAGGCCTCCGCATCCCAGCACCCCTGTCTGCCGCACAGTGCATGCATGCACAGCAAGGGCACAGGGGCAGGGCCAGCCTGCCGCGACAGCTTGCCGTGGCGTGACCAGTGTCCTCCATCACATTGGGGCTGTGGGCGCCCTGTTACAAGTCTCCTCCTGGGATGCTCTGGGGCTGGGGGTGGGGGGAGGAGCAATATTCAGAGCCAGGGGAGAGACCCAGCTCCAAATATTGCTGGAGCACGGCCACCACGAGCCCATATAACTTGCCACCCATGCGGGTGCCAGCTTATGTCTCTCTGGTCACTGGCACATGTGGGGCCAGCAGCCAGGTGGCTCCCTGGGCTGTCCGTGCAGTTAAAACAAGCATTGCACTGGCAGAAACGGGGGAAGGGGCTGGGCTGTGGGAAATATTGGGGGGTGGCTGCCAGTGCTGACTCCCTGGGACTGGCTGTGCCTGTTGCACTGGGTGAGAGTTCAGTGTTTCTTAGGGGCTGGACGAGGGTTTGTTATGACACCAGGACCAGCTCAAGGCCAGGAGAGGGGCAGAGCCAAGTGTGAGAACCTGATGTGTCTGTGGGGGTGGGGGTGGGGGGCATCTCCTGCCTGGCACAAGAAGCTCCAGACCCCAGAGAAGCTAGGCAGGAGAATTGTGAGCAAAATTCTCTGTTGGTTGCTTCCCTCCCTCCTCCTTGTGCCCTGGAAGAGGAGCCGTGCCCCAAACATTCCTCTTATCAGTGTGAGCTTATCAGTGGGAGGGAAGGACAAGCCAGGGCAGGAAAAACTTTCTCTCTACTGGGCTTAGATGCTGGGTTTGGGCCAGGGAGGGAGGGGGATGGTGCTGAGGGGAGGGTTAGGTACAAACTGAGGGATCTGCAGTGGCCCCACACCGAGCTAGCTCACCAGAGGCGCCTCTATTCCCAAGGACCAGGCAGGAGCGCACCGTGTGTGTGTCCAGCTGCTGCGTTCTCCCTGTGAGTAACTCTCCTTCCCTTCTCTGGGCCAGTAAATCATTGGTGATGGTGCCATAGGACTGGCTGCAGGCGCTGGGTTTGCTTTCAGCCCAGAGGTGCCAGTGACTTGGGGCAAATGCTCCTTTGGGATGGGCAGAAACCAGAGTGTTATGGGGCTTGGGGAGGGGCAGATGTTATGAGGGCAGGGGAGGGGAGCTGTGAGGGGATGGGGGTAGGGGGAGGGATGAGGGAGGCAGGTGTTTGGTTTGGGACTGGAAACCCCTGGTCCAACAGGCTCCTGGAGGCGCCAGGCAGCACCGCTGGCCGCGGTGTTGAATGTCTGGTTTGTGGCTCCGCAGGCTCCCTGCCAGCCCCTGCACAGCCCATGGGGCAGCCCCTGAGCCAGCATGGCCAGCTCTTAGCATTGGGGTAGCTGGAGCGGGGGGCATGTGCTCCCCATTGGCTGGGCCAGGGCCAGGCAGGAACTGCTCCTGGGCAGTGTGGTGAGCAGGGCTGGCCCCTGTCCAGGCTCCCTGGGGAGGCACCTCCAGCCCCTCCCCTTGCACCCAGTTCCCCCAGAGCCTGGCTGGCATGGCTGCCCCACTGCTAGCCCCACTGCTTGGCATGGTGCAGTCATGGGGCCAAGGGAAGGAGTGTCCTTGGGTGTGGGGATCAGATGAGAGTTGGAGGGGGCCTGGAGTGCAGAGGGCAGGACGGAGGGATACGGGATGTTCCAGGCCATGTCTGGCTTTAGTCACAGGTATCCCCAGGCTCCCTGACCTGCTCTGCACCCCATTTCTGCTTCCAGCATGACCCTTGGTCCAAAAAGTTTGTCAAGCCCTGAACTAGCACCATGCTCATCCCCTTATGACCCACAGTGCACCCCCCCCCATCCTACCCCACCCCCTCTCTGCCTGCTGGGATGTCCTGAGACAGGCACAGGACTCTGCCTCCCTGCAGCCAGCCCCATCCCACGGGGTTCTGGCAGAACAAAGGGGGGGCTCTGGTCACCCCCCTGAGTTTCTGCCCCCCCTCAACTTGGCTTTCCTCCTCTCCCCCGCTCTTCTTTGGGCAAGTTCCTTGCGAGGAGCCAGCCCCATCTGCCAGCCTCCCAGGGCAGGAGAGGCCAAACCACAAGCCTACCACAGGTGCCTGGCCTGACTCATCTCATTTCCCCAGACTGGCACCCAGGGGCATTCTCAACTCATGTCACCCCCTCTATCACACAGGAGTTGGGTTTATCCCAAGTGCAGGCTGGGCAGCAGGAGCTGCCCTTACCTGGGCACCAAGGGGAGCCACCACAAAGGAAGACCCTGGCTATGTCTAGACTGGTATGATTTTCTGGAAATGCTTTTAACGGAAAAGTTTTCCATTAAAAGCATTTTCAGAAAAGTGTGTCTAGATTGGCACAGACACTTTTCTGCAAAAGCACTTTTTGCGGAAAAGTGTCTGTGGCCAATCTAGATGCGCTTTTCCTCAAAAAAGCCCCGATCGCCATTTTCGTGATCGGAGCTTTTTTGCGGAAAAGAAATCTCTGCTGTCTACACTGGCCCTTTTGCGCAAAAGTCTTTCGGAAAAAGACTTTTGCCTGAACGGGAGCAGCATAGTATTTCTGCAAAAGCACTGACAATCTTACACGAGATCGTCAGTGCTTTTGCGGAAATTTAAACGGCCAGTGTAGACAGCTGGCAAGTTTTTCCACAAAAGCAGATGATTTTGCAGAAATCTTGCCAATCTAGACACAAGCCCTGTGTTTATACCTGGCTTTGAACCAAGGACCTTTTGCATATTAAACAAATATGATAACCACTACACCACAGAAACACACTTTGGCTATGTTTAGACTGGCATGATTTTCCACAAATGCTTTTAACGGAAAAGGTCTTCCGTTAAAAGCATTTGCAGAAAAGAGCATCTAGATTGGCACGGACATGCCAATCTAGACGCGGTTTTGCACAAGAAAGCCCTGATCGCCATTTTAGCCATCGGGGCTTTTTTGCTCAAAACACTTCTTAGCTGTCTACACTGGCCCTCTTGCGCAAATACATTTGCACAAGAGGGCTTTTTCCTGAACGGGAGCAGCATAGTATTTGTGCAAGAACACTGACAATCTTACATGAGATCGTCAGTGTTCTTGCTGACGTCAGTGTTCTTGCGCAAATTCAAGAGGCCAGTGTAGACAGCTGGCAAGTTTTTCCGGAAAAGCGGCTGTTTTTGCGGAAAAGCTTGCCAGTCTAGACGCAGCTTTGGGTGTCAAGAAACACCCCTTTATGGCCTTCTACTGCTGGATTTAAATTTGGACTAATATTCTGTTACTAATTCTTTGGCCAAGGTCTTGGGGAGAAGAGGCAGAGCAAGAGCAGGGAACAAGAAACCCCCTCACCCCCACTACTTCTCTAGACATTCACTCCCAACACTGGGGAGGGGGGGGCGCATGTCATATCCCCATCATTTTCCCCTTGCAGGGATGGACCTTTGGGGCAGGCCCAGACTCCCTGGCCTCTCACTGACCTTCTGTCACCTGCACAGAGAAACCCTGCTGGATTTTTAGTCACACACCTTAACCACTTGGCCAGCACAGCTGTGAATGCAACAGGGCCCCAGGGCCAGGGAAACTGGTAAATAATCCCAGTGCCCAGGCCTGACGTCATCTGCCCCACAGAATTCACACAGCAAACCTGGCTCCCAACACACAGGGGCAGTTTGGGGGCTCGTTCCTGGGCCATGTGGGTGAAGCATCAAACCAGCCCCCTCCTGTGGGGCTGTGAGTGTTGCTGTCCCTGCTGTACAGACAGGGACATGGAGGCAGGGAGAGGTTCACTGAACAGACCAAGGTCACACAGTGAGTTAGAGCCCAGCTCTGCCCCCAGCTCCCTGCCCCACCCACCGATGTGCTGACTCCCTCGCTGCCAGGGGCTATTGGCATTGGCCTCTTCTCTCGGTAGCCAGGGTTCAGCCAGGACTGAGACTGGCACATTCCAGCCAGGGGCTGCCCAGGTCTGCAATGAGAACAGCGGCCAGGCCTCGCCCAACCCAGAGTGACGGGTGCAGGCCTTAGGCCTGCTGACTCCATGTTTCTGACCCTCGAGTGCCGTACCTCGGTGTTTTCGTACCTCAGTACCTTCGGTGGTCTGGACTGTCAGTGTCAGCGTCGTCTGGTCAGGGTTGTCCTGGTGCGCTCCTGACAGGACCTTTACTCCATCGGTGATAATAAACTTTCGGCTGCGTGCGTAACAATCGGTACTCCCTTTATCTAGAGTGTTAGACCCCGTGCACTTGGGTCAACACAAGAGATATCTGAGAGGCCCCGGAAACCACAGATGCAGGCAAGGATTGAAATCAATCGAGCAGGTTTATTGTCAAATGCGAAGCTCTACCAGTTGGTAACAGAGATCAGTACAATGTTACACCACTGGGCACTATGGCCCACGTTGACAAGGTACCAACACCAGGCAGGCCTATTGCCATATAACAGGTATTAACAGCAGTTAGTCAAAGTTAAGCTACTGTGCATTCTGTAAGTTTAGGCAATGACACCTGCAGTTCAGGCGCCTAGTGCGCCCCCCCGCTCCCCCCCCAAGGTCGGCCGGAGAGCACCCTCTGCGGTGTCCTTTTATAGACAGGTACAAAAAACTTTCATCATTTCTTTACGTACCAGGTTACCACCCTCTGTTGCCTAGTTACTGTTGCATAAATTGCAAGGTTCGTCCCCTGGAGGCTAGTCTAATTTGCCCACAGAAGAGAGTCACACTTTCAGGCTGGGTCCAACTCAATTTTATTGTTTACAAACAATGGTCAGCCAAGGAGCTATTGCTCAAAGCAAAGCCGACCCCGGGCGTTGGCTAGTTAACTTCTTATATAGACTCTTAAAACTGTCGCGTATGGTGTGCTAAAACATAATTGGCTATTTTAACTTTGCTCTTAACTTCCTTCTCAAGCTTGGTTCATTACCAAATAAGGCTTGGTACAGCATACAATAGCGCTTATAGAACAAGTATAGCAATTCTCGGAAGTTGCAGACTTAACAAGTACAACAATTCTCAGAAGTTGCAGACTTAAACGTGGAGCGTGCAGTTCTATTTTTACTCAATGGAGATGGGTTTAGCTTTCTGCTACATTACCACCCCTCATCTTATGGAAGGGGGGCTTACTTACTATCCTTCATGCTGTCAATCTCGACCCGGTCCTGAACCTAGGTCGGTATGTGCATTAGTTTTTAGGGAGTTTTTGTACCAAGACATTTCTTATTAAGATGTTCCATTACTCCCCTCTGGCTTACAGTCTGTACCCAGTGCCTCCCTGTGTCCTTCCATGCTCGACCTAACTTACACAATTGCACAGTTATCAATAGGGCTTCTTTCTTGGCTCCTGTTACTGAACCAAAGTCTTGCTCACTAAATTGCAGGCCTGTTGCTGTTTTAGGCCTGCTGACTCCATGTTACTGACCCTCAACTTACTACGTTCCCCCACTTTTTGTCCTTTTATGGGGAGGATGTTTACCCATCGTCCCGGAAAAGCATAATGTATGAACTGAAGGTGACCCAGTGGGCTAAACACTGTCATGTGGACACCTTTGTTGGACCATTCACACACTCATGCCCCATCTGTCCCTTAGTCTGCACATTCCCTCGTACGACTGATGGACAGATTTTATTTTCCAATTCTGTTAGGTCCCTTATGGTGGGCTTGGGAATGTTAGACCCGGGACCATACTGAAGAATGCAGGGTTTTTGTTTTGTTTTGGTTTGGTTTTTTTACTGAGTTTTAACAGGTCTCAAATAATTAATATGGAAATGGTGTATTTTTTGTAGAATATTTAGGCATATTTACACAGTGTGTATATGTATAAAAGGCATAACCTTATAACCATTTGTAACTTGGTATTGTGATTTGGCTCGTGTGGTATTGCTGATAGCCACACACACCAATTAGGGCATGTATAGTTACCGTTTTTACTATTCTTAATAATAGACTGAGTGTTTTTTAGTGATTTTAAATGTTGGTATAAGCATTGTTAGAGTGTGTCTCACAAGATTATATATATAAGAAGCAAAACAGAAATTTGGAGTAGTGACATTATAAATGAGGCCTTTTATAATAAATGTTTTGTACTCCATTACTACCCAGTGCTGTCCATTCATGTTATACATCAGCCTTACTGCTGGTGGTCACCCTCTGCAATAGACTTTTCTATGCAGGAACCAGGAATGGCTAGCATCTCTGTTCCAGTGGTTGCAGTGCTCTGTGACACCAGTCAATTGTTTCTTATGGATTATGTCTTCCAGACAACTTACTGAATGGACAGTAACCTGTTTATTAATTATTGCTGTGTCAGGATTCGGTATTGGTCCCAGACACCGAACAAAATTGTTTGGAATAATATGTGCCTCAGTTTGGGTCCAATGTCACTGATCCAAATCATGACGGGTAATAACAGGGTTTTATTTTTTAACTCAAGTTGTAGTTTTATACACTTAATTTTCTTTTGTGATTCTTTCTCTATTTTTTTAAACCCTTTTTTATGTTTGCTTCTAGTTGTTGATTTTTCACCTATTATGGCTAAACAATTTAGTAGTGCTATGCACATTGTAAATTATGTACAGCAAAAAAAAAAAAATACAATAATAATACAGTGATACAGCAACAATAGTGGTACAGCAAACAACAATTGGTTTTACATAATAGCTAAGTTTAAATGAACTAACAATGATTTCGAGCTGATTGCCAACTTAATTGTCCATATATGGGACATTGAAGTGAACCATCTTTTATTTATAAAGTACTTCATTTTTCTTCTCTTTTCTTGATGCTTAGGCATTTCTTCACTGTGTCCTGGTATCTTTTAGGGTATGTCTACACTACAATGTTAGTTCGAACTAACGGACGTTAGTTCGAACTAACATTCATAGCCGCTACACTAGCGCTCCGCTAGTTCGAATTTGAATCGAACTAGCGGAGCGCTTAGTTCGAACTAGGAAAACCTCATTTTACGAGGATTAAGCCTAGTTCGAACTTACTAGTTCGAATTAAGGGGTGTGTAGCCCCTTAATTTGAACTAGTGGGAGGCTAGCCCTCCCCAGGTTTCCCTGGTGGCCACTCTGGCCAACACCAGGGAAACTCTATGCCCCCCTCCCGGCCCCAGACCCCTTAAAGGGGCACGGGCTGGCTACGGTGCCCGTGCCAGGTGCAAGCCTGCCAGCACCCAGCCAGCAGACCCTGCACCTGGCACAGCACAGAGCCACCCACCCGATGTCCCCCAGCCCACCCCCTCTTCCCGGGACCAGGCTGGCGGCTCCCGGGAGCTTGCCCTGGACCGCAAGAGGCGGGCACCTTCCTGGGCTAGTGCGGACATCGTGGACCTCATCCACGATCTCCGCACTAGGCACAGGAAAGTGGCCGTCTAGGGCAGGAGAGCTGCCAGCCTGGCCACCCAGGAGCAGGTGTGCATGAAAATCAAGGGGGTCCACTGAGACCCACGACCCTGAGCCCTGAGCTTACAATGGCCGTCCTGGGTCAGACCAAAGGTCCATCTAGCCCAGTAGCCTGTCTGCCGACAGCGGCCAACCCTAGGGACCCTGGAGGGGATGGACCGAAGACAGTGACCAAGCCATTTGTCTCATGCCATCCCTCTCCAGCCTTCCACAAACTTTGGGCAGGGACACTACTCCTACCCCCTGGCTAATAGCACTCCATGGACCCAACCTCCATGACTTGATCTCACTTCTCTTTAAACTCTGTTCTAGTTGTAGCCTTCACAGCCTCCTGCAGCAAGGAGTTCCACAGGTTGACTCTTTGCTTTGTGAAGAACAACTTTCTGTTACTAGTTTGAAGCCTGCTACCCATTCCTTTCCTTTGGTGTCCTCTAGTCCTTCTATTATGGTAATTAATGAAGAACTTTTCTTTATGCACCCTCTCCACCCCACTCATGCTTTTATAGACCTCTATCCGATCCCCCCTCAGTCTCCTCTTTTCTAAGCTGAGAAGTCCCAGTCTCTTCAGCCTCTCTTCATATGGGACCTGTTCCAAACCTCTGATCATTTTACTTGCTCTCCCCTCTCCCACCCTCTCTCTTCCCCTCTCCCACATCCGCTTCCCAGTCTCCCCGAGTTTTGTTCAATAAAGAGAGATTCTATTTTTGACCACACATTTTCTTTATTTCGTACATCAGGAAGGGGGGCTAGGGAAGGGTAAGTGGAAGGAGGTGAGGGAGGAATGGGGTACGAGCCCCCGATGGGGAGGACTGGGTTGGCTCTGTGGGCTCCTCGGGGTGGAAGCTCTCCTGCAGCCCCCCAATTGCCCCCTCTCCCCAGATGGCAGCCTGCGGCAAGTGCAGCCGGTCTGATGGCCGAGTGCTGTGATGTGCCCAGTGTGGGCACTCACGGCACTCCAAGACAGGACTGCTTTGCAAGCGGGGCAACCCTGAGAACTGTCTGTCCGGGGTGGGGGTCGGATCCCTTTAAGCACAGCCCTCGGCTAGCCTGAGGCAGCAGCTCCATGCTCTAAGTCCTCATCTGATGCCCTGCCGGCACTGCTTCCGGCCATCCTTAACCCCGGTTCAGGGTCCACTTAATGTGGACATGCTAGTTCGAATTAGCAAAACGCTAATTCGAACTAGTTTTTTAGTCTGGATGCGTTAGTTCGAATTAGCTTAGTTCGAATTAGCACTGTAGTGTAGACATACCCTGAGCGAACAGATCCAACTGCTTGCAAATAGAGATAGGGGTTTGCAAACTCTGAACCTCCCCTTGGTGTCAAGGGATCAAAATAGGTAAAGTTAATGTCATAACAACGTGTTCCCCCAGCGCAGCTCTTGGTTATGACGAGAGGTGGTAAGTGACTGAGAGAAACCAGGTGAGAGGGGATGAGGTGGGAAAAGTAAATCTCACTTTCAGTTTGTGTCTCCTGGAGCGGGGATGAGGCTGCAGAGATGTTGGCTCCATTTCTGGGAGGTGCCCAAGCGAGAGAGGACACAGGTTTCAGACCTTTTCATACCTAACACTTGTCTGGTCTCTGATACAAGTGAAATGCAGAGTTCAGCGTGGGGACATTGTTATAAAGAGGAGAGCCTGGAATCTCACCTCCCTTATCCCTTCCCCCACCAGACACTCTGCCCTCGGCACTGGAGAGAGCAAGAGGAAAATCCCTGGGAGCTGTCAGACAAGGTGAGTTTGCAGGTGGAGATTCTTTAAATGAGAAAATTCCAGTGAAAACATCTTCACGGGATTGTCATTGAAGTTACCAACCAAACCCAGTGACCACTGTGCACACAGCCCTACATCTCACCCAGGGTATGTCTACACTACCCCGCTAGTTCGAACTAGGTGGAACGAGGTGTACCGGTAGTTCGGAATAGGAAGCCTAGTTCAAACTACCTAGTTCGAGCCCCATGTAGCCGCGCTGCACGGGGTACGAACCAGCGGGGTTTTAAAAATGTCGGCTCCCCGCTTATGCAAATGAAGCCCGGGAAATTCAAATCCCGGGCTGCATTTGCAAGTGCGGTATGCCTACATTACCCTCCTAGTTCGAACTAGGAGGGTAGTGTAGACATACCCCCACAGATCAGTGAGGAGCCTCAGGGGCACTGCATGGGGACCTGCAGACACTTTGAGAATCACTGATCTACGGGGTGTGATGCTAAAGGCGTGAAGTTAAACCATACAACGGATGGCACCTTCAGGCTCAGATTTCACTGCTCGGCCAGTTTCAATATGGGGTTGGTTTCAAACAATAAAAAGGCTGAAAGGCTGAGAGCTGTCTGGCTTCCATGGTATCAGTTTGTTCATGGTGAGAAACCGCTGGATCCCCAAGGGCTCTTCGGTTTAGTGCAATCCTGGGCAAAATACAGCCCATGGGCCGTATCTAGCTCGCCAGGCCATTAGATCTGGGCCACTGATGCTTGGCGACCCATGGGCTTCTTCCATGCTTGCCACTACCCACCCTCAAGCCACTAAAAGCGAAGGTGAGCCTGGACGTGAAGCTGGAAGGCGGCAGGCACTGCTTCCACCCCCAGGACAATCTCATTGGCTGGTTTCTGGCCAGAAAGGAAGCACTGTGCCCCCTCCCCTCCGGCTCATAGTTATTCACACACCCACATGGCCCTGCAGCCTTTGCAAGGATTGGGCAGGCTCCCTGCCTGTCTCAGAGAGGTGCTTGGCTGCTGTTCGGGAGTCACTCAGGTAAGTCTCCTGGCTAAAGCCTGCCTCTGGCACCCCAACCTCTTTCTGCCCCCTCCCCACTCCTGCCCCCCACTCCACATACCCAAACTCTTTGTTCTCTTCCTGCATTCAAGTATGCAAAAAACTCTTCATGGTCAGAAACCCTCAGCCCCTTATTTCTCCACTCAGCTGGTTCTCTAAATTAACTTTTCTTTAAATATCTCATGAGTAGTTTGCTAATCCAGTGCTCCAAATCACACCAGCCTCCTTCACCCAAACTCCTTCCCAGACCCCTCTTTCCCTCCTGCATCCCAAACCGTCACCCAAAACTCCCTTCTTCTTTCACTGTCCATCCCATACGCTGTATTTCCTGCTTAATGTCTTGGAAGATTGCAGCTCTCAACCACTTTCCAAAATCTTGGAGTTCTTCCCTCCCCTCCCCCATCATCAAAATGAATTGCTCACCTCTGGTCTAGTGGATATAGTTCAGTGAGAGCTAATAACTGAAAGCTACAGCCGGAGAATTTCAGGCTAGAGAGGAGGCACAACTATTTGATGGGTAAGAGGATTAGCTGCTGAAACAAATGAGCAAAGAAGTGGTGGGTTCTCCAGCTCCTGATGTCTTCATATCAACACTGGGTGACTTTCTAGAAAACATGCTGTGGGGGAACAGAGCTTTGTGCCTGGGTAGCTGGGCTACGTATAATGGCTTGTGCCACAGAGGGGACAGACTGCATGGCTAATGATTGCTTCTGATGCCATGAATTCATGAATTTTAAGGTCTTATCCTGCAAACACTCAGCACACGTGTTTAGTATCTCTGGATACTGACTAAAGTTTAAGGAGACAATAGAGGCATTACTAATGCCAAACAAAGGTCTGTGACCAAGGGAGACATTGATAATAATCCCCCAGCAATTTAATGTCTCCTGGTGGGTATAATTATTTTGGTGTGAGTACATTTTGGTGTGGAAAGGATTAAATCCCTTTTTGAAATATCTCCGATTCTCCTTCTCCCCGACAGGCTGCAGAACACCCATGTCTGACTCCAGCTCAGCCCCTGGCCTGCAGAGCCAGGGACAGGAAATGGCTGTGGCAGAGCCGGTGAGCTTCAAGGAGGTGGCTGTGTGTTTCTCTGAGGAGGAATGGGCTTTGCTGGACCTGGGCCAGAGAGCCCTCTACAGGGATGTGATGCAGGAGAATTATGAGGCTGTGAGCTGGCTGGGTGAGGATTCCTGTCCCCTTGTGTAACAGAAGCTGGGTGGGCTCTGGAGCAGATGGGTTGGGTTTGGTTCAGGGTCCCTCATTGCCCAACCCCCCAGTATCAGCAGTATCTGCCCCAGTAATCCTGGCTCCTGTGTGAGAGGAGGTTCAGTGACATAATAGTGGTGCTGCTCTTCCCACAGCCAAGGTCTCATTGAGGTTCCCACCATCTTGCCCATGTTGTGCCTTGGTCAGAGGTGTCAGTGGAAGGGCCCAGGCAGGAATGGCAGGTATCAGAGTTGTGGGGCTGGGTGTAGCTGCTCTTAGTGTCTTCAGGTCCCCTTGTGCTTGTGCCGCAGAGGGGACAAACTGCATGACTAAGGACCGCTTCTGATGCCATGAATTCATGAATTTTAAGGTCTTATCCTGCAAACACTCAGCACACGTGTATAATAATATGCATCTGAATATGCGTATTAACTTCACTTCATCTCTGTTGTGGAAAGAGTTTATAAAGTCTGTGTCAGATGAGAGAACCAAAGTTTGGGCTGCAAATCAATGCACGAAGACTAAGGATTATAAATACTGCAGCCCAAATTCAATTAAACCTATCTCCATGTTCAGGCAGATGAATATGTGGCTTGTTAGCAGCAACATTAGGTGCTGAGAACTGAATCCCATTGTTGCAGGCAGGGTAATGTAACTGAAGCCAGATATTGAGAAAAATAAATATGGCTTTCCGATCTAACTCATGTGTGGTGTTTATGGAATATCTAGACTCAGCGATTGCCCAAAACTGCAGAGTTCAGCATGTGTGTCACCAGCAACAGAGCCTGGGCAGAATTGGGGTGTGGAAAGGATTAAAGCCCTTTTTGAAATGTCTCCAATTCCCCTTCTCCCCCTGTGTCAGCCGATGGTCAGGGCAGTGTGTGTGTGTGTGTGTGTGTGTGTGTGTGTGTGTGTGTGTGTGTGTTACACCTGAGTCTTCAACTGCTGGGACACAAGGCCCTGTCACAGTGGGCAGTCTAGGAGAGACTGACGGGTGCCCTGAGGAGTTTAACATCCGTGTCTTAGTCTGCTAGGATCGGGATCCCTTCGCAGAAGGCAGCCAACAGGCTAACAGATGCCCCAGAATTTATAGGAAGAGCTTATTAACATCTCAGATTTTAACTGCTAGGATACAGGATCCTGTCGCAGTGGGCAGCCTAGGGAAGACTGAGAGATGCCCCTACAGATCTGTCCTCTGGAAGCGACACGATCCAAATGCCCCAGCTCTTCCTATATATGTCCCTTATGACCGGCTGAAGTTCTTTTAAATTGTGCTTGGTTCTATTACAGCAACTGTGGGCGTCAGGTTACAGCTTAAACAGTTACAGGTTTATTAAAGAAGCTTATAAATCCTATGGTTACAATGGCTATTGCTCTATTTCTTAACTGCTAGCAAATACAGATCTTATGGTCACACAGGATCAGTAAAGAAAGCTACCTTGTTGAGGTTAGAGCATGCAGGGACAAAGTGAGAAAGGCTAAAAGTCAGGTAGAGTTGGACCTTGCAAAGGGAATTAAAACCAATAGTAAAAGGTTTTATAGCCATATAAATAGGAAAAAAAACAAAAAAAGAAGAAGTAGGACCACTAATTACTAAGGATGGAGTGGAGGTTAAGGATAATCTAGGAATGGCCCAATATTTGAACAAATACTTTGCTTCAGTCTTTAATGAGGCTAATGAAGAGCTTAGGGATAATGGTAAGTTAACAAATGGGACTAAAGATATGGAGGTAGATATTACCATATCCAAGGTAAAAGCCAAACTTGAACAGCTTAATGGGAGTAAATCGGGGGGCCCAGATAATCTCCATCCAAAAATATTAAAGGAACTGGCACATGAACTTGCAAGTCCATTAACACAAATTTTTAATAAATCTCTAAACTCAGGGGTTGTACCATTTGACTGGAGAATTGCTAATATAGTTCCGATTTTTAAGAAAGGGAAAAAAAGCAACCCGGGTAACTATAGGCCTGTTAGTTTGACATCTGTAGTATGTAAGATCCTGGAAAAAATTTTGAAGGAGAAAGTAGTTAGAGACATTGAGGCTAATGGCAATTGGGACAAATTACAACATGGTTTTACAAAAGGTAGATTGTGCCAAACCAACCTGATCTCCTTTTTTGAGAAAGTAACAGATTTTTTAGATAAAGGAAATGCAATGGATCTAATCTACCTCGACTTTAGTAAGGCATTTGATACAGTACCACATGGGGAATTATTGGTTAAATTGGAAAAGATAGGGATTAATATGAAAGTTGAGAGGTGGATAAGCAACTGGTTAAAGGGGAGACTACAGCGGGTCATACTGAAAGGTGAACTGTCAGGTTGGAGGAAGGTTACTAGCGGAGGTCCTCAGGGATCAGTTTTGGGGCCAATTTTATTTAATCTTTTTATTGCTGATCTTGGCACCAAAAGTGGAAGTGTCCTAATAAAATTTGCAGATGACACAAAGTTGGGAGCTATTGCCAATTCAGAAAAGGATCGGGATATCATACAGGAAGATCTGGATGATCTTGTAAATTGGAGTGATAGCAATAGGATGAAATTTAATAGTGAGAAGTGTAAGGTTATGCATTTAGGGATTAATAACAAGCATTTTAGTTATAAGCTGGGGACACTTCAGTTGGAAGTAACGGAGGAGGAGAAGGACCTCAGAGTCCTGGTTGATTATAGAATGACTATGAGCTGCCATTGTGACATGGCCGTGAAAAAGGCAAATATGATCTTGGGATGTATTAGGCGAGGTATTTCCAGTAGGGATAAGGAGGTGTTAGTGCCATTATACAAGGCACTGGTGAGACCCCATTTGGAATACTGTGTGCAGTTCTGGTCTCCCATGTTTAAGAAGGATGAATTCAAACTGGAACAGGTACAAAGAAGGGCCACTAGGATGATCCGAGGAATGGAATACCTGTCTTATGAAAGGAGACTCAAGGAGCTTGGCTTGTTTACCTTAACCAAAAGAAGGCTGAGGGGGGACATGAGTGCACTCTTTAAATATATTAGAGGGATAAATACCAGGGAGGGAGAGGAATTATTTAAGTTTAATACCAATGTGGACACAAGAACAAATGGATATAAGCTGGCTAGTAGGAAGTTTAGACTTGAGATTAGATGAAGGTTTCTAACCATTAGAGGAGTGAGGTTCTGGAACGGCCTTCCAAGGGAAGTAGTGGGGGCAAAAGATCTATCTGGCTTCAAGATTAAACTAGATGGGTTTATGAAGGGGATGGTTTGATGAGATAACATGATCTTGGTAACTCAGGGTATGTCTACACTACCCCCGTAGTTTGCCTCGTGGAACGAGGTGTACATCTAGTTCGGATTAGGAAGCCTAATCCAAACTAGCTAGTTTGTGCCGCGTGTAGCCGCGCGGCACGCAGTCTGAACTAGCCGGCATTTAAAAATGGCGCCGGCCGGCTTTATGCAAATGAAGCCCGGGAAATTCAAATCCCTGGCTTCATTTGCAACTCTGTATGACTACATTACCCCCCCTAGTTCGAGCTAGGGGGGTAGTGTAGACATACCCTAATTGACCATTAATTATCAGTGGGAAATAGGTTAATGGAGGGATGATAGGAATTACTAGAGAACTTTCTGGGTATCTGGCTGATGAGTCTTGTCCACATGCTCAGGGTTTAGCTGATCGCCATATTTGGGGTCGGGAAGGAATTTTCCTCCAGGGTAGATTGGCAGTGGCCCTGGAGGTTTTTCGCCTTCCTCTGTAGCATGGAGTACAGATCACAGCTAGAGGATTCTCTGCATCTTGGGGTCTTCAAAGTATTTGAGGGCTTCAGTACCTGAAATATAGGTGAGAGGATTATTCTGGGAGGGGTGGGTGAGATTCTGTGGCCTGCACTGTGCAGGGGGTCAGACTAGATGATCATAATGGTCCCTTCTGACCTTAAAGTCTATGGCTATGTCTATACTGGCATGAATTTCCGGAAATGCTTAAAACAGAATAGTTTTCGTTATAAGTATTTCCAGAAAAAGAGCGTCTACATTGGCAGGCTGCTTTTCCGGAAAAGCCCTTTTTCCGGAAAAGCATCTGTGGCCAATGTATACGTGCTTTTCCAGAAAAGAGCCCCGATCGTCATTTTCGCGATTAGGGCTTTTTTCCGGAAAAGACTACTGGGCTGTCTACACTGGCCCTTTTCCGGAACAGTGTTCCGGAATAAGGACTTATGCCCGAGCGGGAGCAGCGTAGCTTTTCCGGAATAGCGTCTGATTTTGTACAGTAGAGCGTCGTTGCTTTTCCGGAAATTCAAGGGCCAGTGTAGACAGCTCGCAGCTTATTCCGGAAAAGCGGCTGATTTTCCGGAGTAAGTGGCCCAGTGTAGACACAGCCCCCGTGTCTATGAATCTATGAGGAAGAAGGAAGATAGAAAATAGAAATAATGGTACCAAGTGACAGCTTAATCTTTAAAGAGTTCTATTCTATGCATGCACTAAAACAAAAGGACACATACGGGTACAATTTTTACCCCTTTCTGCATCGCTCGGTCCCAGCGTGTCAGGCCAGTATCGGTCCCTCAATTCCTCAGAAAGACGAAATATGAGGTGGGCATTCCCGTGGACCTCGGGAGGTCAATCACCTAACCCGACCAGCAGATAGATAGATGGTAGATAGATGCTCAAAGTGAGTGTGCTGCTGGACCCATCTTTATACCCATTGGGTCACGTATTTCTCTTTCTTATCTGCGATGCCAAATGGTGCTGGTCCATCTTTGTGACACCAGTTCTTACAAGGGAGTTGTGAACTAAATTTGCACTTGTAAGAGAGAGAACTAAATTAGGAGAACTGGGCATTCTTTTCTCAGTGGGAGATTCCTCTCCCAGGGACGACTGTATCTGATCGTATGACTATAGGTGCCAGCCAGGGCAGTTCTCGCAGCCTCAAGGTCAGCTTATTGCCTTAATCGTTCTTTCTCATATCTATGTTTTCAGCTTACCCAGGGTCAGATGAGCTGGCATATCCTGGCCTCGCATCAAGGCTTCAAAGGCTATGCTGATTTTATTGCTTCTTTCTGCCCTGCATTCTCCAGGCACTTCAGAGGGGCAAACAAGATGGATGTGATGTGGGGGCCTGTCTGGCTACATTCCACCCCCTGATACAACACACCAGTCCCGGGAATGCAAGATGATGGTGTGCCAGCACCTCTTGCCCACCTTGAAGGAATCTAAAAGTACCCAGTGGCCTGATTAGAGGGCTTGGGGTCGAGGAATTGGCTGGGATCTTTTCCCAGCGCTGTATATCAAATGTGCGCAGAGGAAATGGCTTCATTAACCAAGCATCTTACAACACACAATATTATACAAAAGGCAATTACAACAATCAAAATAATCAAAACAGTGGTTATGATAGAATGTAGGAAAGGTGTTAAGGAGAGTCCCAGCTGTTGGGCTAAGCAACTTAGCCATGAGATTTCTCCATCTTTAGTTACAGCGTGTAACACTTTAACTGCATCTTTTATGGCAGACACATCCTGTTCAATCTGCCCTGACTGATTTACATAGAAACAGCAAGACTGATTAATTACAGCACAGACTCCTCCTTGTTGAGCGAAAATTGCATCTAATGCTATCCTATTTTGCAGGGCAAAGTGGACCACTGATTGGATCTGCTCGTTGAGCAGGCCTAGGGCATCTGCAATGTGGTTGAAAGCTATTTCTAGTTGCCCTGACACATTTACTATGGCTTGTTCAAGTTCAGCTACACCAAGGCAGAAATGCACGGGCAAATCGAAGAAAACCTGTGGGGCGTCTCACAAGAGGGTTAATAGTAAATTTCCTCTTGGATCGATGCAGAAAGCTTCCAAGGTTTGTAATACCTGGAGCTGTAATGTATGGGTGTACCGTTAATCCTCTAGGCACCGCATGTCCTAGGGAACACCAACCTGTCCAACCCACTGGCAGGTATTTCTAAGCCTTTACCCCACAGATGAAAAAGAGTCCAGGTTCTTTGTTAAGGATAGGGGAATATGGTCCCTTATACCACCCTCTTCCCATGGGCCTTTCTTTAGGGGCATGATACACAGTACAATAGCTGCTATTAATGATGGAGCACTGGACAGCGAACAACAGATCCTGTAGGATCTGATCTGGTTGAAAAAGGTCTGCCCTAGCACACTGGCCAGGTAGCAGGCTATTCTTATATACCAGTGTGGGGTTGTAGATGTGTCTGGTGCTGGGAACTATAAAGAGGGAATTATTGTACCAGGCACTGCTCTCTGGATACTGACTAAAGTTTAAGGAGACAATAGAGGCATTACTAATGCCAAACAAAGGTCTGTGACCAAGGGAGACATTAATAATATTCCCCCAGCAATTTAATGTCTCCTGGTGGGTATAATTATTTTGGTGTGAGTAAATTTTGGTGTGGAAAGGATTAAAGCCCTTTTTGAAATGTGTCCAATTCCCCTTCTTCCCGACAGGCTGCAGAACACCCATGTCTGACTCCAGCTCAGCCCCTGGCCTGCAGAGGCGGGGACAGGAAATGGCTGTGGCAGAGCCAGTGACCTTCGAGGAGGTGGCTGTGTATTTCTCTGAGGAGGAATGGGCTTTGCTGGACCTGGGCCAGAGAGCCCTCTACAGGGATGTGATGCAGGAGAATTATGATGCTGTGAGCTGGCTGGGTGAGGATTCCTGTCCCCTTGTGTAACAGAAGCTGGGTAGGCTCTGGAGCAGCTGGGTTGGGTTTGGTTCAGGGTCTCTCATTGCCTGAACCCCCAATATCAGCAGTATCTGCCCCAGTAATCCTGGCTCCTGTGTGAGAGGCCGTTCAGTGACAAATAGTGGTGCTGCTCTTCCCACAACCAAGGTCTCATTGTTGTTCCAGCCATCTTTCCCATGTTGTGCCTTTGCCAGAGGTGTCAGTGGAAGGGCCCAGGCAGGAATGGCAGATATCAGAGTTGTGGGGCTGGGTGCAGCTGCTCTTAGTGTCTGCAGGGTCCACTTGTGCTATTGTGCTGAGCTCCTGGAAGGAAGGTACCAACTCAGAGTCCTTCCCTGCCTATAGTAGATTCTGTGTAAGCCAGAGAGGCACCAAATGGCAGGCCCAACTGGCCACAAGAGGAAGGCTGCTGCTGCTGGCAGAGTAGATTCAAGGCTTCAGAAGGGGAGCTGAGCTGCAGGAGCATCTACGAGCAGCAGAGAAGCAGCCCATCCAGTCCCCACTTTGGCTGGCCACAGGAACAGACCAACACTGCCCTGACTGTCTGCAGGACTGACCGCTGTTGTGGGCAGCTGACAGGTCCCACCATGGCACAGTCAGTCAGGATCAGGAGTGTGAACCATAGGCAGGGCCTGAAGTGGCCAGCCAAGGATTCAATTTCCCGATCAGAGAATTACCCTGGCCTCCTTCTGGCTCAAGTAGAGCATCTAAGCCCAAGAGCAGGGCAAGTCCAGCCCCCAGCTAAGAGCTTTGTGGGCAGAGCCCATAGGGATCTAGAGCTCTGCTGGATCCTGTCCTTCCCAGCACTAGAGACCTGACATATCGCAGCTCAAATATGAGTCCTGGCTAGATGCGTCTGTCAGTCCTGAAAGTCTTAGAACTCTCCCCTTATGAGCAGTGTGTTCCTGTCCTGCCCAAGTATGCAACAGGCCCTAAGGGAGACTGAGTTGTATCCTGCAGAGTGCAGCAGAGCACACAGTTCCTCATGGGAGTCTGCTGGGCTATTCCCAACATGGTAGTGGTGCAGGGGGAGGATGGAATTAGTGTGTCCTGGGATCTTGTACCAACCAGAGACCAGTCTCTGGAAGGTTGGGAAGGAGCCTGTCTGGATAGGAGACTCAGATCCTGGCTTTGGAAGCAGGAATGGCACAGACCTTAATGAACAAGATCACCACTTGGTTAATTGCTCCCCAAATAGGATCTCCAGTCTCCAAAGTTCATGTGCTCTCCTGGGTGGAGCAAAGGGAAGAGATGCAGATCCTGGATCTCCAAGGATGTGAGGAAGGGGAGATCATCAGTGACACCCACACAGGTGAGAAATCAGCTAAAGTGACTCAAACCAATTTCTGAGTTTGCATAGCAGATGTTGGTTGTGTGTTTTCATCAAGTCTGACTGGCCCTTCAGCCTGTCTTCAACTACAATCTGAGAGTGCTGGGTGGGGAATGAGTTATGGGGGTGCAGGGTGAACTCAGCTCATGATTATTGAATCTTTCCAGCCATTCTTTGGGTTTGTACCCCATTTTGTCCCCCCAGCTGTTCACCATTCAGAATTTTTCTTTCAGCTCAGCTCAGATAATGACTCCTGTGTGCTTTCTCTCTCCATTCCAGTAGGTGATGGGATACTGAATGAGAACAGTGAGAGGAGTCTTCAGGAGGAAGGACCTGAACAAATGGCTCCATGTGCGGTGTTAGTGGGAAGATCTGAAGGGCATGTTTCTCAGAGTCCTGAGCAAGGAGAGACTTGTGAGAGTCAGCGTAGTCTACAAAGGCAGCAGGGAAACCATCCAGGAGCAGGACAGGATAAATCCAGTCACAGGAGCAGAAGGTTGAAAACAAACACCGAAACTGTTCAAATGAAAATCCCCCATCAACATTCACCTTGTTCTTGCAGTGACTATGCAACTCTTATTAAACATGAAAGAGCCCACACAGGAGAGAAACCCTTCAGCTGTTCTGAGTGTGGGAAAAGCTTCTGTCACAAGTCACAGCTTGTTATCCATAAGAGAGACCACACAGGGGAGAAACCCTTCAGATGCTCTGACTGTGGGAAAAGATTCAATTACCGGTCAGATCTTGTTAGACATAGAAGAGTTCACACGGGGGAGAAACCCTTCAGTTGCTCTGACTGTGGGAAAAGCTTCAGTCGGAGGTCACACTTTGTCATCCATAGGAGAGTTCACATGGGAGAGAAACCCTTCATCTGCTCTGACTGTGGGAAAAGCTTCAGTCAGCGGTCATATCTTGTTAGACATAGTAGAGTTCACACGGGAGAGAAACCCTTCAGCTGCTCTGACTGTGGGAAAAGCTTCAGTCTCAAGTCACACCTTGTTAGACATAGGAGAATCCACACAGGAGAGAAACCCTTCAGCTGCCCTGACTGTGGGAAAAGCTTCAATCAGATCTCAACCCTTGTTATCCATAGGAGAGTCCACACCGGAAAGAACCCCTTCATCTGCTCTGACTGTGGGAAAAGCTTCAGTCGGAGTTCACACCTTGTTATCCATACGAGAGTTCACACGGGAGAGAAACCCTTCAGCTGCTCTGACTGTGGGAAAAGCTTCAGTCACAAGTCACACCTTATAATTCATAAGAGAGACCACACAGGGGAGAAACCCTTCAGATGCTCTGACTGTGGGAAAAGTTTCAATCACCGGTCAGAGCTTGTTAGACATAGAAGAGTTCACACGGGGGAGAAACCCTTCAGCTGCTCTGACTGTGGGAAAAGCTTCAGAGTCAAGTCACACCTTGTTAGACATAGGAGAGTCCACACAGGAGAGAAACCCTTCAGCTGCTCTGACTGTGGTAAAAGCTTCAGTCGGCAGTCATACCTTCTTACCCATAGGAGAGCCCACACAGGAGAGAAACCCTTCAGCTGCTCTGACTGTGGGAAAAGCTTCAGTCACAAGTCACACCTTCTTATTCATAAGAGAGACCACACAGGGGAGAAACCCTTCAGCTGCTCTGACTGTGGGAAAAGTTTCAATCACCGGTCAGAGCTTGTTAGACATAGAAGAGTTCACACGGGGGAGAAACCCTTCAGCTGCTCTGACTGTGGGAAAAGCTTCAGAGTCAAGTCACACCTTGTTAGACATAGGAGAGTCCACACAGGAGAGAAACCCTTCAGCTGCTCTGACTGTGGTAAAAGCTTCAGTCGGCAGTCATACCTTCTTACCCATAGGAGAGCCCACACAGGAGAGAAACCCTTCAGCTGCTCTGACTGTGGGAAAAGCTTCAGACTCAAGTCACACCTTGTTATCCATAGGAGAGTTCACACAGGAGAGAAACCCTTCAGCTGCTCTGACTGTGGGAAAAGCTTCAGTCACAAGTTACACCTTCTTATTCATAAGAGAGACCATACAGGAGAGAAACTCTTCAGCTGATCTGACTGCGGTAAAAGCTTCAGTCAGACCTCAACCCTTGTTATCCATAGGAGAGCCCACACAGGCGAGAAACCCTTAAGCTGATCTGACTGTGGGAAAAGCTTCAGTCAGAATTCATACCTTGTCATCCATAGGAGGAGTCACACAGGGGATAAACCGTTCAGCTGCTCTGACTGTGGGAAAAGCTTCAGTCAGACCTCAACCCTTGTAAGACATAGGAAAACCCATACGGACGAAGCTATTCACCTGCTCTCACTGTAGCAAATGCTGCAGTCATAGGTCACACCTTGTTATCCATGAGAACTCTCACAGGAGAGAAATCCTTTAACTGCTCTCACTTTGGGAAATGCTATAGCGATAGTTCAAGCCTTGTTGCATGTAGTTGAATCCACATAGGTGAGAAACCCTATAGTGGTGGTGAGCAAAATTTTTCTCTGTTGACAGAATCCAGCCTGCCTAAGGCTTTGATCCTGTTCACAAGGCAGTGCCAGGTCCCACCTCCAAATGAAGATGTACTGAGGGGGAAGGAGCTTAGCCCCACCCCCTCTTCATGCTTTGTAACCACTAGGGTGTGTCTAGACTACAGGATTTTGTCGACAAAAGTGGACTTTTGTTGACAAAACTATACCTGCATCCACACTGCCTTTGAGTTATATCGACATAACATTGACAAAACTCAGCAGTTTTGTTGACGTATGTAAACCTCATTCTACAAGGAATACTGCCTTTTGTCGACAGAGTTCTGTCGATAGAAGGCATTATTGCATCTACACTGTCCTTTGCGTCCACACTGTTATGTCAACAAAGCAGCTTGCTTTGTCGACAGAACTGGATGTAGTCTAGACACTCTATGTTGACATAAGTTTTGTCGACAGATTCTGTCGACAAAACTTATGTCGATGTAAGCCTGTAGTCTAGACATACCCTTAGAGAGGAGGCAGCGCTTGGCTGAGTCTTTGCTATACAACCTGAGGCCAGCACTAGAGGCCACATGACCATGTCAGGGGTGCCTCTGGGGCTGGTCCTGGGCTGCATGGCTGAAGCAGCAATACCTCCAGCCCTGGACTGAATGGGTGCAGTAGTGGTGCCTCTGTTGTCCTGGGCTGGTTGTAGTCTGTGTGGCTGCTGCTGCAGCAGTTGAGCCTCCCTCCAGTGTGACCAGAACAGTGTGACTGGAGATGTTGCTGCCAGGAGGCCCAAAGCCAGGTAATATTTGCTGTCCTTTCCAGACACTCCCTCCCAATCACTTCAATTCCCTTTCTCCCAGCGGCCAGCATCCCCAATTTGCACTGACACCCTCCTTTTTTCTTGCACCCTTTCTCCTGGCCACACATTGCATCTTCCCCCTGGCCAGACACCTGCCTGCTTCTGCATCCCAGATCCTTCCTCAAGTCCCCAACCCTTTCTTAAGGCCCCTGTCACATTATTAGATTTTAAGGTGAGCATACTCACTTTAAGATCATTGCTGTGCTCACGGGAAACTGTTTGCCCCAAATTTGGTACAGAGTGGGCCATGCGAGGTGTCAAATGAAAGCTGATATTGTGCTAATTCTATGTGTGCTATTCATGTACTTGTTTGGAGTTTGTATGAGGAGTTACGACTATGGGCTCTGCTGATGCTGTGTATGGACTGCCTGTCATGAGGAAGGAATGTCCAATGAGTGACTATGCTAATCAGTATGGCTCCAAGGACAATGGTTCTCAAGGTGGCCAGTACACAGCTGAGGAATGCGTGTGGAAAGCTGCAAAGCAGCCAGGGCACAATGGCTGCTGGCATATGAAACAGACAGGACACTTGAACATGTGATTATCTCCAGCTTGGGAGACACCAGAAATGAATATCAAACGCCATGAGGGGGGCTCCATCTTGTCTTCAGTCTTGCTACTTATCCCAGAGGCAGCCTTGCTAAGGACAGAGACACAGGAAGGATTGCTGACCCATCCTGACATACGATGTACACCAAAGACTTTTATGCTAGCAGTTTCTAACATCTCTGCTAAGATCCTGCATCAAGAACTTGCTGATTGATGTATACAATGTATTCTCCTTAACAACCTTACTCTCAACCTTTTCTTTCTTGTATTAATAAACCTTTAGATTCTAAAGGATTGGTCCACTGTGATCTGGTGGGTAAGATCTAAAGTATAAATTGACCAGGGATTCATGGCTGGTTCTTTGGAATGGGGTGGATCTGTTCTGGGTTGGAGAGATTGGGCTGTATAACCCCTCACCTTTGTGTAATCCCAGGGCTGATTGTGGCATAGGAAGAGCTGGTGTATCTGAGGGGTTTTGCTCATGAGGCTTCCTGCAGGATGGATTGGCAGCTGAAGTGCTCAGTGTGACTGGTTTGTGGCCTATTTTGGAAAGGTATCCAGTCAAGGACTGTCAGCAGTTCTGGTTTTGAGCAATTTGCCCTGAGTGGATTCCATCAGCAGTGCTCAGGCCTGGTCCGGCCCAGCCAATCACAGCCCTGCCCTCTCCAAACCTTCTGTAGATTACTGTTGCTAATGGAAACTCACTGTTAATTACATAATTAGTCAAGCCATTTTGCTAGGACTGCATCTGGGCAGTTGCATTTAAATTATTAAAGAGATTAAACTTTTTAACTTTCTCATGTTAGTTGATCAAACTTTATTTTAAATCAAGTACAATACATACTGTGGAGGTAGGCCTCACTAGCCTGGGCAAAGACTGAACCGTACGCAGTGCATCCTGCATCAGAAGTGAGCTTCCTAAGCAAGTTGAGCAAGAAACCACAATGCTGTTAAACAAACAAACAAAAAATCGCGCTGCTTGCACTTTGTTATCGGGTCAAGCAGATGTTACCATCTAAGAGTAAAGTGCCTTACTTTCTCTTTTCTCTGTAAATTTCCACTGTGACTTTGTAAGAAGGTATAAATATCTCAGGCGTTTGAGTGTGAAGAGGGGCTTGTATCGGTAAGGGGTAACTCCCTGCCATCTGCAACACCCCCCCCCCCAGCTGGGATATTAAAATGGTTTTGTCTGACTTGAACCCTAAAGCTAGCGTGCGTTTATTCCATGACAATTCTGATGCCATGACTCAGATCCACACATCCTGCTTTTCGCTCGGGAAAAACCATAGGCACTCTCTACCTAACTCCAGGCACTGCAAGCAAGGTGAGGGCCTTTTAAATCCCTACTTTGAGAATCAGTAGAGGGTTTCCTGTTGGCTTCAGGAGCTTGGTGGAATTGCTGGATCTGAACTTTTAAACTCAGGTCAGTTCAAAACCAGTGTGCCTGCTTAAAGAATCCCCACAGTTCTGTCAGGAATTTGGAAATTAGAACATTCTGGAGGGAGAGTCTGGTATATAAATCCGGTTGTTAAATCATGCATTTGTTGAGTGTGTGAATGTATCTGACTGAGTGCATGATTCCTGAGAAATGAGTGTTGAGTCTTATCACCTCCCTGGAATAGACTCCTGGGGCATCCATCAGCCACCGTGGCTGCCCGCTGCGAAGGAGCAACCAGCTCTAGCAGTTGAAGTCTTGGATGGTATGAGGTCTCAGTGGTGACTAACCCCATTTACCCCTCCCTGTCTCTAGCTACATCCCGTTACCGGGGGGTCAGGATCACCTCAGCGACAGAAATCGCGAGATTTTGCCTTGGTAGTGATGGGTCAGGATCACCTCAGTGACAGAAATCACGGGATGATGCCTGGACACTGCAGACTTCCCCACTATTGTAGCTATGTTTCCCTGTGTAAATGAGGTAATAGGTACTGGACAGTCAAAGGAGATTCCCATTCCCCCTTAAGGGGACTCCAGCATACTATATGTATGTGCATTGCTCTCCTAAAACTTGCAAGTTCCTGGATAAGTGGGATGTGTACACATAAAATGATTCATCTAGACAGTTTCTGGTGAAAGGTACTTTTAATATAGGTAAAATAGTGCACTTGAAGGGTGCCTTGGATTCCAGAGGATCTAAGATACCCAGGTTCAATGGGATGCCTTTTTCAATTGGTATGAGGAGGTGTCCAAAAGGAAAACTGAATCTCAAATTAGGAGTATAAAAGACTCAGAAAAAAACAAAACAAAAAATAAAAAAGAAATCTTAAATTACATTTAAAACAAATCAAGAAAAATTGGCTACTCTTTGAAATCCGATCTGCAGTGGTATAAGAAAACATCCAAGCGCTTAAATAAATCCCAGGTAGGGAGTCTAAAGGACTCTCCCCAAAAATTAAAAAGTCAATTGAAATCTTTTAAAACAATCAAATTTAAACATTTGGCTACAGACAATTTGTTAAATCTACTAAAAAAAAGAGAGATAAGAAGAAATTCTATTAACACTTACCTTTGCTGGTTTCCCCATCTACAATAGCTGTTATGTAAATGTACTTCTTTGTGCTTTCCTTTACCCTCCTCCTTGTCTATTGTCAAGTACACTTGGTCCCTTCTGATGAAGTTACCAATAAAAATGCCTTTGCTGATCAATCAGCAAAGAATGCGGCCCTTTCTGGACTTCAGGCTCCTAAACGTGTTCTTGTCTGCCCTTCTGTAGCCCAGCCAATGTAGGCGTCCCTCACAGAACTGGCTGGGCTACGAGACAAGGCACCTGAGACTGAAAAAGCTGACTGGCTGTGGCGGGGCTTCTTGTTGCACCCTGACTCACTCCGGCTGCCTGGTTGTGCCTCAAACCCTCCTGCTCTACCTTGTTCGTGTGCCCCACTTGGTGGCCCACACGAACACAGGGGGGATGATTGCCACGGTGCAGCAGGATTGGTTCGCCCCGCATTTCCCTGCTGTGGCGACACAGTACTGCAATACTTGCTCTATCTGTTTAGCTCATAACATTGGACAAAGGGTAAAAACTAAAATTGCAGCACACCCCTCACTGTGGGGACCCTTTGTGAATTTACAAATGGATTTTGTACAAATGCCTACATCTTGTGGATATGAGTACCTTCTTGTAATCATTAATATGTTATCGGGATGGGTAGAAGCTTATCCTTATAAACATGCTGATGCTACTATGGTTGCCAAGAAACTCCTCAGAGAATTAATCCCCCGGTTCGGAGTGCCTCTTTCTTTAGACAGTAACTGGGGAACTCATTTCACAAGACAAGTAGTTCAAAAGGTATGTGCTGTTCTAGGAATCCAACAGCATTTACACTGTATGTACCATCCACAGTCCAGTGGAGCGGTAGAAAGAAAAAACTCTGACCTAAAGACCAAATTAGCTAAAATCTGTGAGGACTCTGACCTTAATTGGCCAGATGCATTACCTTTGGCCTTAATGTATATCGGGGTACAGGGAATAGGAAACATGGGTTATCTCCCCACAAAATTTTAACCTGTAGACCTGTGAGATTATTTCACTGTAAAGCCTTAATGAAATGTGTAGGGTCTATTCACACTCAGGCCAAGGAAGCCCTTCTTGAACCTGCATCGGAGCCATGTCATCCTTTAGAGCGTGGAGACTGGGTCTACATCAAGGCACACCAGCGGAAAAATGCCCTCCAACCTCACTGGAAAGGGCCTTACCAAGTCCCACTAACACTGCTGTAAAATGTGAAGGACTCCAGAGCTGGGTACATGCATTGCACTTCAAAGAGATACCTCCCCCGGTTGATCTACATCCGTTCTCAGCTACTGCACCTCCAATTGCAGCAGACTCAGTTATACATTCTACAGAGACAGAGTCTCCACAATATAACTTATGATCACGAAGGAAAGAGGACTTAATAATCCCCACGACTGAATTGTTTGGTACAAGATTTGTCATTTTCATGATTCTGGGAGTTATAGGAGTTTATTATTGGAATATATATATTCCATATATATATACATATATATATTTCAATAACAAACTCCTATATCTCCCAGAATCATGAAAACGACAAATCTTGTACCAAACAATTCAGTCGTGGGGATTATTAAGTCCTCTTTCCTTTGTGGATATAAATATATATTCCACATGCAGGGCCACGTAGGCAAGCAGAGCTTCAGAGTCTCAACGTGTGGATGAGACGATGGTGTAGGCAAGAGGGGTTTGGATCTATTAGGCACTAGGGACACTTTTGGGAGAGGGGGGAGCCAATAAAGGAAGGTTGGGCTCCATCTAAACCAGGGTGGAACCAGACTGCTGGCACTAAACATTAAAAAGGCCATAGAGCAGTTTTTAAACTAAGAGATGGCGGAAAGCCGATTGGTGCGGAGATGCATGTAAATTGGATGGAGAATTCTCTTAGAGAATCCATTGATAGAGATTCTCTAAGCTGTAGTCAGAAAGAGAGGAGGGGAGAGGACAAACCATGGGCCATAGTAGACAAACAACTACATATAAAGGAATCCAATGCATCAGGGAAGGGCAGACAAATAAGCAGTGGCAAATTTTTAAAGTGCTGTTACACAAATGCTAGGAGTCTGACTAATAAGATGGGTGAACTAGAGTACCTCGTATTAAAGGAGGAGATTGACATAATAGGCATGACTGAAACCTGGTGGAATGAGGAAAATCTGTGGGACACAATCATACCAGGATATAAAATATATTGGAAGGATAGAGCAGGCCGGGTGGGTGGCGGAGTGGCACTGTATGTGAAAGATAATGGAGAATCAAATGAAATAAAAATATTAAATGAAGTAATAGGTTCAATAGAATCGCTATGGATAGTAATTCCATGCTCCAATAATAAGAAATTAGCAGTAGGGATATATTATCGACCACCTGACCAGGACAGCGATACTGGCATTGAAATGCTGAGGGAGATTAGAGAGGCTACCAAAATAAAGAACTCTATAATAATGGGGGATTTTAATTATCCCCATATTGACTGGATACATGTCACTGCCGGAAGAGAAGCAGAGAGAAAATTTCTCAATGGCTTAAATGGCTGCTTCTTGGAGCAGCTGGTACAGGAACCCACAAGAGGAGAGGCAATTCTTGATTTAGACCTGAGCGGAGCGCAGGATCAGGTCCAGGAGATAACCGTTACAGGACTGCTTGGGAATAGTGAAGGGGAAATCTCGCTCCCCTGGGGTACAGAGCCCCCAGAAGGGTTCGAGGCCGGAGGTCAAATCAGTGAGGCAGGAGAGAAATCTAGAAGGAAAAACTTTATGATGCATGCATGCAGGCTGTCACACCAAGAGTGAAAAGCAGCCCTGAAATACAGGTTTAGGTATCCTATATACAGAATGCTTAGACAGTTCAGTTGTTGATTGTTATTCTTTAACATATCAAAGTCTCAGCAGAAGTACTCTGAAACTTCTGTTCACCCCAGGAGTGCTAGAAGTAAGTTTTACAAAACAAAGGCACATGAGAATGTGGAGTGGAGAAGTCTACAAGGCAAACTGTGACAAAGATAAGGGTTTACATGACAAATTGTGACAGACTAGGAGTATCCATGAACTTGAGATAGGCATTGTAAGGGTCTTGATTAGAGCTAATTTGATTTCTCTGTTACAGGGAGAGAGGCCTGGAAAACTTTTTAACCCTTACAGCAGTTTTCTTTTAGAGAGTTTTGATTTCCTGCACAGTCCCCCCTTAGACACAATTGGATTTATTTGATTTTTCCTCCCACAATTTTTTGATTTCCTGCACAGTCCCCACTTAGACACAATTGGAGTTATTTGATTTTTTCTCCCACAATAGTGACCATAACATAATAACATTTAACATTCCTGTGGTGGGAAGAACACTTCAGCAGTCCAGCACTCTGGCGTTTAATTTCAAAAAGGGGAATTACACAAAAATGAGGAGGTTAGTTAAACAGAAATTAAAAGACACTGTGACTAGAGCCAAATCCCTGCAAGCTGCATGGAAACTTGTTAAAGACACCATAATAGAGGCCCAACTTAAATGTATACCCCAAATTAAAAAACATAGCAAGAGACCTAAAAAAGAGTCACTGTGGCTTAACCACCATGTAAAAGAAGCAATGAAGGACAAAAAGGCATCTTTTAAGAAGTGGAAGTCCAGTCCTAATGAGATAAATAGAAAGGAACATGAACACTGTCAGATCAAGTGTAAAACTGTAATAAGAAAAGCAAAAATAGATTTTGAGGAACAACTAGCCAAAAACTCAAAAGGAAATAACAAAATGTTTTTTAAGTACATTAGAAGCAGGAAGCTTGCTAAAAAAAACCTGTGGGTCCCCTAGATGATTGAGATATAAAAGGAGAAATCAAGGACCCTAAAGCCATTGTGGAGAAACTAAATGATTTCTTTGCTTCAGTTTTCATGGCTGAGGATGTTAGGGAAATTCCCAAATCTGTACCATCCTTTGTGGGTGATGAATCTGAGGAACTGTCCTGGATTGAAGTGTCACTAGAGGAGGTTTTGGAACAAATAGAAAAACTTAATGTTAACAAATCTCCGGGATTGGAATGCATTCATCCAAGGGTTCTAAAAGAACTCAAATGGGAATTTGCTGAACTATTATCTGTGGTTTGTAACCTATCCTTTAAATCGGCTTCCGTACCTGATGGCTGGAAGGTAGCTAATGTGCACCATTAACATATCGCTACATGAAATGAAATGGAAATTAAATATTCTGTTATTTAATGGGCTCAGTTCAGAGTGCTGTTTGGGTATGTCTACATTTGCTCCCTAGTTCGGACTAGAGATGCAAGTGTAATCGACTGAAATTGCTAATGAAGCAGAGAATTAAATATCCCCTGCTTCATTAGCAAGATCTCTCCCGGCGCGCTAGTCCAAATCACAGCTGATTTGAACCAGGAAGTGCGTGCCTGGACGCAGTAGTTCAAACCAAAGCCCTTGGTTCGAACTAATGTTACTCCTCATGTTTTGAGTCCAAGGTGTTGTCCTGGACCATAAACCAGAACAGCCCTGTCCAGGGAAGGCACCATGGCTTAGCTGGCTAAAGCACCTGCCTTGTGAACAAAAGATCTGGGGTGCAACTCTCAGTGGTACCTTGTTGTAGTATTTGCTCACGTTTTCTTAAGTCCTTCTGAAACAGAGAAGAGGCCTCCACTGGCCACCCTTAGAACTGCTGGTTCAGAGAAAGGCTGATTGGGGAGGAATGTTGGGAAAAAGGAAATCACAAGCCTGGAGTGGTTGCAGAGGCCCCTCTGACTGGCAAGGCAGTGGGAGAGTTTGAGCTCCCTGGATTTCATACTGGAGCTCTGCTTAAAGCTGCAGGATCTGACTCCAGAGGCTGCTCTTAAATGCAACAGAGTTGAGCTGCTTGCAGCTCTGCCTTTGGGAGAGGGAGTTTGTACTAGAAAGAGGCAGGCTAGGTGACTAAGAACAAGAGGCTGGGCATTCCCGTCATTGAAGCATTGTTAGATCGTCATGAGAACATTGCCCGGTACACCACTTAAAAGATGGGACCTCAGGGAAGAGTAGGAATGAGACTGGGAGGAGGCTGAAGCAGCAGGGTTGGCGTGACCAGGCCACCTGTGCTGGGGGCAGGAATGTCTCCGCCTTGTTCTCACAACTATTCTGGAGGACACTTGGGTGATGTTCGACTTGCCAAGGTGCAGCCAGGGGAGCAGACAGCAGAATCTCTCTTTAAGGGGCCTGAAGGCCCCTCCACACCAATGCGGGCCCTGCTGAGCCTGCCTGAGAAACGTTCTTTGCTTTAGGGCTGTCCTGTGTAGGGCTTCATCAGCCCAGGGAGCAAATGGCAGGTGGCATCCCCCACTATGCACAGGGGCAGGTCCACGTCTCTGGCCCTGAAAGTAGGGTCAGGGGAAAAGTTCTGGGAGTCATCTTCTGGTAGAACATGGAACTGCAAAATACGCCGGCATCACGCGCTTTCACTGAGAATGGACCCATGTCCTGGAGGGGGACAGAAAGTGGCCTGAGAAGAGCTAGTGTAGCTGAGCAAGCAGCATAGCTCCTTGTCTCCCAGTGGCTAAGATTTGCCACTTTTGCTGCTGTGGCCTGGGTTTGATTCCTAGTCAGGGAAACCAGCCTTGTCATGAAACCTGCCTGGCTTTTGTCCTTCCTATCATAGGAAGTGCCAGTGGGTTGAAGGAAGGGAGAGGCTAGGGTGCCAGCGGCAGGCTCTCACTGGGAGACCTGCCAAGCACAATTCTCAGGTAGCTCCTTCCCTGCGTGGGTGGTGCAGGTTGTATGCCTGGGTGAATAAGAGCTTTCTGGGATGTGCCAGGGCTTCAAGCAGGCAGCTCCCATTGACTGCAAGTGGGGACCAGACATGAAGCCTTTTCTTTTACAGCTGTGAAAAACAAAGGGCCCTGCAGCCTCTTCTCTCAGCTGTGTGTGGCGGGCAGGGGAAGCAGGGAATCTTGTCTGAGGCTTCTTGCTGCATTGGCAGGCCAGATCTGGTGGCTTGATGGTGGCTTGATGGGCTGGATACAGCCCACTGGCCTATACTGCTTAGGCCTGGCTTAGAGGGAGGGCTTGGTTCTGCACTGTGAGGGAGGGGTGCTGTGGAAAGGCCAGTCTTGCCTTCCTGGGCAGGGAATGACAATGTCCATTTTGTGCAGCTCAGCTGCCCAACATCCCAGATAGAGAATTAGAGGCCAGAGGGGTCCCTATCCAGCAGCCAAAGTAGCTCACTTAGGAGAGCATTATGCTGAAGATCTAAAGGTCCCTGGTTCAATCCCAGACTTTAGTATATGACAACATAAGGAAGGAACACATTTGCTGAGGTGGTGTTACTCCTTACTCCTGTGTTTGATCCTTCCCTTGCTAGCTATGGCCACAGCTTGGCAAGGACAAATCAAGTTCATCTGATTAGCCCTGTCCCTGACTTCTTCCTGTGAGTTGTTGCCTCTTTGACTAATGCCCATCCACTGCTGGCCCTAGATATGGAACAGTGGCTATGGAGATGTATTTGGATAATCTCATGTGACCTTATCTGGGGCCAGCTAGCTAAGTAGGAGGGACAGGGCAATGTTTCTCCTTCTGCAGAGAGGGAGCCAGCTCATTCCCATGAGGCTGCATACAAATGGAGCAGGGTCTGGAGAGGTGAAGCAGCTGAATGGAAAAAGCAAGCGCAGTAGAGTATCAACTACCAGCTGAAAACCTCAAGCACAGCACAGTGTGATGGTCCCATAGAGTAAGGGGCAGGGTTCAGGAGTCTGAATCCTACAAGCTGAGTTCAATTCTCAGTGGGTCCCACTGGAGAAAGGTTGGTTTGTGTAAATCCTTGAATATTGATCTTCTTGCCTCTCTCACTCAGTTCTACTTTGTTCTTCTTCACTTTCTCAATGTAAGGACTTTGGAGGAAACTCTCAAACATCTGCTCCAGTGGCGCAATGGGTCAGTGCACAGTATTTATAAAGCAGTGCGAATAGGAGACATGCTGAGGTTGTGACTTCAAACCTCACCCAGAGCAGTGGTTTTTAGTCCCTACTGGGCTGTCCTCTTCCAGTGAACCCTGTGGGAGCTGGGATTCCAGCTCAGAGGAGACTCAGTCAAAATTCCCCCTTCACAGATTATGGCCTCAGAGTGAATGCTGGGTGGCCAGAATCTAAGGCCAAGTGACACAGAAAGAGTTGGACCTTGGTCCTTCTTGCTTCCAGGGTCTTGTTGCCCATCTTCTCCCCCAACCCCCTACCCATCAGCAGCTGCTGTCCCTTTCAGCCATTGGGTCAGCTCAGGCAGGGAGGCAGGAAATGGGGCAAAGGAACCAGACAAGCTGAGGGAGGCAGGAAAATTCTGATCTCTGCATCTCCCTTGCGTGAGGGTTTCTCTACACGTCATTCCTCTTTTGAGAGAGAAATGCAAATTCAGCTGAATTAAATTGCAAATGAAGCAGGGATTTGCATAATCACGTCTGACCGCTATTTTGAAGTACCCTATTTTGAAAGAACAGGCTCTGTCTAGATGCAGTTATTTTGAAAGAAAACCCTTTCAAAATCACCCTTACTCCTTATAAAATGTGGTTTAAGGGTTATGTCTGAGGAAGGGTTTTCTCCCAAAATAAGCGTAGGCTGGTGCTATTTTGAAATACTTTATTTTGAAATACAAAACGCTGTTGAGATACGTTTATTTCGTATTTAATACTATATTTTCAAAATAAAGTATTTTCAAATAGCACTGGAGTGTGAATATGCAAATGAAGTGCAGGATATTTAAATCCCAGTTTCATTTACAATTTCATGTGTCTACATTTGCATCCTTGGCAGGATCTCAGGGCGCTGAGAACCCCAGTGAATCACAAGGGTGTGTGGCGCTGGCTCTCCTGTCCCAGCAATTGCAGTCAGAGCCCTGCCTTGCCAGTGCCAGTCACAGCAGCCTCTGCACCGGCTCTAGGCTTGTGGTTTCTTTCTTTCCAACATCCCTCCCCAATCAGCAGTTCCATGGGTGGCCAGGGGAGGCCTCTTCTGTGTCCCAGAAGGACGCAGGAAAACATAAGCAAAGGCTACAGCAAGGCACCACTGGGATTTGAATCCAGGAGTTCCTGCTTACAAGGAAAGCATTTAAGCCTGCTAAGCTATGGTGCCCTTTTTGGCTAGTTCCTTTCCCCCCCAAGACAAATTCCCTTCTTGGCTATATACCAATTATCGAGCTTTTCCGGGATATCTTTTGTATCTGTGAAAAACGCTGCCGTGTCCATGGAATGGGTCAACTTTTTGAGATCAGTTTCCAAAACAGTGGGCATGTGCTTTTGGAAGCCCTGTATTCCTCATTTTATTAGGAATAAGGGCTCGTCCCAAAGAGAAGGTTTTCCCCACATTTGGGCCCATGCAGATGGGCCAAATGTCAGAAAAGCCTCTTCTGAAAAAAGAAAAGTGTCTCTAAAACTGTTCTAATCCATGGTCCCAGACAACACTTTTGAATTCCAAAGTGCAGCCATTCCCCGTCAGTCTGAGAGGGGAATGAAGGCCGATGCAGCCCAAGATATGCAATTGATAGCTCATACCCACAATCTTTTTGTCAATTGCAGTGCAACCTAAGGATAACTTGCTAAGCACACACTACAGTCTGCCGCTCTACCAGCTGAGCTATTGAAGGGTGCCCAAGTGCCACTGGTTTGTCCATGTTGGCCCATCTACAAGTGTCAGAGCAAGTGCTCCCCCAGGTGGATGGTATCACAGGCGAGGGGCAGAAGAACCCAGGAGCACAGGGGTGCTTCACATGCAGAAGGACCCCTGAGCTAGATCCATTCATGTCACAGCAAAAGTAAAATAGTTGGGTTCTTCTCCTGTGTCTTTTTTTGTTTCAATTTCTCTAGGGGTACAGGAGGGGCAGATCCACAAAAAAAAATGGATTGAGTGAATCTTGGGCCAGACCCTCACTTGTGCTGCTCGCTCTCCCAGACAGATCCCAAGGCAATAGCTCCATGCCCAATGGATGGGTTAGCAGAGGCCAGGGGGCAATAGGCAGAGCCTGGCAGCTGCTGGGAACAGACCTGAGGGCATCAGAGGAAGCAGCAAGAACCACAACCTCAGCCCCCTGCATCTCTAGCCAGTCTGGTAGGTTCCAGGGCCCCAGCTCATCTGAGCCAGCCAGATGAGAGACCAAATGCCAGTGGGCACCAGACATCCAGAAGGCACAAAAATCTCTTCTCACCAGCCAGAGGACAAGAAACCTAAAGCAGGAGGGTTTTGCAACAACCAGCCTAGGAAAATCCCACTGACAGTTGAACTCAAGTTGCAAAGTTCAAAGCCCTGAGTGCTGCCCCTTGCAGCATGGGACAAACAGCTGATGTTTTTGGTGGGCACCTGTGACTCTCAGCTCTCAGGCTGCCTCTGCTCTCCTGGCTCCTTCCAGCTGCCCCATCCCAGCTGCTTGTTTATTTTTTGTTTTTATTTAAATACCAGCTCTAGTAAAAGCCGTGTGACACTCTTCCCTCCCCCATCACAGCATGGACAGGTCACTGCCCCCAACCAGACTCCGAAATGGCTCCCTGCATTTCCCCTGACCCCATGGGGTTGACAGGAAAGAGGCCCAAGGCCAGCCTGGAGCCAGAGGAAGCAGGAAGAGCCCCAGTCTACACAGATCCTCTTGTGCAAAAGCCTCTTGTGCAAAAACAGACCCCAATTAATTCTGCAAATGAGCATGGCAATATGCTAATCAGTACTTCATTTGTATGAACTTTTGCAGAAGAGAGATGTAGTATGGAGATAACCTAGGTGGTAGAGAGCCATGAAGTAACATAGACTCAGGAAAAATCCCTGGGCTGCAATCCTTAGTTACACACAATAAGAATAATTCACCAGCTCAAACGTGATTTCTAAATCCCCAAACAAGGAAAATAATAAAACCTGATGGACTAGGGAGACTACTCCCTACTTACACATTTCAAGAAGTCCAATCCTAAAGAACCCAAGAGTGTGTGGCTTAATGGATAAGGTGTCTGACTACAGATCAAAAGGTTGAGGGTTCAAGTCCCTTTGCTGTTGTGTTTACCTCCATTTGTCTGTGCTTGTGGATCCTGCTATCTTTGGTCTGGAAAGGTCTTATGGAGCACTGTAGTTTCTCTGTAACCCTGTTGAAAGGCCTTTAGGTATTCAGTAGGTCTAAACTGAAGCCTTCTTCTGCAGCTAGATGGAAGAGCAGCAGCAATTAGCTGTAAAGCCTGGAGTTACATGCTCATATTCCAGCTAAATAACACAAGAGGGGGGGGGAGTGTTTTATCTTAGTGGCGCCCACTGTCATCAGGCAAGAAGCAGATCTCAAGGTGTATGGAGAAAACTTAACAGCATTTTGTCTGGCATAAGACTGCTTACCAGTAGTTGTGTTTGTGCAATGGGCATTCTCTGATTCTTGTCCTCACTTTCTTGTTGTTTGTCTGTGTGATAGTCTGGTTTGGATCTGTTTCTGTCTGCTGTGTCCCGGTGCCAACCCCCGACCCACGCAGGGAAGCCCCGTGTGAATGCCTGGCCCGGGGCCAACCGCCCTGCACGCCTCCTGCGGGGCTGACTCACCCCTCCTGTGTGGTGCAGGGAGCCGATGCTCCCTCCCACAGTACACCCTGCAGAACAGCTAGCGCACTTCTGGAATCGACGGAAGTGGCGCTAAGCTGCGGGACTTCTGTCCATCCCCGGGAAGCTGACGCTACCTCCATTTTCACTTGAGGTAAGTAGTGAGGCTTTTCTGGGGTTGGAGGGAAATGGGGACGGGGCAGACAGGAAGCCTCACGAGCGACTGGTCAAGGCCTTGCGATCAACCAGTAGATCGACCTGTTGGTGACCATTTTCAGGGCACCTTTTACAGACCAGGCAATCCTTAGGGTGACACTGGGGTAGGCTTGAGTCCAGACAGTTCCCAGCAGCAGGGCCGGCCCTTGTGGGGATGCGCGGTTGTGGGAGGAGGGCATTGCTGGCCTGTGGTGCAGGGATGCAGGCAGGCTGGGGCTGTGGGAGCTGGGCACAAGACACCTGATGACAGCTCTAATGGATGCCGCATGCCCCTTACATCTGCCATCAGGCGCCCCATCAGATCCATTCACATATAGCTTCACTGAAGCCCCCCTCATTGGCCTGCACCCAGGTCAGTCCATATCACTGGCTCAGGGGTTTCTCTCCCCAGCGTGCTGCAGAGAAAGCCCTTGTGTGTTAAAGGGCCCCAGAGAGCCCAGAGCAGAGGGAGCTGAGATTCTAGTCTCATTGATCCCCTCAACACACACATACAGTCCCAGCCCCAAGCCTCCCCCATATCCCTAGTCCTGTGCCCTGACTTCTCTACCCTCCCACATCCTCACCTCTGCCCTGAGCCCCCCCTCACTCTCACACATGCCCCAAATCCCTGCCCTGAGTCACTCTGAGTTACTCACACTCCACATTTTAATTTCTTACAGGTACTGTCCTATCACAACCCCTCCCCCAACTTCCTGCCTTGAGCCTCCCCCCGCCCAAAGGGCGGTGCCCAATAGAACAGTCCCTGTAAGAAATGTGTCACTTTCACCCCTGGAAGCAGCTCAGCCATGCAAAGGGGCTGCCTGGGGCAGGGCATTAGCCCTGGAGGGCAGGGGTGAGTGTGGCAGTGACATCACAAGGGCCTTTCGCAGCACCACATCTTATTGGCTAATGGAGGTTGGGAGGTAATGTCCTCACAGAGAGTCCATGACAATAGCCAGGTGCGACAGGCTGCAGGGCAGGGGCCATCTCAGAGCCCCCCCATGGCTTTGCTGCAGGGAGTCTCCTTGAGATCTGCCCTTGAGGCCTTTTTGGAGCCTTCTCCTTTCCCACGACTAACTGACCTAGAAGGCCGACATCCCTGTGGAGAAGGGAAGAGCCTCCAAGAAGGGTGGCTCTACCATAGCAGGGGAATTAGCTCAATTGGTAGCATGCTCACTTCGCATGTGATAGGTAGGGGGATCAATGCCCACATTCTCCAGTGGTGGGGGCAAGCCCCATTCTACTCCTTACTGGCAGAGCCAGCCAGGGGGCTAAGTGGGTCCAGTAGCCCCATTTCCTACTTACTCTTCCCAAAAGCCAGCCATGCTGGGGCAGAGAGCTGCTGGAGGACACCAGCCCTCCTGGGCCAGACAGTGGCAGGAGCACTGGAGACAGGTTGCAGGTGGGGCAGAATTAGCTCCCCTGGAAAAGTGCTGCCCCTGCGCATGAGAGGTAGCAGGATTCACTCCCACCTGCTTGCGGGGCCAGCCCCTTTCCTGCTTCCCCAACTCTTATTCCCACCATGCACTTTGTGCAGGGGCCAAGGCACCTGGCTGGGAGCCAGGACTCAGTACCTTTTCCCAAAATATACGAATCCCCTCCGCCCCCAATCCTCTGTTCTGCTCACACAGGAGGCACAATGATTCCCACAGCACATGCCAAGGGCTGCAACTTAACTGTGGTTGTGTTATGCTTAAAAAAAGCACCCGGGATTTTTTTCAGAGGGATAAGGCAACATGCCACATTTATTGAACATACATAGATTAATCAATGTTTATCATATGCATATGACACATCACACTCATGCACTCTCACACACATACAAGCACACTCTGTCTGGTTCTGTGGTCACCAAAAGGTGGATCGCGATCTACTGGTCGATTGCGAGGCCTCGACCAATCGCCCGTGAGGCGTCCTGTCTGCTCCACCCCCATTTCCCTCCCACCCCTGAGAAGCCCCAATACTTACCTCAAGTGAAAATGGAGGTAGTGTCGGCTTCCCGGGGATGGACAGAAGTCCTGCAGATTAGCGCCACTTCCGGTGATTCCAGAAGTGTGTTAGCTGCTCTGCCGGGTGTACTGCGGGAGGGAGCATCGGCTCCCTGCACCGCACAGGAGGGATGAGTCAGCCCCGCGGGAGGCACGCAGGGGGTTTCCCGGTGTGCGCAGGGTGGTTGGTCCCGGGGTAGGCGTGCGCGCACGGGGCTTCCCAGCACGGGGTGGGGGGTTGGCGCCAGGACAAGCATGCACGGGTTTTCCCTGCACCGGGGAGTGCGTTCTTGGTGAGTGACCCTTAGGCTGCTCTGCAATTGACAAAAAGATTGTGGGTATGCGTTGCTAACCACATTTCTTGGGCTGCACACGGCTTGAGACTCCTTCAAGGCTAGTGGGGAATGGCTGCACTTTGGAATTCAAATGTGTTGTCTGGGACCATAAATTAGAACAGTTTTGGAGACACTTTTTTTTTCAGAAGAGGCTTTTCTGACATTTGGCCCATCTACACAGGCCCAAATGTGGAGAAAACCTCCTCTTTCAGAAGAGTCCTTATTCCTAATAAAATGAGGAATACAGGGCTTCCAAAAGAACACGCCCACTTTTTTGGAAATAGATCTAAAAAGTTGACCTGTTCCAGAGTTTTTCCCAGATACAAAAGTTATCCTGGAAAAGCGCTATATTGGGGCTGTAGCCAAGAAGGGCACCATGGTTTAGCTGGTTAAAACCCTTGCCTTGTAAGCAAGAGATCCTAGGTTTAAATCCCTGTGGTGCCTTGCTATAGCCTTTACTCAAGTTTTCCTGTCCCCTTCTGGGACACAGAAAAGGCCTCCCCTGGCCACCCATGGAACTGCTGGTTCAGGAAAAGGCTGATTGGGGAGGAGTTTTGAGAAGAAGGAAACCACAAGCCTGGAGCTGGTGCAGAGGCTGCTGTGGCTGGCACTGGCAAGGCAGGGCTCTGACTGCAATTGCTGGGACTGGAGAGCCAGCGCCAAGTGCCTTTGTGATTCCCTGGGGGTGTCAGTGCCCAGAGAACCTATGAGGGATGCAAATATAGACACTCAAAATTGTAAATGAAGCTGGGATTTAAATATCCTGCACTTCATTTGCATATTCACAGACCGGTGCTATTTCAAAATACTTTATTTTGAAATAAAAAACACTGTTGAGATACGCTTATTGCGGGAGAAAACCCTTCGTCAGAAATAACCCTTAAACATCATTTTATAAGGAGT
Organism: Pelodiscus sinensis; assembly: GCF_049634645.1. Classification (NCBI taxonomy): domain Eukaryota; kingdom Metazoa; phylum Chordata; order Testudines; family Trionychidae; genus Pelodiscus; species Pelodiscus sinensis. Next base: position 3,594,646 of record NC_134741.1, read on the forward strand.
AAGGGGGATTTTAAAAGAAGGGTTTTCTCTTGAAAGAACTGTGTCTAGACAGCGCCTGTTATTTCAAACTAGCATATTTCAAAATAGCAGCCAGAGATGATTATGCAAATCCCCACTTAATTTGCAATGTCACTCAGCTGAATTTGCATTTCTCTCATGAAAGAGGAATGACGTGTAGACAAATCCTCACATGGGGAGATGCAGAGATCAGAATTTTCCTGCTTCCCTCAGCTTGTCCCATTTCCTGCCTTCCTGCCAGAGCTGACCCAGTGGCTGAAAGGGACAGCAGCTGCTACTGACGACTGGGAAGAGGAGAAGATGGGCAACAAGACCCTGGAAACCACTTGGCCTTACATCCTGGCCACCCACCATTTAGTCTGATGAGGCAATAATATGTGAAGGGGGAATTTTGACTGACAGACTCCTCTGAGCTGGAATCCCAGCTCCCACAGCAATCAGTGGAAAGGGGCAGCCCAGTAGGGACTGAAAACCACTGCTCCAGGGGAGGTTTGAATTCACAACCTCAGTATGTCTCCTATACGCACTGCTTTATAAATACTGTGCACTGACCCATTGCATCACTGGAGCAGATGTTTGAGAATTTCTCCAAAGTCCTTACATTGAGAAAGTGAAGAAGCACAAAGTAGAATTGAGCCAGAGGGGCAAGAAGATCAATATTCAAGGATTTACACAAACCAACCATTCCCCAGCAGGTCCCCCTGAGAATTGAACTCAGCTTGTAAGATTCAAGCTCCTGACCCCTTCCCCTTACACTATGGGACCATCACATAGTGATGTGATGCTTGAGGTTCTCAAGCATAGTGATGTGATGCATAGTGTGCTTGAGGTTCTCAGCTGGTAACTGATACACTGATCACCTTGTTTCTTCCATTCAGCTGTGTCACCTCTCCAGACCCTGCCCCATCTGTATGTGGGCTCATGGGAATGAGCTGGCTCCCTCTCCGGCAGAGGAAAGAGAAACGTTGCCATGTCCCTCCTCCTTAGCTGGCTGGCCCCAGGTAAGGTCACATGAGATTATCCAAACACATCTGCATCAGCCCACAGCCCTGTTCCATAACAGGGCCAGCACTGGGTGGGCAGTAGTCAAGGAGAAAGTGACTCACAGGAAGAAGTCAGGGGCGGGGCTAATGAGGTGATCTTGATTTGTCAATGCCAAGTCCGAACTAGGGAGCAAATGTAAACGTACACAAACAGCACTCCGAACTGAGCCCATTAAATAACAGAATATTTAAGTTCCATCATAAAGTGTAACAACTATTTCATTTCATGTAGCGATATGAATCATCATAGCTTGTTTGCTAAATCAAGAAAATGGACAATTTTGTTTTATGCCTCAAAGGAACAGATCCGTGTAAGATACCGAATGGCTACGGAATGTGTTGCAGTGTTAATGTTCTTTGTATTTGATTTCATATTAAATACATAAAGTCATGTACCTTGTTAATTATCCCTTGTTTCGATATTTTTTCTTCTATAAAATTATAAAACTGTATTTAGCTAAGCTGTTTGTGAGTAACTGGTGGGTACCACAGTAGCACACATCCGCACAAGCCCAAACGACCTCACTAGTGGCACACATTATGAAACTCACTCCGCCCATGGATGGAAAATCTCACAGGGAACACTGCCCTGCACCCATCCCCGTTGGCAGCTACAGTCCCTTTCAGCCACTAGGACACCCCGGGGAGAGAGGCAGGAATGGGGCCAAGTGCAAGTCAGACTGAGGGGGGCAGGCAAAACTCATCTTGCCTTGCAGGACCACTGGCAGCAGCATCTCTCTTGTATACTGCTGTGGAGAAAAACGTGCCTGAGAGAAGTGTCAGCTTCAGACTCTTTGAGACAGTTCCTGAAGTAGCTCAGTTGGGCGAGAGTTAGACTGAAGATCTAAAGGTCCCTGGTTCAATTCTGGGCTTTGGCAGAAGCCTTTGCCAATATGGCTTAGTCTATTTTGACATCTCTCCATGGGCTCATCTACACTGGCCCTTTTTCCGAAAGGGGCATGCTAATTTCACAGGTCGTAATAGGGAAATCCGCGGGGGATTTAAATATCCCCTGCGGCATTTAAATAAAAATGTCCGCCGCTTTTTTCCGGCTTTTAGAAAAGCCGGAAAAGAGCATCTACACTGGCCCCGATCCTCTGGAAAAAAGCCCTTTTCCGGAGGATCTCTTATTCCTATTGGCAAGTTGAACATCCCCCAAGTGGTGGTGGCCTGCAGTGTCCTCCAGAGTAGTTGTGAGCACAAGGGGGAGTCATTCCTGCCATGGTGTGGGCCAGAGGCTGAGCAGCTCGCAAGGGCCCTTCAGCAGCACACTGCTGCCATCCAGCAGGACCATCGAGGGCTTGTGCATCCGAGGCCCTGACGGAGAGTTCCAGACAAGGACAACTGAGACTCTCCTCCTAACAGTTCTCTGGCCTGAGTCCTGCAAACCCCTCAGCCTTTTGCTGCTTCCCTGGCCATAGCAGGAGGCAAAATCAGGGCAAGTCAACAAATCAAGCAACCTTGTGGTCAGCACAGGGCTTGAATCCACAACCTTGATGTTATTAACACCATGCTCTAACCAACTCAGCTAGGCAACCCTATGGGAACATCAGCAATGCAAGAGTCTACACAGCAATTCCGTTATTTTGAAACAATTCTGAAGTAACAGACGGCTTATTCCGACTTCTGCAAACCTCGTTCTACGAAGAATAACGCCTATTCCAAATTAGCTATTTCAAAATAAGGCCTGTGTAGATGCACCACTGCTGCTAATTTGAACTAGTCCCTCCGCAGGGCCATTCTAAGTTATTCTTTCTGAGGCTCTAAATCGAGGTAGCTCGTCTACACTGGGGAGCCTGCCTCTGACTATTCTGAGGTTTCCCTGCAGTGTAGATGTGCTAGTTCAAAATAAGCTATTTTGGAATCACTATTCAAGAACAGCTTATTCCAAAATAAATGTGTGGTGTAGTCATAGCCAGTTATAGCCTTCATCTGTGTAAGGTGTGGTACCAGTTACGGCACAGGAGAAACTGAAGGGTTGCTCTTCAGTGTGGATTCTCCTAAGTCTAAAACGGTCTGAACTGTCACTGAAGGTTTTTTCATACTCAGGACAGTTACAGATTATTCCACTGAATTTTTGCCACACGTGTGCAGAATGAGTTTTGTTAAGGGTAAATGAGGGGGGTTCTTGCACCCTGCACTGTGGTCGGCAGAGGCATAACATTCTGGGGTGAGACGGCCTCACTGCATCAGCCCTGCTGTGTGTGCTCCCAGGCAGTGGAGGCAAATCTACCTCCTTTTAGGACCTCGGGAAGGATGGTGGCAGGAAAGCATGTGTGCATGCCTGGTTATGTTCAGCCATGCTGGCGTTCTCCTGGCAGGAACTATAAATGTTCCCAGACTGCTGGGAGAGGAGAGTCAAGAGGAGGCACATTCAGCATAGAGGTGGAAAGGATATGGCGGCCTGCCTTTAGCAAGCTGGTCCACCAACCCCGAGCAGGGATTGCCTGGCGAGGAATGCCATGGGTGCAGTTACACAAAGTGTTCCATTGAATTTTTCCCACAAATGTGCAGCATGAGTTTTGTTAGGGGTAATCATAGGGAGGGAATGTGTGACACACCATTTCTGTATTGGTACAAAAAAGGAAGCTTATGTGACAGGCTCAAAGGTTTGGATTGTGGGAAGGGATTTAGCGCTGAGGCAAAAAGTTGGGATGCAGAGGTGTGAAGGCTGGCTCTGAGGTGGGACTGGGGATGAGAGTCTCACAGATGAGAGAGTAACATTCCACAAGGAGTAACAGCTAATTTGAGTTAGGGGTTTACTTTGAACTCCTGTTTCACTGCTGCATGTAGATGCAGGTAGTTATTCTGGACTAGTCGGTTTCCAAAATGGCGACCTCCTGGGAACATGCTAATGAAGCGTGGGATATTTAAATCCTGTGCTTCATTTGCAATTTTGGTTGCCAGGAGCTAGTGTAGACATACCCAGAGAGAGTTGCAGTGTGGAGAGTTGAGGGCACTGTTCCCTCTAAGGTTGAAACCCACCCACCACGGAAACAGAGCCACGCAGTGGCTACTGAACTGCTCCAGGGCAGGCTGTGTGGCAGACAGCACTTCTTATAGCAGCCCTGGCCCGGGGCCAGGCCCAGGGCAAAAGCAGCAGTGTGCGCTTGCCCCAGCAGCCTCACTGGAACCAGAGCTGCAGCTGTGTTGTGGGTGGTGTGCACTTTGGTGGCCTTGGCCAGGGACTGGGCTGCAGCAGCATCACAGACAGTGAGAGCTTCAGCGGCCCTGGCCCAGAGACATGAGGTGGTGAAGTCACTCCAGCAGTCACACATGGTGGTGAGGCACTGATCTGCTCTAGCGACTGGGGCCATGTGTTGAGGAAGTCTGGTTCCAGCTCCACTTCACTGAAGAGCTCCATCTCAGGATTTGAAAATGTAAATCTGCAGATTACCTGAGGGATTAAATAGATGGCAAAAGACTAGATAAATGTTCTGTGCCCCATTCATATTTAAGAGCCTAAACCATGTCAAGGAGAACAATTCTCTCTGACCCTCTCGAGTCCTGTCACTTGCGAAGGCATCAATCACATCAAGAGTGTTGATTGACGACTATTTTTCTCCCCATGGAAGTTATTTCCCTCAATCTCACTCTCACATACACACACTGTGTAGAAGCAACTAAAACTTTCTTAATGGATGTTGATTATTTTCCATTGATGCTAAATCAATATGCAATTGATGATGACATATTAAAGGGACTTAATATGACTTCGATGATTCACATGTGTCTAAAGCATGCAGATACTATAAGAAATAATCCAATTATTGAGTACAGGCAGTCCCCGGGTTACGTACAAGATAGGGACTGTAGGTTTGTTCTTAAGTTGAATTTGTATGTAAGTCGGAACTGGTACATATTGTAGGGGAAACTCTAGCCAAACATTTTTTTTAGTTTTGGATAGCATAGGGAAAGGTTAACTCCCCTCTAATGTTTGTTTTGCTGTCTGTTCCCCTGTTCAGAAGATTTCACATCTATTTCTGTCCCTGTGACAAACTCAGGACTAAAGGAGTAACTCATCAAATACCAAACAGCTCTGCACCATGCTTTGAGCTAATAGCTTTATTTCCACATACCACCCAGGGTTCTAGGAGGAGGGTCCTTTTTTTGCTAACACAATGAGGCCAGCACTTTGTTTGTTTTGGTGGAGTCTTTGTTTGCCCAGGGAGCCCAGCATGTATAGGGGGAGGAGGGGCGGAGAGGCTGCTTTTGTCTGCTGTTCGGCAGCCTGTTGCTCAGGGGAGGGGGCAGCCTGTTGCTGGCAGGGGGGGAGAGGGGAGGCGTGCAGGATGCGAGGCCGCGGGGGGGGGGGGCAGCGGGCGTGGGGAGGCACTTTTCCTCTGCCCGGCAGCTCTGCGGGATCCCTGTCCCTGTGGCCAGCTGCTGCAGGCAGAGGCCAGTTGGAGCCGGCCGAAGAGGAGGAGGAGGTGGATTCTAGGACCCAGGTGAGCGAGCCCCGGGGACGCTGCTGCGCTCCGGGAGCCAGCATGTATAGAGGGGAGGAGGGGCAGAGAGGCTGCTTTTGTCTGTTCGGCAGCCTGTTGCTCAGGGGAGGGGGCAGCCTGTTGCTGGCAGGGGGGTGGGGGGGGGCAGCGGGCGTGGGGAGGCACTTTTCCTCTGCCCGGCAGCTCTGCGGGACCCCAGTCGGAGCCGGCCCGAGGAGGAGGAGGATCCTAGGACCCAGGTGAGCGAGCCCCGGGAATGCTGCTGTGCATGTGCGGGAGTTGCCTCACCCCGTTCGTATCTAGGGATCCGACGTAAGTCGGATCCACGTAAGTCGGGGACTGCCTGTATATGTTCTATATACAATGTAGTAATGTGGACTGAAGAAAAAGAGCTGGATGAAGTTTTCTGGTGATATCCCTAAATTCATCTTCTGAATATCATTAACTTGCAACTGCAGAATGAGCTTTAGAGTCCATGACGAAGGATGGTGCATTAATTTTGTATGCTTTACAAATTACTACACTTTGACTGGATTAGACTGGGAGGAAAGTGCAGGGGCTGGGTTGAAGGGGACACTGCAAAAGTAGGGGCAAAGGGCTAGTGGTAAAGGATGCACAGGATGGGGGGCTCATGGATGCAGGAACGGTGAAGCAAGGCTGGGTGGGAATGAGACTGGGTGCCAAGCTGGGAAGTCTTCAGTGTGTGTGCGCGCGCGCGCAGGGTCATGCACCTTGTTAATTTTCCTTTGTTTCAGGATTTTTCCTTTCTTAATTGATCTTTTGTGTGTGTACACACACACACATGTACACACACACACACACGTACATCTGTGTGCAAAAATTCTCAGTAACTCGTTGGTTCCACAGGGCCACAAATCAGAACAAGTGCACAGAATGTCACTATGTCATTGTTGGTGCACAAGAAAAAAACCTCACTCTACTCCTGCATGGAAAATCTTAGAGGGAATACTGGTTGAGGGCTCCAGCTGGGGGTGTGATCTCAAAGATGGAGGGGACTGACAGTTAGGTCACTGAAAGGCTACACCGAGAACAGAAGAATTCCATGAGCTCTTGCTCCCACAGCTTAGGTGCTATTGTAAAGCAGGAGGAGGGAGACACACCTCTCCCTGCCATAGTAGCTCTGGGGCTGGTGCCAGGGCTGTGGGATAGCCAACTGTCCTCTGGTCATGGCAGGTTTGAGGCAAGATTGAGACCAGTGGGTTGAAGTACCTCTCCCCACCAAAGCCCTATAAGCTTGCATGGCATTTAATAGGCACAACCACCTGATCAATAGCTTAAAGGGAACTCAAGTGATAGGTTTCTCCCCTCTGTGGTTCTCCAATGGCTAACAAGATTTGAGCTAACTGAAGCTTTCCCCACAGTAAGAGCAGCAAAATAGTTTTCTCTCCTCTGTGTTAAACATTGTCTTATGTTTAACAAAGTCTGACCTGTGTTTGAAGCCTTTTCTGCAATCAGAGCTGTTAAGAGGTGAGTCTCTTGTATGTATTATCTGATAGCTAGTAACACAGGAGCACTGACTGAAGCTTTTCCTGCAGTCAGAGCAGCCGAATGATTGCTATCCTGTATGGATTCTCCCATGACTAATAAGATGAGAGCTCCTCCTGAACCTTTTCCCAGTCAGAGCAAACCTTTTCCCAGTCAGAGCAGATGAAGGGTGTCTCTCCTGTGTGGTTTCTTTTATGTCTAACAAGGTGTGAGCTTCTACTGAAGCTTTTCCCACAGTCACAACAATCAAAAGGTTTCTCTCCTGTGTGGGTCCTCCTGTGTTTAACAAAGCTTGAACTCGTACTGAAGCTCTTCCCACAGTAAGAGCAGGTAAAGGGTTTCTCTCCTGTGTTTACCAAGGTCTGATCTTATACTGAAGCTCTTCCCACAATCAGAGCACGTAAAGGGTTTCTCTCCTGTGTGGGTCCTCCTGTGGTTACCAAGGTTTGAACTCGTATTGAAGCTTTTCCCACAGTCAGAGCAGGTAAAGGGTTTCTCTCCTTTATGGATTCTGCTATGTCTACCAAGCTGTGACCTACGCCTGAAGCTTTTCCCACAGTCAGAGCAGGTAAAGGGTTTCTCACCTGTGTGTGTTCTCCAATGGATAACAAGGTTTGACTTGCAGCTGTAGCTTTTCTCACAGTTAGAGCATGTTGAACAAGGTGTGAGTTTTTACTGAAGCTTTTCCCACAGTCAGAGCAGGTAAAGGGTTTCTCTCCTTTATGGATTCTGCTATGTCTACCAAGCTGTGACCTACGACTGAAGCTTTTTCCACAGTCAGAGCATTTGAAGGGCTTCTCTCCTGTGTGGGTTGTTTGATGTTCAATAAGAGTTTCACAGTCACTACAAATGCAGGGTGACTATTGATGGGGGATTTTCTGTCGAATGGTTTCTGTGTTTCTTTTCTCCCCTCTGCTCCTGTGACTGGCATTACACTGTCCCTCTCCTGGATGGTTTCCCTGCTGCCTTTCTGGGCTATGTTGACTCTCACATCTCTCTCCTTGCTCACGTATCTGGAAAACATGCCCTTCAGATCTTCCCAATAACATACCACATGGAGCCACTTGCTCCAGTCCTTCCTGCTGAAGACTCTTCTCATAGTTCTCAGTCAGCATCCTCTCACCTGCTGGGACAGAGAGAGAATCCAGACAGGAGTTATTCTTCATGATGATCTAAAAGAGAAAACTAAAAGAGGAATAGAAAAAGGGACACTCTCAAGTAATGGTTGTATTATCAGGAGCTGAGTTCATCATTCTTCACAACACTTCCACAGAGGAGAGAACCCAGCCTTTCCCCATCCACCACGCATTGACTTGAGCTGAAGACAGGCTGAATAGTCAGACTTCATGAAAACACACAAGTTAGACCTGCTATAAACCAGTTTCTGAGTCAGCCCTAGGGAGGGCTGGCAGGGCTGACACCAAGGCCTCCAGACAGGGCTCAGACTGTAGCGGCCACATGCCAGGTCACTAGGTCTTGGAGAGGAAGGACTAGCTCTAGCCCCCCAAGGCTTTGTCCACAAAGCTCCTGGCTGGTGGGCTGGGCTCCCCCTGCTCTTTGGCTCAGATTTTCTACTTGGGCCAGGAGGAGGTAGAGGAAGTTCTCTGAGCAGCTAAGTTCCCGCGGCTGCCCAGGGTGGCGCTAGGCTTCTGCAGCAACAAGCCAGGGTGGAGCTGGGCCGTGCTGCTTCTCTGATGCTTATGGCTGTTACTCAGCTCCCCATCTGTAGCCTTGGTTCTACTCTGGGAAACCACACAAAGGCTGCTGCTGGCAGTCTGCCTCTTCTGGTGGGCCTGCCCTTCGATTTGGGGCTGCTCCAGGAAGGCACAGAATCTACCACATTTGCACCTTGTGAGCACCTTCCCCTCAGCTATGCCTCCACCCCTTCTCGGACCTGAATTTAGTGTTCAGAACAGCCACCTGTGATGTGACCATGGAGATCATTGTGCTACCACTGTTACACAATCGCAAGAAAGCTTGTGCGAAGTGTGCTGTGTGCCGAGTCAATGGGAAAATTCCGATCTGATGACTATGATTATCTTGTTTATGTCCATTTTTTAATTAAAACAAGCCAGACTTTGGCAGAATGGTGGAGCACTGGTACCACCTAACCAAGAAATCACATTCCTGAGCAGGAGGAGGGCAAACAACACACGGCTCTCTGCAGTAACTGCAAACACACAGTCCTAACAGATAGCTCACTGACCCTTGTGCACATGAACAGGATGAGGGGATAATGGATATGGATGTTTTGTTCAAACAAACAGGCAGAAGGCCAAAGGGGGTAGAAACACATGGAACGCAATATGCATTTTGTTTGCGTCAATGTGAGAGGAGGGGAAAAGTCACAGGAGGGGCATGTTGATACTGGCTGAGGGGCAGTGTTCTAGCTGGTGACTGAGCTGGTACCATTATTGGGTTGAGACAAGTCTCACTATACCTGTGCCTGAGGAGCTGGGACACTGGCACCCTGCTCCTTTCACAATAAACCTGGCCGAGTGCCTTAGTCTCCGAATGGAGCCTGGGTCTTTCTTAGCGGCAACCCTGTGGTATGCTGCATGGATACGCTGCACGCTCTGACAGTGCCGCTGGAATCAAGGCTCCAGAAAGAGCCGCCCTGAATAAGCCATATAAATGCTCCGTGGTGCTAGCAGCAATTCTAATGGTACTGCAGTCACTGAAGGAAGCAAAATTATCAATCACAGCACCACCTGGCAACTCTGGTGTAAATCAGGACCCCATTGTGCTATCGCAGTGCTCATATGGAGCTAAGCATCACCCCTCTTTAGTGTAGGTATCCTTCCCAGCCCTGAGAAACAGGGACACTCTATAAAAGCTAGTAAAAGAAATGACCACACGCAGAGAGTCTAAGAGACTTGATCAAGGTCACACAGGAAGACTGTGATGGGCAGAGAACTGAACACAGGTCTCCTGAGCACAAAGCCAGACATTCACACAAGAAGAAAAAATCCCTACCCGAAGATATTTCACTCTAGAAACACAACACAGATGACGTGATTTATCTCCATTGCACATAGAAACAAGTGAGCCCCAGAGAGAATGAAGCTGATCTTTTGAAAGGAAACCCAGCCTGTGCCTGAAATGCAAGGAGAGCTCTGCTCACGTTTCTCTACTACAGAGCTACCTCAAACAAAATACTCACAGAGCGTGAACTGCCTCACCCACTCTCCCTCAGCCCCAGCATCCAGCCCCTCCCACTGGCAAGTACCAGCATGTCACAGAGATTAGTTACAGGCAGGGAAGGACTCTAGGAACTGCACCCTCCTTCCAGTGGCTGAGCTCACTGCCACATGGGGACCCTGCAGCCACTAACAGCAGCCAGACCCAGACCTCTGGTACCTGCTGTTCCTGCCTGAGCCCTTCCACTCACACCTCTGGTCAAGGCACAAGATGGGCAAGCTAGGGGGAAGCGCAGCGAGACCTTAGGTGTGGGAAGAGCCACACCATTGTCACATCCCTGAACCTGCTTTCCCTGGGAGGGGGTACGGAGGGGACAGTCTTTCATACAAGAGCCAGGATTATTATGGCAGATACTCCTGACATTGGGGGCAGAGGCAATGAATAACCCTGAACCAAACCCAACCCAGATGCTCCAGAGCCCACCCAGCTGCTGTTACCCAAGGGGACAGGAATCCTTACTCAGCCAGTTCACAGCCTCATAATTCTCCTGCATCACATCCCTGTAGAGGGCTCTCTGGCCCGGATCCAGCAGAGCCCATTCCTCCTCAGAGAAATACACAGCCACCTCCTCGAAGCTCACAGGCTCCGCCATGGCCATTTCCTGTCCCTGGCTCTGCAGGCCAGGAGCTGAGCTGGAGTCAGACATCGGTGTTCTGCAGCCTGGCAGGGGGAGAAGAGGAATTGGAGACAGTTCAGAAGAGGCTTTAATCCTTTCCACGCCCCCATTCTGCCCAGACTTTGTCCGTGGTGACACACATGCTAGACTCTGCCATTGTGGGCAAAAGTTTTAGTCTAGATATTCCATAAACAGCACACAGGAGTTAGACCCCAAATACACATTCATTTCTGTCTGTACCTGGCTTGTGTTACAACATTACTGCGTCTGTAACAATGGGATTTAGTTCTCAGCACTCAGTGTTTCTGATAACAAGCCACATATTCATCTGCCTGACCATGGACGTAGGTTAAATGTAGGCTGCTGTATTTAAAATCCTTAGTCTTTGATTCATTGATTTGCAGCACAAACTTTGCTCTCTCATCTGAAAGACACAACAGAGTCAGTGAAATTAACACCACCATTCAGATGCTTACAGGCAGTCCCCGGGTTACATACAAGTTGAATTTGTACGCAAGTCGGAACTGGCGTCCAGATTCAGCCGCTGGTTGCTCTGCCTCGGGCTTCCTGGAATCAACTGCTGGTCAGTTTCAGCAGCGGCTGACTTTGGGACGCCTGGGGAAGAGCAGCTGGGGTGCTGCCGGGTTGGTCCAGTAGCACCAAGGAGCGGCACTGCGGGACCAACCAGGCAGCCCCCAGCTGCTCTTCCTGGTCTGCTGGGGGGGGGCGGGCTTCTTCATAGAATGAGGATTACCAGTGCTGGAAAAACCCCTCCGTTCTTTCAATTTTCTTACAGAAGAACGTGTTTGTAGTGTGGACATAACTCAAGGTGTGTTGGAAAAATGGCTGTTTTTCTGACAAAACTCTGTAGTGTAGATGCACTCATAGTGGGGAGGGGTAACAGCTCCTTGGGGATGGCAAATGGGCTTCTGTAGCCACATACACCCTAGCATGTATGTTCTAGAGCAGGGCTACTCAACACGAAGTCGGTGGGCAGCCTCTTTGTTTGCGGCCCTCAGCGGGGCTCAACACATGGCCTGCTGTTGGGAGCCAAAACAAAAAAGTAGTCCCTCCCTCCAGCCCCAGGGATGGGAGGAGGAAGAACCCCTGGGGCTGCAGCAGGAGCAGATGTGAGGGCTGGGCAGGGACAGAACTAACAGCCGGGCTGGGGACAGGTGGAGGTGGGGGCTGAGCAGGGACAGAACTAACAGCCGGGCTGGGGACAGGCGGAGGTGGGGGCTGAGCAGGGACAGAACTAACAGCTGGGCTGGGGACAGGCGGAGGTGGGGGCTGAGCAGGGACAGAACTAACAGCCAGGCTGGGGACAGGTGGAGGTGGGTGTTGGGCAGGGACAGAACTAACAACCGGGCTGGTGACAGGCAGAGGTGAGGGCTGGGCAGGGACGGAACTAACAGCCAGGCTGGGGACAGGCAGAGGTGAGGGTTGGGCAGGGATAGAACTAACAGCCGGGCTGGGGACAGGCGGAGGTGGGGGCTGAGCAGGGACAGAACTAACAGCTGGGCTGGGGACAGGCGGAGATGGGGATGGCAGGACACAGAATTAGTCAGTTCTTGTTTGGGAGGTTGGGGAGAAGCTGAAAGCTCTGCAGCTGCAGGGAATGATTTGTACCAATCTGTGTCCTGAGATCTCATTGACAGGGCTTGACAAACCCCGGCAAGAGCCACTTGCCAGCGCCGCACGGCGCATGTGCCAGACCAGCACTGTGCAGGCGCAAAGCCCAGTGAATGGAGCGCATGGAGCGACCAGCTGAAATCCATGCACCATGGATGAGTAGATTCAGCGGTTTGTCTAGCCCTGCTCATTGGGGTCTCCCAGCCAGATGTTTGGGGGGGTTGGCAGGGTTCAAAGGGAGGGGGCTTGGCAATAGTAGCGAGCAGGGGGCACAGCCCACTAGTTTAATCATAAAATGTTATTTGAGTGTCAGAATGAGTGCAAATAGCAAGGAAAGAATGTGTTCTTTTAAGGAGGCTTTGCAAAAGGAATATCCTTTTTTAAAGAAACTTGCCAATCCACACAACATTTTGCAGCTGTTATAGTTGTAAGGAAAGATTGCTTATGGTGAGAAATTTGACATCACCTTTATATTCAATGAAAGATACATCAGTTAGTTGTCCGCTCTGTAGCTTCCAGTGCTTCAGTGAAGAAATGTATTATAAAAGATGATTCTGTTAAAATTGAGTTTGTGGCAATGCCAGGAGCAGGAGCGGCCCGAGGCCGGCTGTAGCAGCTGGCGCCCCAGGCAGAAAGCACAATCAACGCTCCCACCTGCACGGCTGTCAACTGCCATGACGTCATCATCAGGTGCCCGGGCCAGCAACACTCTAGGCAACTGCCTAGTCTGCCAAGGCTCATGGGCCGCCCTTGGCCAGGAGTAATTATATAACAGACCATAACACACTATCAGTTTCAGATCTTTTGAGTGGACCGCTAAGATAACTTCCCCAAACAATGGTCTTGCACAAGAGACCAGTGTAGACAGGCAACATCAATTTCTTGCACAAGAAAGCCCGATGGCTAAAATGGCCATCAGAGCTTTTTTGAGCAAGAGAGCATCTACACTGGCACATGCCAGTGTAGATGCTCTTTTGTGCAAATGTTTTAATGCAAAAACTCTTGCATTAAAAGTATTTGTGCAAAATCATACCATTGTAGATGTAGCCTACAAGTAAATCCAGGAATTAAACAGAAGCTAAGACAAGATGATGAAGTGAAATCCCTGCTCCTCTCTACTGCAAAACTAATTTTGAACTTTTTGACAATAGCTAACCACTCAGTCTGTGCTCTCTTGCTCCAGCTTCCCAACAGGAAAAAAGGAACAATCATCAAAAGCAGACAACAATTATAGTAAAGCAACACTGTCTGCTTGCTTTGTACTCAGCAGACAACATTATCACTCATCCCCACGGTTAGCAAGACCAACTACTTTCAGCTGCATTTCTCTAGTTACCAACTATAGAAATGATTCCTGAAAGTACAGTCTTAACAGCAGCCTGCTCGCTACACACCCACACTCATGTGCATTCACTTTCTCCTCATGAGGAATGTTTTCACACAACACTTAGAAAACTAAAGAACAGAAATAATCTCAGCAAAGTGCTTGTCCCATTCAAACACACTCCACCAGGTTTAGAAATCTGTATATTAGAATATGCTCTGTGTCCCTGTTTACAGAAACATGCCTCCTGATTAGCATGTGGAGCACCTGGCAGCCAATCAAAATCTCCTGCTGTTTCTTCCTGAAACTGCAGTTCCTGGGGCTCCTCTAAGTCAGTGGTAACAAACTGCCAGTCTGCAGACCAGCAAGGGGCCAAGAACCCCTGCCTGCCGGGCAGAGATGGAAAATACTAAGTAGAAATACTTGATCACACTACGCAAGACCTTTTTTGGGTATTTGTACTTTACTCAAGTAATTTATTTTTGTCACACTTTGATTTTTATTCAAGTTATTTTATTTTTTTAGACAATATTGTACTTTTTACTCCACTCCCATGTCCAGAGGCGCTGGGTTACTCACGACTCGCATCGTTCTGATTTGCTAAAGCCCAGCTGCATGTGCAAGCACCAGTCATCCAAGAAATAGCCAATCCACAAGCACAATGCCCCTGCCAAGGAAGAAGCCTTTTAATAGCTGCTCCAACACCTTGTCATTCAAACCCAGTATCCCTGCAGGCCCTGCCAGCCTGAGACCTGAGCGAGCAGGGCGGCTGCCCAGGGCTCCGTGCTGAGGGGGTGATATGAGCAGTCTCATGTGACCTTACCTGGGGCCAGGCAGCTAAACAGGAGGGAACCCAGCAGCCGGGGTCAGGGGGGACAGAGGCACTTACTTGTGTCGGGTGAATCCTCTGCTCTGGTGGGAGCAGCAGCAGGGTGGGTGGGTGCCGGGGGCAGGGGCTCCCCATTCTCCCTGGGACAGAGGCCCCTGTGGAAGCCCTGTGGGGGGAGGTGGGGCAGGCTGTGCTGGAAGAGGCTGGGGGTGGCCGGCTGAGAGGGGTGGGGATTGAAGAAGCGTCTGTGTGGGCACTTGGGCAGCCAGCTCGTCAGTGAGCAGCAGAGCACACGGGCCCGTCGCCCCCCAGCTGAGCCCCTCAGCTGCTCTCCCAGGGCTGTGGATGACCAGCCTGCACTGCTGCCAGCCCGGGCTCAGCTCTGTCCGTGACCTGCCCAGCCGCCTCCCTGCCAGGGGCTGCAGACGTGTCTGCTGGGGTAGAGAGGAGGGACATGTCTGCCCCGCCAATGTGAGGCGTGCGCCTTTGGGACAGAGAATTTCTGTCCCGTCTCCTTGTTTCTTGCTTGGGGACGGGCACTGATGACAGGTGCTGTGGAGGTTAATGCAGCCCCAGGGAACTGCTGCAGCCTGCCAGGAACCAGACACACAGGAAGTGCCTGATGGCAGCTGCCCCACTAGCTCACCCCTTAATCCAGTCCTGATGCCAGCAGTAACAGCCCCACTGCTGGTAACTCATAGAGGCCCTTGCTGCCCGAGGAAGAGGGCAAAACACAGACCTCGCTGTAAGCAGGATTTAAACCTGCACAGGGAAACCCTATTGGATTTCTAGTCCAACACCTTAACCACTCAGCCATCACAGCTCTGGGCAAAGTGAAGCCAGGGAAACTGGTAAATAATCCCAGTGCACAGGCCTAACGTCACCCACCATAGAATTCACACAGCAAACCCTTTCAACAGTTGTGCAGTGGAGTCCTGACTGTTTTGGTCTTAGGTTGCCTTGGAGGTGAGTTCTGCTTCAAGGCCTTCTCTCCTCTTTCTTGGTCTTCCTTTCCCTTTTCCTTCCTCTTCTCTTCTCTCCTTTTCCTTCTTCTTGCTGGTCTCCTTCTTGGACCCCAGTTTATAAAGAGAAATTCAAGTACCGCTTAGTTCTACCTTAACCAATTATTTTAGTATAATTTCACTATCCAGTCATAACTTACTGTAACAGAATTACCTAAAAAGCATTGCTTCTTGGCCGTTTGGCTAAGATTGAGCACTTCCTGCCTCTCAGAGAGGAATAAAAGTGGCAAGAGGCAGCAGGACCCACTTGTGCCTGTTGTTTCAGGGTTAAAGTAGAAGGTATGCAAGGAATTGTGCAGCTACTGCCCCACATTGCATTGCCTGGGAATTGAACCCAGGTCAACTACTTGGAAGGTAGCTATGCTCACCACTATACCACCAATGCCTGTGCCAACCATGTCTGTAAAAATTAGTGAGGGAAGTCCACATCTGCCATGAAGCGCACTTGAGGGAAGAGGGTGCCCATGTGGTCTGGGGTAAAGCATAACCTCTTGCCCGATTGGCTAAAATCGGGGGGGGGGGGGGTGATGTTGGGCAGTAACAGCCTTGTGGCTCTCTGTGGTGTGAGGGATTGGCTGGCATAGGAGTCCCAGAGGTTTCTGGGTGGGCAAGTACAGCTTCTTGTCCCTTGGGCTAAGTTCAAGAGCAGCAAAGGGAGGTGGCTGCCAGACACTCTGCATGGCCCAGAGGTACAGACCAAGAGCTGCCCTCATGTTTTTTGTCATAGTGTTTCTCGGCCATTTGGCTAAGATGGAGCGCTTCCTGCCTCTTGCAGAGCCATGTCACAGGCACAAGCCCCCAGAGACCCCTCTGGCCCTTCCATGGACACAGCACAGGACCAAGCAAGGGGCACCAAGTGCCAGGCACTGTCATGGTCCAGGCCAGAGATAAAGCTGTGGTTCAAGGAGGAGTCTGCAGACCTGGCAATCCAGGTGGAGGAATGTGGATATTTATGGCCAAATGGCTGATGGCCTTGCAAAGAAAGGCCACCTCCCCCTCCCCAGACCAAGTCAGAGCCATGGTCAAGGAATTGTAGCAGGGGTACGTGAGGACCCGTGAGCACAGCTCCTGCTCTGGGGAAGCACCACAGCACTGTGCATACTGTGAGGAACTGGACCAAGTCCTGGGGGTTGGAGAATCCTGTCTCCAGGGACAGTTGTGGAGTCTGGGATGGAGACACCTGGGCAGCAGCAGCTGCAGCTTCAGGACAACAACCCTGCTGACCAGCAGCTCCAGGATAAGGAGGAGAATTCCAGGAACGTTGTGACCCTCACCCTGGAACTGGTCCCCCAGATACAGGAGGCTTCCCAAATGTCTTTGGGCACCCAGGAGGGAACATCAGGTGAGTGCTGTGAGGTGGCAACACACACAGGGCAGGCGGGAGCACAGAGGATGATGCGCTATCATGACACGTCATGCTGATCGTAGGTTGGGGGACACCACACATGTCTGACCCCATAGAGGGCCGTCCCCCCCCCCCCCATGTGTGCAAGGCACCACCTGCTCCTGCAGAAAGTGCTGCCAGCGGCTAATTTCCTAACACTGGATGCAAGCAAGCAAGTGTAATGGGGATGTAGCTCAGTGGTAAAGTATTTGACTACAGGCAACGTGATCCCTGGTTTAACTCCAAGTGCCCCCTGAATGGTTGATCAACTTCATTGAAACTTGTGCATCTCCAGTTGTATCACAGTCTAGATTTCTGCGGTGCAGAGATTACTACAACCCCCAATGTGTTCCTGTGTCAATGCACATAAACCAGGCAAACCCATCTCAACTGAAACAAGTTCAAATCTGCTTTGTGTCTCATTTCTATTCCCATCAATTCAGCAAGGGTGTGATCTGAAGGTCCTTGGTCTACCTGGGCTATGCTGCGCAGAAGAACAAGAATCACACCCAGTGGGGGAGGAATGTCCACAATCAATCTTCTGGAGTTTGATTTAGCAAGTCCAACTAAGACTCACTAAATCAAATCCAGAGGGTACCCCACCAGTTTCCAGGACTTCTGCTCTTTGCTCCGTTTGGGTTCCTGCAGTAGGGACACAACCAGACTCAACTAACAGAGGCCAACTCTAGCTATGTAGGGTATGTTTACACTTGTACACTCTTTCCAAAAAGAGATGCAAATGTAAAGATTGGAAATTGTAAATGAAGCCACCAGGGACACATACAATGGGCCTGCAGAAAAATGAAAGAGCTGAGCACTTTGCAGAGAACAGGCCAGAGCCCTGCTGGGAGAGGCTCTGCTGGGAGAGGCTCCATCATGCACAGACTCTGCGCCGAGCCAGACTGCTGGAGGAGGCTCTGGCCATGGACTTTCCTCCACTCTGTTACCTCCTGCACCTGGGGCTGAAAGGGACGTGGGCTGCAGGCTGGTCCTGCCCAGCTGCCTTCCCCAGTGGGAGCAGAAAATGCTCATGGAAGGGCTCACACGTTGTCCCCAATGCACTGGCCTGAGGGCCTGAATTCTTGATGCACCTGGGTGCACCCAAATTCCCCTTCTGGGGGGGCAGGCTTCCCAGCTCACACCCCTCCTGTCACACAAAGCTTGCAAACGGGGTTGATTTTCCTCCATCTCCCCTTGCTTTCTGCTGCGCTAAAAGAAATCCTGAAACCAGCCCCGTCTCCTGTCACTGGACAGATGGCCCTGTGCTGGGATATGAGAAACCATCCCAGTGATGCTCCTCGCAGCCCAGGAGAAGAAGGGGGCTCTGAGTGGAAGGAACCCAAGTAAAACAGGTCCCAGTGGGCATGAGCTGGGGCACTAGTTTGGCCCAGTTGAGTGAGGGGAGGTTGGTTCCATGGTGTCAAGGGCAGCGCTTAGGACTCTGCTGCTGCTGACAGCGAAGAAGCTGGGAGGCAAGGTGCTGGCAGCAAGAGATTCCGGCTGCCTCTTTGCCCTGGGTCTGCCGGCCGCCAGCCACCTTGACCAACCCTCAAACCAGCTGGACTAGCCAGCCCACGTCACAGTGAGTCACTAGTGGCCCTGTCAGAGAAGAGCCATTGGCAGCTGCAGAGACGGCCCTTCAGCTGCCTACGGCGCCTTTCCTCAAAGGGCCACTGGTGAGCTCTAGGTCTGTTGGCCAGCTAACTCAGTTGGTTAGGGCATGGTGCTAATAATGCCAAGGTGATGGGTTCAAGCCCCATGCTGGCCACAAGGGTGTTTGGTTTGGTGACTTCCCTTCCTTTAGCTGCCTGCTATGGACAGGGAAGTAGAGACAGGCAAGAGGCTGAGACCTTTTCAGGAAACAGGCCAGAGAGCTGGTAGGAGGAGGCTTGAGCCTGCACAGACCCAGTGGCTAAAAGGGCCTTGCCCTGACCTGCTTTCCCGAATAGGAAGGAAAATCTTTCTCCTCCCTCCATTGTCCTCAATGGCGTTGCCTGATGCCCAAATTCCTGCTGCTGCAGTGGCTGGCCCAAGGCTCTTCATCACAAGTCACAGAGGGAGGCTCAATATTTCCAGAAGGCCTGGAGCACGTGCCTGGCACACAGAGCTGCTGCCAACTGCCTGGTCACGTGCTTCAGTGGCCCAGCAGCCTCCCTGAACCCAAACTGCTTCTGCTCAGGTCCCATCTGAACCTGCCCTTGCCCCTGCTCCTGCGGCTTCTCCTCCTGGAGCATCCCCATGGCTGCCGAGGCCCCTGCACATGAGGCAGTGGGACCACCCAAGGCTGACGCCAGTCCCAGCACCATCCCTGAGCCCCACTTCCCCCTTCTTCCCCTTTCTGCCATCCTCCTCCCCAGTTCTACATTCCCCACATCAAAATCAGAGAGTTTGTTCTTTGCACAGGGAGAAGTCCTGTTTGTGTTACCAGCAGGGGAAGGGGGAGAGGAAAGTGGGAAGAGCGGGCAGGAGAAAGGGGGGGGGGGTAAGGGAGGCACAGAGAAATACGCCGGCATCACGCGCCTTCTCTGAGAATGGCCCCACGTTCTGAAGGGAACAGAAAGTGGCCTGCGAAGGGCGAGTGTAGCTGAGCAAATAAGTGTGCTTCTTGTTTCCCTGGCGGGTTAGTGGCTAGGGGTCAGCACTGTGCGTGCTGTGGCCGGGCTTTGATTCCCAGTCAGAGAAAACAGCCTCATCTGTAGTCATAAAATTGGCCAAGTATTTGCTCTTCCCATCAGTGCTGGGGGGGTGGGAGGGCCTGGGGTGCCAAAGACAGGCTCTGGCTGGGTGACTCCTGGCCAGCAGCCAAGAATATTTCTGAGGCAGCTGCTTCCCTCCCTCTGCTGTGCAGAGACTTGTAGTTCCTGGAAGTGGGGCTGTCTCCCCTCCTTTGCCTTGGGCCCATTTGGCCATGGTTCAAGGGGGTTGCTGATTCTGTAAAAGCTGCCCTGGTAATGAAGAAACAGCTAAAGTGACACTGGCAAGAATTTGAACCTTTGAATGAGTAACTGGCCTAGCTCACACTGAATGGTGTGGCTTAGACTTGCCCCACACTGCTACACAGCCCACAACCCTCTTGTGCTGCTTCACAGCCCGGTGATGACTGGGGTAGAGGAAAGGGATGCCCTGAGCCAGAATCTGTGTTGGGGAGAAACTGAACTGAGCCCGCTTGCCCAGCGCTGCTCATGCCCCCAGGCCCTGCCTCCTGCCCTCCACTCTTAACTTTCTTACAGATGCTGTTTTATCACACCCCTCTCACCCCCAGCCTGACCGTCCTGCCCCACTTCCCAAAGGAGCCCTTGTGTGGCCATGGACAGAGGCTGCACTGGGGGATTGGCCCTGACTGCCCAGTATCTTGTGATGCCGGTGGCAGAGCACAATCTGGTCTGGAAGCAGCTGTAGCAGACATTAGGGGGTGCAGGAGTGGTCTGAGGCCGGTTGCGGCAGCTGACGCCCCAGGCAGAAGGTGCGATTGGCACCCGTGCCTGTACAGCTGTGATGTAATCACAGGGCGCCCTGGCAGTCATGACATCATCATCGTGCGCACGGGCTGGCAGCGCTCTAGGCAACTGCCTATTTCCCCAGGCTCACGGGCTGTCACTGAGGGGGTACAGAGCTGACTGGCTGGGATTTTTGTGAGATCCTCAAGCCACATGTAGCCAGCTTCCCCCCACCCCCTTGCCCTGTCCTGGGGAGCCAGACACTGCCAGAGCTGGAAGGAAATGGGGAATGGCTGCACGCTGGGAGTCAAAGGTGTAGTCTGGGACCATAGAGTAGAAAAGTTTCACCAAACTGCATGCAGAGAGCACCATGGCTTAGCTGGCTCAAGCTACTGTCTAGCAAACACAAGATCCTGGGTTCAACTCCCAGTGGTGCTTGTTGGAAGTGTTTGTTTACATTTTCCTATGTGCTTCTGGGACACAGAAGAGGCCTCCCCTGGCCACCCATGGAACTGCTGGTTCAGGAAAAGGCTGATTGGAGAAGAGAGTTGGAAAGAAGGAAACCACAAGTGAGAAGCACCTGATGCCCACAGACCCTCACTCTCCATGGCTGTAGGAGCTGCAGAGGTTGCACTCACAGGATCTCTGGGCACTGACACCCCCAGGGAATCACAAGGGAGTGTACTGCAGGCTCTGCTGTCCCAGCAATTGCAGTCAGAGCCCTGCCTTGCCAGTGCCAGTCACAGCAGCCTCTGCACCCGTGCCAGGCTTGTGGTTTCCTTCTTCCCAACACTCCTCCCCAGTCAGCCTTTTCCTGAACCAGCAGTTTGATCAGTGGCCAGGGGAAGCCTTTTCTGTCACAGGAAGAAAATGTGATCAAAGGCTACAACAAGTCACCAATGGGATTTGAACCCAGGATTGCTTGTTTATAAGGCAGCTGCTTTAGCCAGCTAGGCCACAGTGCCCTCTGGAGCAACATCCCCAACACAGATACCCTTCTTGGCTATATGCCAAATATTGAGTTTTTCCAGGATACCTTTTGTATCTCTGAAAAACCTCTGCCACATCCATGGAGATCAGTTTCCAAAAAAGTGGGCGTGTTTTTTGGAAGGCCTGTATTCCTCATTTTAGTAGGAATAAGGGCTCTTCTGAAAGAGGAGGTTTTCCCTACATTTGGGCCTGTGTAGATGGGCCAAATGTCAGAAAAGCCTATTCTGAAAAAAGTGTCTCTAAAACTGTGCTAATTTATGGTCTCAGACAACACCTTTGAATTCCAAAGTGCAGCCCTTCTTTATTTTAATCCAGCCTTCAAGGGGTCTCAAGGCCCGTGCATCCCAAGAAATGCAATTAGCAGCTCAGACCCATAATCTTTTTGTCAATTGCAGTACAACCTAAGGATTACTTGCCAAGCACGCACTACAGTCTGCAACTCTACCAGCTGAGCTAGTGAAGGACGCCTGAGTGAGGCCACTGGTTTGTCCATGTTGGCCCATCTACAAGTGTCAGGGCAAGTGCTCCCCCAAGTGGATGTCGTCGCAGGCGAGGGGCAGAAGAACCCTGGAGCACAGGGGTGCTTCACATGCAGAAGGACCCCAGAGCTAGATCCATTTATGCCACAGCAAAAATAAAATAGCTGGGTTCTTCTCATGGGTCTTTTTTTGTTTCAATGTCTCTAGGGGTGCAGAAGGGGCAGACCCAAAAGAACCAAACCATTTGAGTGAATCTTGGTCCAGCCTCTCACTTGTGCTGCTCGCTCTCCCAGACTGTTCCTACGCCCAAGGCAATAGCTCCACACCCAACATGTGGGTTAGCAGAGGCCAGGGGGCAATAGGCAGAGCCTGGCAGCTGCTGGGACTGGACCTGAGGGCATCAGGGGAAGCAGCAAAAACACAACCTCAGCCCCCTGCATCTCTAGCCAGGCTGGTAGGTTCCAGGGCCCCAGCTCATCGGAGCCTGCTGGATGAGAGACCAAGCGCCAGTGGGCAGTAGACACCCAGAGGAAGGCACAAAAATCTCTTCTCACCAGCCTGAGAACAAGACACCTAAAGCGGGAGGGTTTTGCAACAACCAGCCTAGGAAAATCCCACCGACAGTTCAACTCAGGTTGCAAAGTTCAGATCCCTGAGTGCTGCCCCTTGCACCATGGGACAAACAGCTGATGCTTTTGGTGGGCCCCTGGGACTCTCAGCTCTCAGGCTGCCTCTGCTCTCCTGGCTCCCTCCAGCTGCCCCATCCCAGCTGCTTATTTATTGTTTTGTTTTTATTTAAGGCTTGTTTATTTTTTGTTTTTATTTAAGTACCAGCTCTAGAAGAAGCTGTGTGACACTCTTCCCTCCCCCATCACGGCATGGACAGGTTGCCACCCCTAACCAGACTCTGAAATGGCCCCTGCATTTCCCCTGGCCCCATGGGGCTGTCAGGAAAGAGCCCAAGGCCAGGCTGCAGCCAGGGGAAGCAGGTGGCAGGAAGAGCCCCAGTCTACCTAGCTCCTTTTTGTGCAAAAGCCTCTTGTGCAAAAATAGACCTCAATTAATTATGCAAATGAACATGGCAATATGCTAATCTGTGCTTCATTTGCATAAGCTTTTGGGGAAGAGAGATGCAGTATGGCGATAGCCTAGGTGGTAGAGAGCCATGAAGTAACATAGACTCAGGAAAATCCCTGGGCTGCAATGCTTAGTTACACACAATAAGAATAATTCATCAGCTCAGACGTGATTTCTAAACCCCCAAACAAGGAAAATAATAAAACCTGATGGACTAGGGAGACTTTTCCCTACCTACACATTTCAAGAAATTCAAGCCTGAGTAGCACAAGACTGCATGGCCTAAAGGACAAGATGTCTGGCTTCATGTCAGAAGATTGAGGGTTTGAGTCCCTTTGCAGTTGTATTTATCTACCTTCATCTGTGCTTCTGGATCCTGCTGTCCTTGGCCTGGAAAGGTCCTATGTAACACTAAGGCTTTTCTGTAACTCAATTGGAAGCCCTGTAACTATTCAGTAGGTCTAAAGCAGTGGTCTCCAACCTTCTTACACCCAAGATCACTTTTTAAATCGCAGAACAGGTGAAGATCTACCGCCCCGCCCCTTCCTTGAAGTCCCGCCCTCTCTATTCTCCACCTGTCCATCACTTGCTATCCCTAGCCCTCACTGACACACTCTGATAAAGTTTATTTTTAAATTATGCGATATATAAAATTAAAATCAGGTGTTTATAGTTATGAAATAAATGGTCTGTTTTTTATTCATGCTATTTAAATCTAAAATGAAGCATTTATAATTATACATTTTGTGGGGACAGAGTTCTGCGGCTGGGGGCAGGGGAGAAGGAACAGGGTCCTGGGAGGGCAGAGGACAGGGTTCTGCAGCAGGGGACAGGGTGCCAGTTGGGACAGAGTTCAAGGAGTGGGGACGGGAATGAGGACAGAGTTCTGTAGCTGGGGACAGAGGAGTGGGGCCAGAGTTCTGTGGCTCGGGACAGGGGAGTGGGTTCTGGGGAGCGGGTAGTGTGGACAGGAGGTAGGGGGCCAGTGGCAGCAAAGTCCCCTGCATCTGCCTCCTCCTAGGATTCTCCCTCCCCCCCACCCCGGCTCCAAGGGAAGTCAGCACGTGCCTCCTCTGGGCCCGACTCCCCCCCGCCCCTGTGGTGCAGGGAAACCCCACGTGTGCCTGACCTGGAGCCAAATCCCCTCTCCCATGGCGTGGTGCGGCATGGCCAACCCCCTCCCACAGCACGACCAACCCCCATGGGTGCCTGCCCCTGGGCAACCCCTGCGCTCTACTCACCCCTCCAGCGCTAGCAGCACAGGGAAACTGCCGTACTCCTCCTCCAGGGCCGATGCCCCCTCCCCCAGCACGCAACAGAGCTGTGGGAGGGGAGCAGCCCGTGCACTTCTGGAACCCCCGGAAGTGACGTGGGCTTCAGACAGGACTTCCATCCACTCCACGGGAAGCCAGCACTACACTAGAGGTAAGTAGTGAGGCTTCTCAGGGACGGGGGGAAAATGGGGGTGGGGGTGCCCAAACACCTCGCAATCAACTGGTCGAGGCCTTGTGATTGACCAGTCGATCGCGATTGACGGGTTGGTGACCACGGGTCTAAACTGAAGCTTTTTTCTGCAGCCACACTGAAGAGCAGCAGCAATTAGCTGTAAAGCCTGGAGTCACATGCTCACATTCCATCTAAATGACATTGAAATAGTGTCACACTAGGCTGTGAGAAGGGATCTTATCCTAGTGACACCCACTGTCACCAGGGAAGAAGCAGATCTCAAGGTGGGTAGAGAAAACTCAATTAACAGCATTTTGTCTGGCAAAAGACTGCTTACCAAAAGTTGTGGGTGTGCAATTGGCATTCTATGCTTCTTGGCCTCACTTTCCTGTTGTTTGTCTGTGTGATAGTCTGGTTTGGATCTGTTTCTGTCTGCTGTGTAATTGAGTTTGCTAGGTGTAAATCAACTAAGGCAGTGTGGTATGATTGGTTAGGTAATTCTGTTACAGTATGTTCTGATTGGTGAGTGAAATTTTACTAAAATAATTGGTTAAGGAAGAACTAAGCAGTATTGAGTTTCTCTATATAAACAGGGGTCCAAGAAGGAGATCAGCAAGAAGAAGGAAAAGGGGAGAAGAGAAGAGGAAGGAAAAGGGAAAGGAAGACCAAGAAGGAGGAGAGAAGTCCTTGAAGCAGAACTCACCTCCAAGGCAGCCTAAGACCAGCACAGACAGGACTCCTCTGCACAGCTGGGGCTCGTCTACATTGGCCCCTTTTCCGGAAGGGGCATGGTAATTTTTGAGATCGTAATAGGGAAATCCACGGGGGATTTAAATATCCCCCGCGGCATTTAAATAAAAATGTCCGCCGCTTTTTTCCAGCTTTTAGAAAAGCCGGAAAAGAGCATCTACACTGGCCAGATCCTCCGGAAAAAAGCCCTTTTCCGGAGGATCTCTTATTCCTACTTCAAAGTAGAATTGGATTTCTAGTCCAACACCTTAATCACTTGGCCATCACAGCTATGGGTAAACAAACTGGTGAATAATCCCAATGTGCAGGCTTAACATCACCTGCCACAGAATTCACACAGCAAACCATTTCAACAGGGCTACGTCTACACTGGCCCCTTTTCCGGAAGGGGCATGGTAATTTTTGAGATCGTAATAGGGAAATCCGCGGGGGATATTTCAAAGTAGGAATAAGAGATCCTCCGGAAAAGGGCTTTTTTCCAGAGGATCTGGCCAGTGTAGACGCTCTTTTCCGGCTTTTCTAAAAGCCGGAAAAAAGCGGCGGACATTTTTATTTAAATGCCGCGGGGGATACTTAAATCCCCCGCAGATTTCCCTATTACGATCTCAAAAATTACCATGCCCCTTCCGGAAAAGGAGATGTGCATGTCAGAGCCTCTGCCCACTGAGCTGTAGCCTTCTGTGCCCAGGGAGCCAGACAACAGCAGGGTGAGAAGGCAGGAATGAAATGGGGAATGGCTGAACTTTGCCATGCAATGGTGTTGTCTGGGACCATACAGTAGAACAGTTGACAGATGGATCAATATAGGGCACCATGGCTTAGCTGGCTAAAGCATTTGCCTAGTAAACAGGGGATCTTGGGTTCAATTGCTGGTGGTACCTCGTTGGAGCCTTTGCTCACATATACTTATGCCCTTCTGGGACACAGAAGAGGCCTCTACTGGCCTCTCATGGAACTGCTGGCTCAGGAAAAGGCTGAGTGGAGAGGTGTATGCGGAAGAAGGAAACCACAAGTCCCAAGAGGTTTCTCCCCCACAGGAGAGAAGCACCTGATGCCCACAGATCCTGACTCTCCATGGCTGCAGGAGCTGCAGAGGTTGAATCCTCAGGCTCTCTAGGTGCTGATCCCCTCAGGGAATGACAAGGGTGTGTGGTGCTGGCTCTCCTGACCCAGCAATTGCAGTCAGAGCCCTGCCTTGCCAGTGCCAGTCACAGCAGCCTCTGCACCCGCTCCAGGCTTGTGGTTTCCTTCTGCCCAACACTCCTCCACAATCAGCCTTTTCCTGAACCAGCAGTTCCATGGGTGGCCTGAGGAGGCCTCTTCTGTGTCCACAAGGACATAGGAAAAGGTGAACAAAGGCTGCAACAAGGTACCACTGGGAGTCAAACCCAGACTGTTCTGTTTACAAGGCAGATGCTTTAGCCAACTAAGCCATGGTGCCCTCCTCCAAAGTCTCTTTAAAATGGCTCTTTATGTTTCCAGTCAACACCTTTGCCTCCCAAAGTGCAGCCATTCCCCATTTCCCTCCAGCCCTGGCGGTGTCTGGCTCCCCGGGCACAGAAAGCTACAGCTCTGTGGGCAGGGGGCTTTGGCTTCCTTGCCCATGGGATGCTGTTGCAGGAAGGGCTGCTCAGCAGGGACGGGGTTCACCTGTCGAGCAAGGGAAGAGTATTTGGGTGCAGACTGGCTCACCTAGTGGGGAGGCTTTAAACTAGGTTTGATGGGGGCAGGTGCCCAAAGCCCACAGGTAAATGAACAACATGGACACCTGGGAGATGGGGCAGAAATGGGAGAGAGCAGGGGCTGTAACAGCAGAGATAAAGGAAGGATGCGGGACCACTGGGAAGCAAAATCTAATCTGTGTCTTAAATGCTGGTATATACACACGGGAACTATGGGTAATAAGCAGGAAGTAGTTGGTATCACAGGGACGTGGTGGGATAATACACGACTGGAATATTGGCACAGAAGGGTACAGATTGCTCGGGATGGACTGGCAGGGAAAAAGGGAGGAGGAGTTTCCTTATCTATGAAACGTGCGAACACTTGAGCTGAGGCGGAGATGGACACAGGAGACAGACTTGTCGGGAGTCTCTGTGTGAGGTTACAAGGGGTAAAACCCAATAGTGATATATCACGCTAGGCATCTATTACAGACACCTCCCCAGGCAGAAGAGGTGTTTGAGGCTTTTTAAACAATTAACAAAATCATCCCAAGCGCAGCTGGTTTCACACACACTCAGCCTCACCCACAGCTGGAAGGCAGTTTGCAGGGAGCTGAAAAGAAACTGGCTGGTAGAACCAAGTCTTGGGATTCTTTTGTGTCCAGATGTGCTAAGCAGCTGGCAGGCAAGATCCCAAGTGCTGGTCTGTTCCCACCCTCCCCAGGCAGGCGAATCCCCTCCCCTGGGTGTTACAGGCTCCACTTTACCTACGGAGCTGTTGCATGTGAGGCAAACGTGACACCCACTGCACTGCAGAAAGCAGCCCCCTGCCTTTTGGGAAGAGACCCCTGAAAGCGCTTAGCCCTCTGGCTCACTAAACAGCTTAGCCCTGTGGCAGCTAAACAAGTTAGGCTGAGAGTGGAGGAGGCAGGGCTGGGGCTGAGACTTCTCAGTGGTGCCTTGCCTGAGACCAGATTGTGGTGGCCACACAGTCCAGGGCCCGCCCTGAAGTGTCACTGCTGTGGCTGTGCACCTTCGGGGCAGTGTGGCTGTGGCCTTTGCTGCAAGGGGACAC
The DNA here is from genome assembly GCF_049634645.1 of Pelodiscus sinensis. Taxonomy (NCBI): domain Eukaryota; kingdom Metazoa; phylum Chordata; order Testudines; family Trionychidae; genus Pelodiscus; species Pelodiscus sinensis. The sequence goes on from NC_134741.1 coordinate 3,622,587, forward strand.
AAAGGCACAGCATGTTCTGCCTCATGCCCAGACCCCAGCCACCCCATTCCCCTCACTTTCTTCCCAACCAGCCCCTCCAGCTTGCTTGCACACCGCCCCTTTTTCCTGCTCCCTCAATCCTGGCCAGACACTCCACCCTGCCCCTGCATCCACGTTCCTTCTGCACCCTTCACCTGGCCACACACGGCTCGTTGGCGCGTCTCAAGCCAGGCCCTGCAAGGAGCCACCAGGCAGGAACCAGCCCTTGGAGCTCATCTTGCACCGGATCTGGTAGATTCCCACCACATCTCACCTGAGAAGAGGTGACTTGTTCTCCTTCCTTCTGACCTTACGTCTCCATTCCCTTCAAAGGTCTCCGCTGCCTCGGGACCCGCCTCCTCAGGGCACTGCCCCCCTCTGCCACTGGGCTGGGAGTAGGAGACGCCACGGTCTCTGCACTTGGGCTGAGAAGTCTCACTGGGACTCGTCTGTTGATGGGTTAGTCAGCCCGATGGCCAGCTGGATCCATTCTGTAGCGCTGCCCGAGAGGGAGCTTTACAAGTGCCCAGTGTCCTCTGGTATTTCTGGGGCTCTGTGTAGGGGATTGGGCTTGGCCATATTTTCCATGGGAAATGCCTCTTCTTTGGAACAGCAGCTCCCAGGAATTCATGGAACTTCTTCTTCTCAGCTTGGGAAAGAGACGACTCAGGGGCGATGGGACAGAGTTTTGTGTAATGATGACAGGGGTGCAGAAAACAATAAGAATTTTTTTTCTCCTACTGAAGATCCCGGGTGAGAGACTGAAACTGGTAAGTAACCAAATTAAAAATAAACCAAAAGGAAGCATTTTTGCACCCAGTGGAACTCCTTGCCAGAGGCTGCTGCGAAGGTGAAATCTACAAGAAAGTCCAAAACAGAACTGGATAATTTAATGCAGCAAAGGTCAATCGATGGCATTAAACCAGGATGGACAGGGCAGGTGTCCCTAGCTGGTGTATACCAGAAGCTGAGAATGGGTGACGGGAGGGATCACTTAACAATTGTCTGTCCTGAGAATTCCCATTGTGCAATGAAATTGGCTGCTGTCATGAGACAGGATCCTGGGCTAGTTGTGCAACTGGCATGGCCCAGTCTGGCTGTTCTGTTTGGTTTTTGTTCTTGTCACCTCTGGGCAATAGAAAATGGACCCCTGTCCTGAAGGGGACAGAAAGTGGCCTATGAAAGGCTAATGTAGGTAAGGAAAGAAATGCATTCATGTGTCCCTGATGGTCTAGTGGGTAGAATTTGGTGTGCTCACTACTGAGGTCTGGGTTCAATTCCCAGTCAGGGAAACCAGTTTCACATGACAACTGCCCACTCATTCATCTTACCTCATTGTTACAGCAGCTGTGACCCAAGAGATTAATTGAGGGCCCTTTTCCCACCTCTCTGTCTTCTAGGTTGTTTAGCTGGTGGGAGAGGAGAGGAGAAGGCTCCAACCAGGCTCCTCCTCACACTCATACTTGTGACTCCCATTCTCTCTCTGGCCTCAGGAGTAGACTCCTTGCAGCAAAGCTGTGGGGGTGTCTCTTAGATGGCCCCTGCCCTGCAGCCTGTCCCACCTGCCCATTGTCATGGACTCTGTGAGGTCATCACCTCCCAACATCCTTTAGCCAATAAGATGAGGGGCTGCAAAAGGCCCTTGTGATGTCACTGCCACACCCACCCCTACACTCCAGGACTAATGTCCTGCCCCATGCAGCCCCTTTGCATGGCCGAGCTGCTCCCAGGGGTGAAAGTGACACATTTCTTACAGGGACTGTTCTACTGGGCACCAGCCCTTGGGCTGGGGGAGGTTCAAGGCAGAAATGAGGGGGGGGTTCAGTAAAGCTACATGTGAATGGATCCATCTAGCAACCACTGCCAGCCACACGCGGGGGAGGGGGGGAAGGTTTTTGTGCAAGTGAAACATGCAGTGGAGACATACTGGGAGAGAAGGGCAAGGGCAAGGGGTGGAAGGCAGGTATAGTTGGTGCCAAAGTAGCTCAGTTGGGTGAGCATTAGACTGAAGATCTAAAGATACCTGGTTCTATCCTGGACCTTGGCAAAATCCTTTGTTCTTGAGGCAGCCCAAGGGAGGGCTCTGGGGTCTCAGACTGGGGGGCTCTCAGCAAACTGGGCTCTCAGAGCACAGGGGAAGTTTGGGGGTTTGTTGCTTGTCTTCTGAGTTTGTCCCATTTCCTGCCTCTTTTTCTGAGCTGACCCAGAGGCTGAAAGGGACGGTGGCTGCTGATGGGTGGGGAAGGGGGGAGAAGATGGACAGGAAGGACCCAGCAGAAAGAGGGTCAAGGGTCCAAACCTCTCTGTGCCAGTTGGCCTCACATCGTGGCCACCCAGCAATCGCTCTGATGAGGCCATCACTGTGGGCCTAGGTGAGCTAGGCAGCTGCCTATGGCACCACTAACCAGGGTGCCCGATGATGACATCACAGGCATTGACAGCTGTGCAGGCAGGGGGGCCGATTGCACCGCCCCGCCCAGGGCACCAGCTGCTGCAGCTGGCTTCCGGCTGCTCCTGGAGGCCATAACATGTGAAGGGGGAATTTTCACTGCTCCTGTCCTCTGGGGTGAAATCCCAGCACCACCAGGGTTCAATGCTAGAAGACAGCCCAGCAGGGGCTGAAAACCACTGCTCCAGGTGAGGTTTGAATTCACAACCTCAGTATGTCCCTTGGGTGCACTGCAGGCCGACCCATTGTGCCACTGGAGCTGCTTTTGGAAACAGTTTCTTCAAAGTCCTTAGATTGAAAAAGTAAAGAAGCACAATGTGGACTTGAAGGAGAGGGGCAAGAAGATTGACTCTCACAGATTTGCACAAACCAACACCTCACCAGTAGGCCCCACTGTTGATGGGTTAGTCAGCCCAATTTGGACTCAGATTGCAGAAATCAAAGTCCTGCTCCTTACACCATGGGACCATTATACTGCCCCATGTTTGAGTTTCTCAGCTGATAGCTGATACTCTGCTCTCTTTGCTTTCTCCATTCAGTGGCTTCACCTCTCCAGACCCTGCCCATCTGTATGTGGTCTCATGGGAACTATCTGGCTCCATCTCCAGGCTCCATCTCCAGCAGAGGAAGGAGAAATGTTGCCATGTGTTATACCCGTTGGCAGCATACAGACCCCAGCCCTAGGTCCCCCCTGCCCTGAGCTCCATGGAACAGGGAGAAACTCCAGGAGATGGTTCCCCTGGGATCATATCTCACATGGATCCAAAGGCTGAGAGGACCCAGACCCACCCTGTGGCCAGGAATGCTTGTTCCTAGAAGCTCCCACCTAGAAAGGACTCAGCTGGGGGGGGGGGGGGGGGGGGGGGCAGGTGTCAGGAAGAAACTGGGGAGGAATTGGATGGCAGAGGAGTTACAGAAGTTTCTGAGAGAGAGCAGGTGCAGCTTCTTGGCTCTTGGGCTAAGTTCAAGAGCAGGAAACTGGCTCCCAGACACTCTGCATGGCTCATGGCCAAGAGCTGTTCTCATGTTTCAGGTGGTCAAGTGTAGCTTCTCCACCATTTGGCTGTGATCAAGCACTTCCTGCCTATTGGAAAAGCAGTTCCCAGCTGTGGGACCCACTTGTGGGGGTTAAAGTGAAACCTCTGTAAGTGGCTTCATTGCTCCTTCTTCCCTTTGCATTGGCTGGGAATTGAACCCAGGTCAACTGCTTGGAAGGCAGCTTGGCTCATCACTATACCACCAATGCCTGTGCTTGTTTCCTGCCATGGTTGTGGAGTCTGGGATGGAGATTCAGGACGACAACCCTGATGACCAGCAGTTCCAGGATGAGGATTCCAGGAACGTTGTGACCCTCACCCTGGAACCGGTCCCCCAGATGCAGGAGGCCTCCCAGACATCTTCGGGTATGCGGGAGGGCACATCAGGTGAGTGCTGTGAGGTGGCAACACACACAGGGCAGGGAGGCGGGAGCTCAGGGGGTGATGCGCTATCGTGAGGCATCATGCTGATCATAGGTTAGGGAACACCACACATGACCAACCCCATAGAGGGCCGACCTCCCCCCGCCATGTGTGCATGGCACCACCTGCCCCTGCAGACAGTACTGCCAGAGAGTAATTTCCCAAGACTTGAGGTAAAGATAGATGGGAAATAGGGGTGTAGTTCAGTGGTAGAGTGGTAGAGGAGAGCAGTGTGGACATACCCTGTGTGAAAAGGAGGGAAGAGGACACTGCTGTCAGTGAGGAGCAGGGCGCATGGATCCCATTCCTTCCTGCAAAAAACTGAACCAGCTGAGCACTTTGCAGAGAACAAACCAGAGCCCTGCTGTGAGAGGCTCCATCATGCACAGACTCTGTGCAGAGCCAGACTGCCGGTAGGAGGCTCTGGCCATGGACTTTCCTCTCCCTTCTGCCCCCTGCACTCCAGGTCCTCCCATCCAGCCCCGGTCTGCTCCCCACACTTGACAGCTCCCCTGCCCTTGGCCCCATGACTGCACCAGCCAGGCTCTAGGGGGAAGTGGGTCTGAAGGGGGCAGAAGGGGAGGGTCTAGGCGCTTCCATTCTCAAACTGGACACCTGCCCCCCTCCCCTGCCATCATAACATCATAACATCTGCCCCACAGCTAGGGAACCCTGGCTCACTCCCCCCAGCACAGCCAGGAGGGGACAAGGACCCCACACTCCAGAGGCTAATCCAGGGGCTGAAAGCTCTCACGTGGGCTCCACCCCCTCTGCTCACTCTGGGTCTGTGAGGCCCCAACCTTGCTCCTTGGCCCAGGGGGCAGCGAGGGGCCAGAGCCGCCTGGCCCCAGGAGGGGGGTTCTTAGGCCGAGCTCAGCACCTGCCTGTAGCGGGGAATTAGGCAACAAGCTCCATGAGAGCCAGGACTTAGGTCACATGCTCTGTGGGGGGCTCCCATTGGCTGGCTCCGGCGGCTCCCTGCTCGCACGCTGGTGTGTGTGGGGCCCATTCTGAGGGGGCATCTCTCCCCTTTCCCTGCCCAGGGAGTCCACAGGCCCAGCTCAGGCTGGGTTGGTCCCGGCGTGTCCTGTGACTGGGCAGGTGCTGGTCAGTGAGATGCCTGGCGATCAGTCTCAGCCCCTCAGGGCCGGTGAATGTGGCCCCCAGGCCTTTCCTCCCAGCTGCTCACGGGGGTTTATTTCCCTTCTGCAGCCTCTGGGGAGCCCGACGCCGGCGCGACTCTGGCGCAGACACAGCGAGGGGAAGGCAGGCGGGGACGTGACTGAAATAAGAGCAGCGGGCAGGGGTCTCAGGCGTGGGGCCAGCGCAGACACTTTGTGCTGCGGGGGTGTTAGTGGGGGTAGCCCTGGCAATGTGGCAACGGGGCGGTGTGAGGAACAAGGGGAGATTTTCCGCCCAAGAGCCTGTTGGGAAGGGATTCGTCAGCCCATCCAGTGCTGTAACATGGCTCCCCGTGACGGTCAGTGTGCGGTGTGTCGCACAGCTGCTCACCACAGACATGCAGGCCTGTGTGATGCTGCTCCCCCTCCTGCACGGGTGCCCATGGGCGGCGGGTTTGTGTAATTTTTTTGTGTAATGTAGTGCCTCATTAGCCACGCCTCTGGACGTAACACGCTTGGGGCAAGATGGACACACGACCAGAAGTAAACGGTGTCATGTCACCCCTCTCCAAGGGCTTTTCCCACCATCCTCCTACCAACATAGATTAGTTTGGCCCCCACCAAACCCCCCTCATGCAACTATCCTACAGTTGCATTAACCCAACATGTGGGACATTAACTCGGGGGGGGGGGGGGGGGAGGACGGAGAGGCTGGGGCAAGTGTTCTGTCTGAGGCTATATCTACACTCACGGCTTCTTGTGCAAGTACAGCCGTTCTTGTGCAAGAAGCCACAGAGTATCCACAGTGCTTGCCTGCTCTTGAGCAAGGAAATTTACAGTACGGCGTGGTAAGAGAGGGCATCCTGCACAAAAGCTACGCTCTTTTCTAACAGGTGTAAGCTCTCTTGTGCAAGAGGGCAGTGTGGATGCTTGGCAGGGATTTCTTGCGCAAGAAACCTCTATGGCTAAAATGGACATCGCTTTCTTGCGTAAGAGAGCGTCCACACTGCCATGGATGCTCTTGTGCAAAAGCACAATTCGCACAATGCAGTGCAGATATGTTCTTGTGCAAGACTTCTTGCACAAGAACCCTTGCGCAAGATGTTATTGTGCAAGAAACCTCTGGTGTAGACATAGCCTAAGAGTTTCCTCCCATGAGCAGAATGAATTTTGTGTTGTGCACCAGTACTGAGGTCATGTGGCTTGTTTGGATGTGCCACTGTGGCACCCAAGTTATTAATACATATTTTTAAACCTTTCCCTTTTCTCGCTGCTGCCATGTCTCCTCCCCTTGTTCCATCAGCTCCCCTGGTGCCTGCTGCCCCCCCCCCCAACCCCTCATCCTCCTCTGCCGTCCTGACTCCTTCCCTTCTCACTGCCCTCAGCCTTCCTGAGACCTGCCCCCCTCCACCAGCCCTTCTCTGCCCCTTGTTCCCACTCTTCCAGTAGCCCCACTCTGACCATGTGAGCTACCCCTCCTCATCCTCTCCTACCACCTCCCTCTACACACCTGCCCTGCCTCTCTCCTATGGTGCTGGTCCCTCCCTGCAGGTGTCTGCCCTTCTGCTTCACCCCCAGAATCCCCTGGCACCTGCACCCTCCTGGTGCCTTCCCCTTCCCTCACTGCCTCTGCCCCCTTTGTCCTATTTTTCCCTGATGCCCACCCCCTCACCACTCTCTGCCCCCATTCCCCTGTGCCCTCACACATGACTTGCTCCATCCCCGCCTTCCTCATGCCCACTCCCTCTTTCAAACCGTCTCCAGGCACCTCCAGCCCCCAATACCCTTACCCTCTCCTCTCCCAGCATCATCCTGTCCCCCTCCCACTGACACCTCCCCTCCTGCCCTTTCCTTCATTGTCTGCACTTGGCCCCCTGACATTTGTCTCTTCTCCACCCTGTCTCTTCGTACCTTCCCCTTTCTTCTCCTGACCTGCCCCCTTCCCCTGAGCACAAGCCCCTTCCTCTCCCAACCCTTCCCCCTATTTTCCCCCCTCCCCTACCTTCTGCCTTGGGGTGTATGGGGTGTTCAGGGAGGGGTAGCACCTCTGATGTACGGGCATGTCGTGTCCTTTTAGGGCAGCTCGTCCACCTTTGGTCCCCACTTGTCACTCAACTCTCACCTGTGGCTCCTAGTAGCTGTAGCATGTGCAGCGGCCACACCCCGGGCAACAGCTTCGACAGGCTGGCTAAACCAGGTTGAGAGTAGCCGTCGGGTCATCGACCTTCGGTGAGATAGGGACTTGTCTGTCCCGAGCATGTGAAGACAGACTCCGGCGGATCGAGCAGATGAGACCTACTAGAATAGGACCAACGGTCATGAAGGTGGTTTCTGCAAGCGATGTGGTACGCTAAGAGCACGGCAAGACATGAAAGATGCCCTGGTCAACCACTGCGCCCAGCCCATCTCCAACCGTCTCGACTTTAGTCCTGCCATTGGAGTAAGATGGAATCTGGGAAGAGAGAGTGAGGCTGACTATGCGCACCTCTCCCTCACTTTAATCCAATTCACGCGCAAGTCTTGACATCTTGACATCTCCTAAGTCCTGTGGCGACGGGCGAGCGACGAAGCAGCAGGTGTGGATACACTGGGAGCTGTAGCCGCGGACCTGCACACAGGCGGCTCAGGTCTAATGGTCGTCTTCTTGCTGGTGGAAGCAACAGCTGGATTCGGCGTCTACCTGAGTGACTGAGCAGCCCTCTTTAGGATTGCACTGCTCACCTCCGTAGTAAGAGGAAGGGGCTAGAAAAGGTGCCCTAAACATTGTTTGCTTCACAGAACCCTGGCCAGCTTACCGCGGCTGGAGGGGATCCCATCTCATGCGGTCGAACAATAAAATTTCGAACAAAATGCAAGATGACACCACTCACTATTGGCACATGGAACGTACGCACGCTTCAGGACAACCCTTCAGCAGACCGCCCAGAAAGAAGAACAGCCCTGGTCGCCAGAGAGCTCACAAGATTTAACATCGATATTGCGGCACTGTGTGAAACTCGTCTAGCAAATGAAGGTCAGCTCATGGAAACAGGAGGTGGTTACACATTCTTCTGGCGTGGACGCAGCAGTGACGAACGTCGTGAATCTGGAGTTGGCTTTGCGGTTAAGAATCATCTTGTCCGCAAACTTGCCAGTCTTCCCAAGGGCGTGAATGACCGACTCATGACACTGCATCTTCCACTACCGAGAGGAAAGCAAGCCACACTGATCAGCGCTTACGCGCCCACAATGACGAATCCGGATGAAGTAAAGGACAAGTTTTATGAAGATCTCGATGCCCTACTCTCATCCGTGAAGCGCACTGACAGGCTAATTCTACTTGGCGATTTCAACGCGAGAGTAGGATCTGATCACACTGCCTGGGATGGCGTCATTGGAAAAAATGGAATCGGTAAATGTAACAGCAATGGCCTACTATTACTGAAGACATGTGCGGCTCATGATTTGATCATCACCAATACCATCTTCCGCCTGCCCACTCGCAAAAAGACGTCCTGGATGCACCCACGCTCTAAGCACTGGCATCTCATTGATTATGTCATTGTGCGGAGGAAAGACAGACAGGATGTAAGGGTGACCAAGGCCATGCCGAGTGCTGACTGTTGGACTGACCACAGACTTATCATCTCCAAATTAAGCTTTCGCATCAAGCCAAAGAGACGTCCGCAGGGAAACAAAGCTGTGATGAAAAAGACCAATGTCAGTAGACTAAGGAACCCCAACACAGCAACTTTACTAGCAGAAGATCTTGGCAACCAACTTTTAGAGCTGCAATTAGAAGAAAATGCTGAGAAGGACTGGGAACGCTTCCGGGATATTGTGCACTCTTCTGCACTAAAAGTTCTTGGACCCTCACACAGGAAACAGCAGGACTGGTTTGATGAAAACGATGAAGAGATCAAGGCCATACTTGCTGAAAAGCATCGCCTTCACCGTGCTCACCAGAATGACCCATCGTCAACAGCTAAGAAAAATGCCTTCAACAACATTCGCAGGATCGTACAGAACAAGCTTCGTAAGATGCAGGACTCCTGGTTGAGTGCCAAAGCAGATGAAATCCAGGAGTTTTCTGATAGAAACGATGCCAAACGGTTCTACGAAGCCCTTAGATCCTTGTATGGACCTCAGCCCTCAGGGAGTTCCCCTCTACTGGACTCAGATGGTGCAACTCTCATTACTGAGAAGGCTCTGATTTTACAGCGTTGGGCTGAGCACTTCCAATCAGTACTGAACCGCCCATCTTCCATCAATAACGAGGCGATTGATAGAATGCCCCAGGCGGATATCAACCACAGCCTGGATGTCTCACCATCAGAGACTGAAACCTTACAGGCCATCAGCCAGCTGTCCAGTGGCAAGGCCCCAGGATCTGATGCGATTCCAGCGGAAGTCTATAAGGGTGGTGGTGCAGTGCTTGTCAACAAACTCACTCAGCTGTTCCAGTCCTTCTGGAATCAAGGATCTATTCCTCAGGAACTGAAAGACGCGTCTATCGTACACCTCTACAAGAGGAAAGGAAATCGACAAGTTTGCGATAATCATAGAGGGATATCACTGCTTTCCATCGCAGGTAAGATCCTTGCACGAGTGTTGCTGAATCGTCTGATTAACCACCTGGAACAGGGTTTATTACCCGAGACACAGTGCGGCTTCCGCAAAGAGCGTGGCACGGTGGATATGATCTTCGCTGCCCGACAGCTTCAAGAGAAGTGTCAAGAGCAGAATCGTGAACTGTACACCACCTTCGTGGATCTCACCAAGGCTTTTGACACTGTCAGTCGCGAAGGTCTGTGGCGCATCATGTCGAAGTTTGGGTGCCCTGACAGATTCATCTTGATGGTACGTCAGTTCCACGACGGCATGACGGCTCGTGTTTTGGATGATGGAGAAGCTTCAGAGGCCTTTCCCGTCACAAACGGCGTCAAGCAAGGGTGTGTGCTGGCACCGACCCTGTTCAGCATAATGTTTTCAGCCATGCTGTCAGACGCCTTTCAGAACAGTTCCTTGGGAATCAGACTGAGATACAGGACCGATGGGAAATTGTTTAACCTGCGAAGACTCCAGGCTGTCACCAAGATAAAAGAGACTGTGTTACGAGATCTCCTTTTTGCTGATGACTGCGCCCTGAATGCTGGATCAGAGCAGGAAATGCAAGCCAGCATGGACAAATTTGCAGCAGCATGCGACAACTTCGGCCTTCTCATCAACACAAAGAAAACCGAAGTGATGCACCAGCCAGCTCCAAAAGCTCAGCATCAAGTGCCCACCATCACAGTGAAGGGACAAAAGCTGCAAGCAGTGGACCAATTTACATATCTTGGCAGCACCCTCTCCCGCTCAGTGACAATTGACATCGAGGTCAACTGCAGAGTCGCCAAGGCAAGCTCTGCGTTCGGCAGACTGTTGACCAAAGTGTGGGACCGCCGTGGAATAAGCCTTGCTACAAAGCTTAAAGTCTATCGAGCAGTAGTGTTAACTACCCTGATGTACGCCAGTGAGACTTGGACTGTATACAGGAGGCACGCTAGGCAACTGAACCACTTCCACACGATTTGCCTCCGCAGACTTCTGAGGATCCGGTGGCAGGATAAGGTGCCAGACACAGAAGTCCTTTCTAGAGCAGGTCTGCCGTCAGTTTACACCCTGCTGATGAAAGCTCAGACACGCTGGGCAGGCCATGTTGCAAGGATGCCAGATCATCGCATCCCTAAACAGCTCTTCTATGGTGAGCTGTTTCAAGGGAAGCGATCGCACGGGGGACAAAAGAAGCGATACAAAGATACGCTTAAAGTCTCTCTCAAGTCCCTGGATATTGACACCACCTCCTGGGAGACCCTGGCACAAGACCGATCAACATGGCACACGCTGATCTACCAAGGCTGTCAAACATCTGAAGCCAGAAGGACAACCATAGCACAAGAGAAGCGAGCACTCCGTAAAGCCAGAGTTGCAAAAGCTGCAACAGTGGTGCCCACACATGTCTGCCCGACCTGTGGTAGAACATTCCGTGCCCGTATCGGCCTTATCAGCCATTTGCGGACACACCATGAACAGTCCATAACCTGTTAGATGTCAAGGTCCTCTTCGAATACGATGGACGAACAACAACAACCTTCTGCCTTCCAGTTTGCAGGGCAGCAGGGCTGGAGTCTGCAATCAGGCCCTGCTGCCCCACTGTCCGTCAAGGGACATAGGCTGTTTCTTCTAGGACTGTGGAGTCTGGGTGTCCGCTCAGCAGGTTTGCCTGCCGGGTCCTGGCAGGAGAGTGGGCACTTCCCTGAGCTAACCCCACAGGCCTGGACCTGGGTGGACTCCCTTGCCCTTGACTGCCACGTCGCCGGCATTTAAAATACCCGGCATGCACTGCAAGGGTGCAGGGGCGGGGCCAGCCTGCCGCGACAGCTTGCCGTGGCGTGACCAGTGGTGGAGCCCATGTACTCCATCACACTGGGGCTGTGGGCGCCCTCTTACAAGTCTTCTCCTGGGATGCTCTGAGACTGGGGGGGAGGGAGCAATATTCAGAGCCAGGGGAGAGACCCAGTTCCAAATATTGGTGGAGCACGGGCACCACGAGCCCATATAACTCGCCACCCTTGCGGTGCCAGCTCATGTCTCTCTGGTAACTGGCACATGTGGGTCCAGCAGCCAGCTGGCTCCCTGGGCTGTCCGTGCAGTTAAAACAAGCATTACACTGGCAGAAACGGGGGCAGGGGCTGGGCTGTGGGAAATATTGTGGGGTGGCTGCCAGTGCTGACCCCCTGGGACTGGCTGTGCCTGTGGCACTGGGTGAGAGTTCGGTGTTTCTTAGGGGCCGGACAAGGGTTTGTTGTGACACCAGGACCAGCCCAAGGCCAGGAGAGGGGCAGAGCCAAGTGTGAGACCCTGGTGTGTCTGTTGGGGTGAGGAGGGGCAACTCCTGCCTGGCACAAGAAGCTCCAGACCCCAGAGAAGCTAGGCAGGAGAATTGTGAACAAAATACTCTGTTGGTTTCTTCCCTCCTCCTTGTGCTCTAGATGAGGAGTCGTACCCCAAACATTCCTCTTATCAGTGTGAGCTTATCAGGGGGAAGGAAGGACAAGCCAGGGCAGGAAAAACTTTCTCTCTACTGGGCTTAGATGCTGGGTGTGGGCCAGGGAGGGAGGGGGATGGTGGCGGGGGGAGGGTTAGGTACAAACTGAGGGATCTGCAGTGGCCCCACAACGAGCTAGCTCATCAGAGGCGCCTCTATTCCCTTGGGCCAGACAGGAGAGCACCATGTGCGTGTGTGTGTCCGGCTGCTGCATTCTCTCTGTGAGTAACTCTCCTTTCCTTCTCTGGGCCAGTAAATCGTTGTTGACGGTGCCATAGACTGGCTGCTGGCGCTGGGTTTGCTTTCAGCCAGGAGATGCCAGTGACTTGGGGCAAACACTCCTTTGGGACGGGCAGAAACCAGAGTGTTGTGGAGCTTGGGTAGGGAGCTGGTATCTGTCACTCAGTGTCCTGCTGGGGTGGGGGGAGGAGGGTTCCCTTGAATTTGTTTCTAAGTGTAGAATAAATGTTGTTGTGTGCGCCAAGGCAGGTGCAGATGTGCACCACCCATAGAAACACAGGCTGCTGCCTGGGGTGGAGGGGTGGGGGAAGGCTCTGCTAATCACCTGGGCAGCACCTGAATCTCTCCTGAGTGGCTGCCCAACTGCTCAGCTTACAGAGAACACTGGTGGGGGGCCCATGAGCAGCCCCACCCCATGTCCACACCCCCGCCCAGGGCAGGTAGAGTCTGAGGCTCCCCCCAACTGCCCCTGTGTTTCTTACCCCATTCACGTCACAGTAAGAGCTGGCTGGGCAGTGGGGGCATCCATGGACCCTCCATGTGCCCTGGGCAGGGGCTGCTAGGACTGGTCCATCAGCCAGGGGCAGCTTTTGAGCCCCCCCAATCCCCAGGTGGATGGTCCTGTGATGGCCCCAGTTGCATTGGCACCTCAGGGCTTCTCCTCTCTGGGCAGGGCTCCAGCTTCTGGCCAGGGTGGGGCAGGGGCAGAAACCAGGGGGAATGGGGAGGGGCAGGGAGTGTCTGGGGAGAAAGAGGCCAGGCCAGACCTGCCCACATTCAACAGTGGGAGGGGCCCTTGGCCTCCTGTTCTGGTGCCCCTGAGGGGGATGGGCAAATGGGGTTGCCCATTGTGACAGGAGTGTCCCGTATCCATGGCAACTTTGCACCCCCTGCCCTAGGGGCTAGCGACATGTGGGGTGGGGCAGGGCAGGGATGGACAACAGCATGTGGGGCTGGTAATGTCTCAGCCCCCAGCACCTCCCAGCCCTGGAGCAAAGGCTGGAGAGAGGCAGGAGGGGAAACTGACAGATGCACACACACCCCCATCCCCACCTGTACCCCTGGGCCAGTGAGTGGGGAGAGGGGCCCCACTGGGGTGGGAATGTCCCAGCTCCCAGCGCACTGTCCAGGGGCTGCAGGGTGCAGTGACCAGCAGAATCAGCAAAGGGCAGGAGGCAGGTGTGATACCAGCTCCCAGTAGCAACCCCCACAGCAGGGAGTCCTGGGGGGCAGAGGAACTGGGGGGGGGGTTCCTACAGCCCGGGGCAGGTTAATTGACTCCACAAGAACCCAGAGGAGCAGGAGCCATCGCCCCGCAGCTCCATGGCCCGCAGGGGGGAGCAGCCGCGCAGTCAGGGACACGCGTGGGGCAAAGAGCCCAGGGATCGCAGGGCGCTAGGACCCAGGGGGCGTCGGGCGGAGCAGCGGGGACACAGGCGGGCGCCCTCGCTCCTCGCAGCCCCTCGGGGAGAAGGGGAGCCGGCCGGGGGAGGGCGGGTGCGAAGGGGGCGGGGCTGTGGTCCTTTGGGGCGCGGGGAATCGGGGCGGGGATAATTCTGGGGCTGGGTGCAGAGTTGGGGGGGGGGGCAGGCTGAGCAGCCGAGCCCGGAGCAGGGCGGGAGCCTGGGAAATGGGTGTGAAACGGGCCCAGCCCCCTTTGGAAACTCCCCCGAACTGCCCCTTTCGCCGGGAGGGGGGGGGGGCAGGAAAGTACCGCACCGCTCGCCCCATATCTCCCCCAGCCCGGAGCCTGCCCCCAGCCCCTGCCCCACACTCTGCACCCCCGGCCCCTCCCGCACCAGAGCTCCCAGAGCCCAGCCCCGATGTCCTGGCCCCGCCCCCCGCTGGGTGATCCCCCCCCCTTCCCGCCGCGCTGGCTGCGGCCTCTGCAAACGCCCCCCCGCGAGGGTCCGGCCCGGCCCGGCGGCTGCCCCAGGCCCCGCCCCGCGTGTAACAATGGGGGGCGGGGTTTCGTCACAGCCGGGCTGGGGAGGCAGCGCCACGTGCCGGGGGGCGGGGCCGGCGCGCGCTGCTGTTCGGCTCCCGCCAGTTGACATGCGGGGTCTCCCCCGCCCACGCGGCTTTCCTGGTCGGTCCGAGGGGCGGGGCTGGGGCTGCAGGGACCCGCGTGGGGCCCACGTGGGTGCCCGGGGGGGCGGGAGAGGCTGTTGCGGGTTTGCGCGCGGCTCCCTCTCCCCCAGCCCCACAGCTCTTGTGCGTTTCCCGGGGGGGCACCAGGGAGCCCGCACCAGTGGGGCTGTTCCTGTCCCTGCTGGGCCCCCTGCCCCCTCGCGTGGGAGCACACGCGCCTCGGGGAGCTCCTGTACGGGGCAGCGGGGCAGGGCAGCGGGAGAGCGAGCCCCTCCCCCCCCCCCTCAATCCAGAGTGACAGGAGCTCTGTCTACACTTGTTGCATAAATTGCAAGGTTTCGTCCCCTTGGAGGCTAGTCTGATTTACCCCAAGAAGAGAGTCACACTTTCAGGCTGGGTCCAACTCAAGTTTATTGGTTGCAACCACGGTAGGCTAAGGAACTCAATGTTCAAATCAGAGCCGACCCCCAACAGCTCATATGCAGGGGTTTTTATAGGGTTAACATCCTTCCTGGTTTAGGTGCCTTAACATGATAGGTTACTTCATTTTTGACGTTTAGCATTCCTATAGGTCAGGTTAATTTTCCAAACGAGGTTAAATACAGTGCCTACTTGCTGACTTTGCGGTTACAGCTGTATTACATTCATTCACTCTTGCTGAACAATGGGCAAGCCATACTTCCCTTTTCCCTTTCCTGCTTGAGCCGGTCACAAGTTTAAAGGATGTGGAATCTATCCATATCTCTACTTAACAGAAGACTGGTTTCACCTCCCCTCGTCTCCTTATTATAAGTTATTACCTGTGACAGGCCTTGACCTTTGTCATGTCTTACTCCTATACAAATAGCAAATATATCTAAGCATTAGCAATGTATGTATATTGTACGTGCCCCTCATAGGGGAATCAATGGCTCCGGGGGATTTGACTTCCCTTTTACACATCAATTCCCCCCTCAAGAGGCTTTCTCTTTCTTATACCTCATCAGTTTCTTCTTTGGCTAATCTTTGGTAATGTACAAGCATTTCACGGTTGACAGTAGTCAATACAGTGCGACATATAGAGGCAATTATACAAGGTATAAAACAGGGCATTAAGCATAATATAATCACAACAAAACAAAACTAAACAGGAATGTGTACTAACATAGCACAACAAGAGTTTTCCTCTTTTTCTTTGAAACAGTCGTGGTTCAGCATCATGCAGGGGAGAGGTTACTAGCACATCACCCTGTAATATTTCGATTCTTCTGGTGTCCAACAGGTGGGAAAGCAGGACCAGAAGAGAGAGGCTTATCAGCAGTCGGGGTAGGATCATTTTGCAATGGGAAGCATTGGCTAACAGTCAGTTCTTGGCACTTCACAGCGCTGATGGACATAAGAGTCTTTATTCTCTGAGCCAAAAGCCAGCTAGCTCTTTTGGAACCAAGGTTATTTCCTAGGAATAAAGCAAACCATAAAAACAATCCCACGCGGTTGCTTGATACCGGCCTTATCAAAGTGAGGCCTTTTTGGCATGTGGTTGCCAGGGGAACCAGGGTCGCAGTTACTGCTGTAGCATACGCTTCTCAGGCTGACTTAATGATTTGAGTTTGTCAGTCCTTAGCAAGATACCATGGACTGCCTCAGTTTACTCCTATAGTTCTTTTCTCTTGACTTTGGGGTTCTTCTTAATCTACTAGGTTAAATACAACAATTTAAGGGATTTTAATTTACTCTGGAAGTGCTGGTACAGCACTATCATTATTATAAATGTTAACATTTAAACTCTCTACATAATTTGGCAAACACTATTCAAATCCATCCCCAAGATATTTCGTCGCCTTACTGGCACTGCCCATGATTATAGGTTTGACCTCTACTGCCTGGTTGAGTGCTGCAGAGATAGGTGTTTGGCATGGTCCACGGTGTTTCCCTATCTGTGTGTACCTCAGACGGCTAGCCCCAATATATCTTTGGGCATTGGCCACCAACTTCTTGATCTTTGCCTGCAGGGCCAGTAAACCCTCCTCTTGGTACTTACTTCCGCCATGCCACTCAGCATCTCATGTGTAGTTATCTCCACTACCAAAGTGCGATATGTCCACATTCTATTGACGGTTAGGCCGCTTGATGAGGGACCGTTATGCACACAGACGGATATACAGAGGGGCAGGATGGAGTGATCTGTCTGGGTAGTCAAACACCAGTAGGTACCGTTCATTTGGACCAGCTCGATGTTCATTTGTTTTTCTATGACAACCACATCAAGCCTAGGCAGATTCGTCATGATGTTAAATGGGCAGGTACATAAAATTTCCTTATCAAAGTGGGTACAACAATCCCTGGGTATAGGGAGGCTCCCACACCTTCAGAATAAGCAATGCCTTCTATTCTATCTATATGCCCTTGCTTTGGTACAGGCAGGGAGGTTACCATTCTGATCTGATCTGAGTGAGGAATCCTCAGAGGGACCAAAAACAAATGGTTGTACTATGCCCTGTCCAGGTGGGCCTTTGGGTCCTCATGGATTCTCTCTTTCCCTACTCCCATGGGTAGGCACAGGGGAGATTGGGGACTCACCACCATAAGAACTAAGTGGTAGTGGCTAAAGCTTACCTTATTCTTCAATACTGGCCTTCTAATTTCTTTATTTTACTTCCAATCCAATTAGCTTCTGGTCCAAACATCAGGTTAGGTCTACAGAGCTGGACAGATCCTTCAAACTATTTAGGATCAATTGATTAGCTTGGCTGGTGTGTAGGCCTTTACGGGCACTGGATATTACTGCATTTACAAGTCTGGATTCTCATACAATTTCTGGGCTATGACATAAGTGTTGCTGATAGGGTTACCAGGCTCAAACCAATCTGCGATGGTATCTGCTAAGCCTTGTCATTGCCTAATCAGGCATTTGCCAATTTGATTAACCAGTCTAGCACACAGCTGGTCTGTACCAGTGTGGAACATCATCAAGGTAAGGATCAGTGACAGTTGTCCTGGTTCTGGAACAGGGGCCTGTTCAGGGCATGGTGCACAACTGGGAGGCTCCATTTTGTCCTTAAAGTCCTGGTTGATGATATCCAAATGAGGGCAAGTTAGCAATGGCCATTAAAGCAAAACTAGTCTGGTGGGAAGGAGCTAGTCCTGTCTCCCATCCTTCTGTTCACGTGATGTACTCCTTGCTTCCTTCCAGTTCTTTTTGTTCACCTGTGGAGACATTGTTAACATTCTCCTAGCCTAAACAATTTTCTATTCACAACATTTGCAATACGTATTACAATTAAGACACACAAGACAAACTTGGACAGAACACAAACACATGTCATGACACAGAACCATGGCATTTTGTTGTTGTTTTTCTTCAACTGGCGCCAGCGCTTTCTGATGATCTGAAAGACAAGAAAACATTTCTTCCCCCCCATCGGGGTGGCCTATTATAACTTAAAATACTGCCTAAGATCTGCAAGGGGAACAGGTTACAGCTAGTTCCTTACCATTTTCATGTACGAGTGAGCTGCAACTTTCTGAGAACAAGAGCGCTTCATCGGTACTCGTGACCTTCCACTCCCTTGAATTACCTTAGAGTTGCTAGCCCTCCCCAACAGTGGCATGGTTCAGTTTCCCTCTTGTATTGCAGACCGGGCTCTTTTTTTTCCTCTTATGATCTGTCTTGATCCTGCTAAATTACTTTTCTTAATTACACAGATTTGTCTAGCATTAATTTGGTAAGGAGAGTGGGCTTTCTAATTAGCCCCCACACTTCCTAATTCTTTTCAGTATATGATTTTCATAAAATCCAGGCTGCAGCAGTTGAGTTATGCTGCTGGCTCTGGGGTGAATCACTTGCTCATGTTCTGTAAGGAGATTTATGTTGCAGAATGTGTCTCCTTGTTAGGGCAGATTTAGTTTTTAGTGATTACATCTTCACATTCAATTTCTACTGGTTGACATCTGGGTGGCTTTTAAGTTACCTTCCCCCACGCCCTCAAGCCAATTATAACGGCGTGTGAGGGAAAGGTTTTAACTGTTTGTTATGTTTTTTTCCTCTGGATGGCCCCCACTCATATGTTGTGAAACATCTTTGGGTTGCCTGCGTTTCTAGCCGTAGAGGCTGTCGTTATCTATTTGCTAAGAAGGGCTTGAGAATTTCCTGAAGTTGCTTGGATTCGATCCTTGCTCAAAGCCCGCATTCCCTTTTCAATCTCATAGCTTAGGAAGGTGCATATTTGGGCCTTCTCTTGTGAAACTTTATATCCCTTCTTCCCTAGGGCATTCAACAGGGGTTCCGTTGCCCTTTTTCCCTTTTGCATATCAGGACTGGTAATCAACAAATCATCAATATACTGGAGGAGAGCTACCTCAGGGTGCTGCCCCCTCCAGTCTTCTAAGTCTTTTTGCAATGTCGTCCCAAAAATATGGGGGGATGACACAAAACCCTGGGGCAACACAGTCCACAACAGCTGGGTTTTGTGATGGGTGTCCGGGTCTTCCCATTCAAAAGCAAATAATTTCCAACTACTTTTGTGTAAAGGTATAGAAAAGAAAGCATCTTTCAAGTCTAATACCGTAAACACTGTTGTGTCTGCTGGAATTTGTGTTAAGATAGTGTGTGGGTTGGGGACCATAGGATGGTCTACAAGAACTTTCTTATTTATTGCCCGTAAGTCTTGCACGAGTCTATAAGAGACGCTATCCGGTTTTGGCATCCCTAAAATAGGGGTGTTGAAGGGAGAGGAACTTTCTACTACCTAGCCATATCTTTTGAATTGTTCGATTAATGGCTTTAAGCCTATCCAGGTGGCTCTTTTTTTTTCTCTCTCAGGGGATATGGCTTTACACCCACAGAGCCTTCTTCTTCAATGAGAGGAATTCTTACTGGAGTCACAAACTTTGCTCGGGCAGGGGTCTCATCTGCCCATACACATGGATTGACTCCTTCTAAGACCTCAGTCCCTTTTGTCTCTAACAGCATTTCAGCTGCACAGAGAGCCATCTGGTAATTTGAGCCCTGTTTCACCGGCAGCTGCACTACATTCTGATCACTACGGAAGAAAATTTCAGCTTGCAGCTTAATTAGCATATCTCGCCCTAGCAGGGCAACTGGGCATGCAGATGAAACAACAAAGGCATGCTCTAACATAATTTTTTTCTAATCTTCGTGAGGAGGGGTCTACATACGGGTAGCCTGCTTCTCTTTCCCTCAATTCCTTCTATCGTCACATGCTTTCCACTTTCTTTAGCTGAAGGGGGTTTTATGGGGATCATAGAGAACGTGGCACCAATATCCACCAGAGCCTCATAGTCCCTGCCACCCACCCTTATTTTTACCATGGGATCCTTTCGAGCTTTAGCTCGTAGGGTGGTGGCCTTAGATTCCCGTCCCCTTCAACTAGATTCTTCTCCGGAGGATTCTGCCCGCATCTGGCGGTTCTCCGGTTGTCTTTTCTTCCCCTTTGCCTTCAATTTTAGGGCAGTCTCTCTTCCAATGTCCTTTTTCCCCATCAGTGCACACATTCATCAACTGCTACCCGTCCCTTTCCTTTCTGAGGGGGCCCCTTATGGTCCGGCCTCTGGTTGCTGGAGAGTGCTGCAGCCAGCACTGCCATCTGCTTCTGCGCTCTCTTATCTTCCCTCCTCTATTACTTCTCTAAGGGGGTACTGATGGTATGATGATCCCGGATCTGATGGGCCTTTTCGCAAGAAGTATTTTTTTTGCCTGAATTGAGTAGTCCACCCTGTTGGCTCAGCCCCCCTCACTTCAGCCTCTGCAGGGGGGGCTGAAGTGAATCCAGGACCAGCAGGAGTCTGATAAGGGGGGGGTAACTTTTCAGATGTAAGTTCACTTATGATTTCAGAGTTACTGTTTCCTCCTGAAGTGGCAGGAGAGGAACAATTCTCATTCTCTCTAATAGGGCTAGACCCTCCTGAAGAAGAAGGGGTTTTCCTCTTCTTTCCATAGGACTCAAATTCCTCATCACTAGAGGGAGCCAGTATTTCAGGGCTTTTACCTCTCAAGGTCTTTGCCTTTGCAGCCATGACCTTACACACACCCATACTACATTTTAATATCCATTTTGGTCGATCCTGGACGTGGAATAACCAACAATCAATATATGGGAAGTGATCCCACTGTCCGTCCCGCGTCACAACGCTACGTGTTAGGGATACCAGGTTTACATCAAAGGAGCCCGTATCTGGCCATCCGACACCAAAAGTAGGCCACTCAAGTTGACAAAATTTAATTAACTCATCTTTTGCCATTTTTACTCTATAGTCACTTTTAAAATTACTAAAATTCTGTAACATGCATCCCCAATGGGGTTGCGGAGTTTTCTATCCGGGAACTTCCCGAACCCATATCTATCTATTTATATATATTGCGCGCGCACACACACACACAGTCAACAAGCTTTTATCGCGGCTCCGTGTGTCGATGGAATGACACCACACCAGCTTTTAGCGTCCGAACTCAGAGAGGGTCCAGCGCTTGGCTGCCTCACTAGAGACACCGGTGTGCCCTTGTGGAGCCGTGACACTTAAGACGGGCCTATTAGACAGCAACAAATATAGACAAACAGGGGGCTTGGAGACTCGCTGGGTCACGAGGTTCGGCTGACCCCCCTTGCAATCAAGAAATCCTGGTCATCGGGTTTCCCCTTGCAGGATTCTTGGGGCGGCTGGAGTCAGCTTAAGTCTCAGACCTGGTCAGCGACAGTCATGCTTACACACAAACCTGTGGTTTCACAATTTAGGTTTCCAACAAATCATTAAAACAAAGAACAAGAGTACTCCTACTAAAAACAAAAGCAATCCACTGGAGTTTTCCTAACTCCTCATAACTTCCCCACGCAACCCACGGGTTCATGGTGTTCCTTCTGGGGCTTACAGAGGCTTTTACCATTCGGGTGCGACCCGCCTACCCTATACGTGTTTTCCTACCGGATACACCGTGTTTATTCGAAGTTCCTACTGTCCTCGAAGGACAGTTCTCGAATTACCAACACTACCCAAAACACAGGGAATTATCGGTATACTCACTCTGTCTCTGCCCCGGCGCCTTCTCTTCGGACCTTACAGCCTAGTTGACTCATTCAATAGAGACTCCTTTAACTTTCCGGATGTCCCGACTCACGCTTTCGGTGCCGTGACGGACTCAAACAGTCCGGTGCGCACTTCACGGTCACCTACGGCGAATCTTGTCGTCCGACTCCGGAGTAGTCCAAGGGAGGTCCCATCTGGGTCGCCAATTTGTTGCATAAATTGCAAGGTTTCGTCCCCTTGGAGGCTAGTCTGATTTACCCCAAGAAGAGAGTCACACTTTCAGGCTGGGTCCAACTCAAGTTTATTGGTTGCAACCACGGTAGGCTAAGGAACTCAATGTTCAAATCAGAGCCGACCCCCAACAGCTCATATGCAGGGGTTTTTATAGGGTTAACATCCTTCCTGGTTTAGGTGCCTTAACATGATAGGTTACTTCATTTTTGACGTTTAGCATTCCTATAGGTCAGGTTAATTTTCCAAACGAGGTTAAATACAGTGCCTACTTGCTGACTTTGCGGTTACAGCTGTATTACATTCATTCACTCTTGCTGAACAATGGGCAAGCCATACTTCCCTTTTCCCTTTCCTGCTTGAGCCGGTCACAAGTTTAAAGGATGTGGAATCTATCCATATCTCTACTTAACAGAAGACTGGTTTCACCTCCCCTCGTCTCCTTATTATAAGTTATTACCTGTGACAGGCCTTGACCTTTGTCATGTCTTACTCCTATACAAATAGCAAATATATCTAAGCATTAGCAATGTATGTATATTGTACGTGCCCCTCATAGGGGAATCAATGGCTCCGGGGGATTTGACTTCCCTTTTACACATCACACTGGCCAGGGGTTTTCTTGTGCAAGAAGGGGCAGTGTAGACAGCTCCTGGCACAGGACCCTCTCCTGCAAAAATGGTGGCTCATTAGCTATGCAAATGAGGCTCAGGATAGTCCACCTTAGCCTCATTTGCATATGTCTATCACAAGAACAGTGTAGACCAGTGTTTCCCAATTTTATTTGGCTGAGGAACCCTTTTCAGAATTTCGAGGAACCCCTAGGCTTGTCAAGCAAAAAAAAAAACAAAAAACAAAAAACAGGAGGCAGGGGAGGAGAGAGGGACCCATCAATTCATGAAAATCACATTCCTTCCCCAAACCCCTCCCCGCCTCCCATCTCCCTTCTATGAGGCCTCATCCGCTCTGTTCCCCTCCTCTCCATCACTTGCTATCCCCAGCCCTTATACCTGTCTCAGCCTAGTGAGAGTGAGGTGTGGGGTGGGAATGAGGGATTTGGGTGTGGGAAGGGGTGAGAAGTACAAGCTCTGGGAGGGAATTTGGATGCAGGAGAAGGGGCTGTTCACTCAGGGAGGGGGCTCTAGGCTGGGGAGTGTTGGGCTCAGGTGGAAGGTTGGGGTGCTAAGCAAGCCATGGGCTTGTGGATGTGGGGGTGCAGGAATTTGGGCTGGATATGTGAGGGACTCAGGGCAAGAAGGTTGTGAGTATGATGGGCTCAGGACACAGATTTGTGATGTGTGGATGGTGGAGGAATGTTATGGCAGAAGACTGAGGATGTGGCGATGCAGGAGTTCGGGGATGTAAGAGGCTCAGGATGGGGGTTCCAGTGTATGGATAGGCTCAGATTTGGGGTCATGTGGTGCAGGAGTGTTATGATGCTGCAGTGAAATGGGGGTTTGGCCCCAATTGGGGGCTTGTTGGCCTGTCTTCATTTTTAAATAAAATATTATGTCAAACTCAAAAGGTTTTAGCATTGTCTTTATATATGAGAGGGGTGAGGAAACTGTTTTGAGTCAAAGGTCACTGACCCACAGAAAAGTCAGTTGGGGCCACACAAGTGAGATGCAAAAAATAAAAAAAAAAGCTCCTCCAAAACCCCCCAAGCCTCACTAATGTGGTCCCATATGTGCTGGTGGAGGTAGGGGACAGAGTGCTAGTGGGTGCTGGGGCTGGGCTGGGGCTGGGGAGAGGGTGCTGCTGGGTGGAAGGATGCTGGCTCAGGTGGCAGGGTGCTGGGGCAGGCAGGTGGCAGGGTGCTGGGGTCAGGGATATGGTCCTGCTGGGTACTAGGGTGACTGGCAGGGTGCTGGGACAAGGAACAGGGTGCTGCTGGGTGCTAGCATGGATGGCAGGGTGCCGGGGCCGGGGCTAGGGCCGGGGCAGTGCTGAGTCCTGGGGTGTGAGGCAAGGTGCTGGGGCCAGGGCGGTGCTAGGGTGGATGGCAGGGCTGCAAAGGAGCGGGATAGGGATGGGGTGCAGGATCTGGGAGGGAGCTGGGGGGTGGAAGGGGACAAGGTCTGGGCGGTAAGTAGGGTGCTGAGGCAGGCTGGATGTAGGTTGTCTGGCTACGAGGGAGGGTGCGAGGAGGGGACTTGGGTAGGAGTTGGACCTCCCTGATCTGGCACCCTCTAGACCTGACTGGTCCCAGATGAAGAATTTTTGGACCAGGGGAGGTCATTTCAGGGCTCCTGGTTCCCTCCCTCCCCCCCCCCCCGTTCCCCACTAGGCTTCTTTGCACCTCTATCCCCTGCAATGGAACTAAGCTGCCCACCCCTGCTGGTTCCCTGCACTTCCCCCAAAACCATCCCTCACAATCCAAGGGAGTGCAGCACCAGTTCCCTGCAGCCCCTCACAGCCCAGCTGAGCTGCCCATCTGTTCTGTATGCCCTCCCCCATCCCCCTCAGCCCAGCTGAGCCCTGCACTGGTTCCCTGCATGCCTCCCCCACAGCACAGCTGAGCCCCGTTTCCCTGCACCTCCTCCAAGCCCCACAAAACTGCTGAGCCAAGAGCCCATTCCTTGTCCCTCCCTCCCCTTGAGTCTAGCCCCAGTTCCCGGCACCTCCCTCCTCCTGCAGTCAAACTGAGCTCTGAGCTCCACACACACAAACACACACACACACACCCCACCCCATAGCCCAGCTCCCCAGACCTCCCCACTCTGCAACCCAGCTGAGCTCAGTTTCCCTGCACCTTCCCCCAAACCATGTAGACATGCTGAGCCAGCGCTGATTCCCTGACCCTGCCTTCCTCCCTCCCCTTGGCTGTGTCTGCACTGGCACGATCTTGCGCCAAAGCGGCCGGTCTTGCGCAAAAATTTGCTGCCTGTCTACACTGGCCGTGTGTTCTTACGCAAGTACACTAACGTTCTCATGTATGAAATCAAGGCTTCTTCTGCAAGAACTATGATGCTCCCACTCAGGAATAAACCCTTTTGAGCAACTATTCTGGAGCAAGAGGCCAGTGTAGATAGGCAACATGAATTTCTTGAGCAGAAAGCCCTATGGCTAAAATGGCCATCTGCACTTTCTTGGGCAAGGAGTGTCCACACTGCCATAGATGCTCTTGTGCAAAAGCACAGCTCATACATGGAAGAGTGGATGTGTTCTTGCACAAGAAACAAGCAGTGTAGACATAGCCTAAGAGTTTCCTCACATGAGCAAAATGTATTTTGTGTTGTGCACCAGTATTGAGTTCATATGGCTTGTTTGGATGTGCCACCCAAGTTATTAATAAATATTTTTAAACCTCTACCTTTTCCCTCTGCTGTCATGTCAGCTCCCCTGGTGCCTGCTACCCCCCCCCCCCGACTCCTCACCCTCCTCTGCTGTCCTGACTCCTGCTCTTCTCACTGCCCTCAGCCCTCCTGCAACCTGCCCCCCTCCACTTGCCCCCCTCTCTCTTCCTTGTGCCCACTTATCCAGTCGCCTCACTCTGATCATGTGAGCTACCCCTCCTCATCCCCTCTTCTAACACCTCCCTCTACAAACCTGCCCTGCGTCTCTCCTCTGATGGTGGTCCCTCCACTGCAGGTGTCTGCCCTTTTGCTTCACCCCCAGAATCCCCTGGAACCTGCACGTTCCCTTACCCCTGCACCCTCCTGGTGCCTCCCCCTTCCCTCACTTCCCCTGCCCCCTTTGCTCCATTTTTTCCTGATGCCCACCCCTCACCACCCTCTGCCCCCATTTCCCTCATGCCCCTGTGCCCTCTCACATGACTTGCTCCATCCCAGCCTTCCTCATGCCCACCCCTTCTTTCAAGCCTTCTCCCAGCACCTCCCCTCACCCTTCTGGCCCCCAATGCCCTTACCCTCTCCCCTCCCAGCATCACCCTGTCCCCCTTCCCACTGACACCTCCCCTCCTGCCCTTTTCCTCATTGTCTGCACTTGGCCCCCTGCCGTTTCTCTCCACCCTTGTCCCTTTGGTGCCTTCCCCTTCCCCTCCACCTCCGCACAAGCACCTTCCTCTCCCAGCCCTTCCCCTTTCCCTCTGCACAAGTCCCTCCCACTCCCTCTCTTTCTCCCTCTCCCGTACCTTCTGCCTTCCACTTTGTGAGGCCGGAGTCTGCGCTCTGTCCCCAGACTCCGAACCCGCAACTCAGCCATGCGGCGCATCACAGCGCTCAGCAGGTTTAAAATCCCGGGCCGTGACATTATGTCCAGGCGCCTCCCCACCCGCTGGTTTGAGCGCGCTGCACAGGGCAGCAGCAGCCAGCCAGGGGCAGCTCAGGGAAGGTTGTGCACGGCGGGGACGGTTCCGGGGACGGGGGAGAGACACTCTGGGACCGGGCTGGAAGGACACGTGCGGGGGGGTCGGGACCTGCTCCAGCTCCAAATATTGCTGGAGCGTGAACACCACACAACTCGCCGCCAATGCCTCTGCTGGCTAGCTGGCTCTCTCTCTCTCTTTTTCAGAGGGGGCGGGGGAGCGCCTGCTCCTCGCGGAACCCCTCGTTGTGCTCCGCGGAATCCCAGGGTTCCGCGGAGCACCAATTGGAAAACACTGGTGTAGACATAGCCAAGGTGAATGACAGAGCACTAGAAAGCCTGTTGCCTGCCTATTGTACCCTGACAAAATCACTGAGGGTATGTCTACACTACAAAGTTAGTTCGAACTAACGGATGTTAGTTCGAACTAACTTTCATAGGCACTTAGTTCGAACTAGGTAATCCTCATTCCACGAGGATTAAGCCTAGTTTGAACTAGCTAGTTCGAATTAACGGATGTGTAGCCCCTTAATTCGAACTAGTGGGAGGCTAGCCCTCCCCAGGTTTCCCTGGTGACCACTCTGGCCAACACCAGGGAAACTCTACTGCCCCCTCCCGGCCCCGGACCCCTTAAAGGGGCACGGGCTGGCTACGGTGCCCATGCCAGGTGCAAGCCTGCCAGCACCCAGCCAGCAGACCCTGCACCTGGCACGGCTTGAGCCACCCACCCGATGCCCCCCAGCCCTCCCCCTCTTCCTGGGACCAGGCTGGTGGCTCCCGGGAGCTTGCCCGGGACCCCAAGAGGCGGGCACCCGGCCGGGCTAGTGCGGACATCGTGGACCTCGTCCACAATCTCCGCACTAGGCACAGGAAAGTGGCCGGCTTGGGCAGGAGAGCTGCCAGCCTGGCCACCCAGGAGCAGGTGTGCAAGAGAATCAAGGGGGTCCACTGAGACCCCCGACCCTGAGCCCTGAGTTTACAATGACCGTACTAGGTCAGACCGAAGGTCCATCTAGCCCAGTAGCCTGTCTGCCGACAGTGACCAACCCTAGGGACCCTGGAGAGGATGGACCGAAGACAGTGACCAAGCCATTTGTCTCGTGCCATCCCTCTCCAGCCTTCCACAAACCTTGGGCAGGGACACCACTCCTACCCCCTGGCTAATACCACTCCATGGACCCAACCTCCATGACTTGATCTCACTTCCCTTTAAACTCTGTTCCAGTTCTAGCCCTCACAGCCTCCTGCAGCAAGGAGTTCCACAGGTTGACTCTTTGCTTTGTGAAGACGAACTTTCTGTTACTAGTTTGAAGCCTGCTACCCATTCCTTTCCTTTGGTGTCCTCTAGTCCTTCTTTATGGGAACTAATGAAGAACTTTTCTGTATGCACCCTCTCCACCCCACTCATGCTTTTAGAGACCTCTATCCTATCCCCCCTCGGTCTCCTCTTTTCTAAGCTGAGAAGTCCCAGTCTCTTTAGCCTCTCTTCATATGGGACCTGTTCCAAACCTCTGATTATTTTAATTGCCCTCCCCTCTCCCACCTCCTTTTCCCAGTCTCCCCGAATTTTGTTCAATAAAGAGAGATTCTATTTTTGACCACACGTTTTCTTTATTTTGTACATCAGGAAGGGGGGCTAGGGAAGGGTAAGTGGAAGGAGGTGAGGGAGGAATGGGATACGAGCCCCCGATGGGGAGGACTGGGCTGGCTCTGTGGGCCTCTGGGGATGGAAGCTCTCCTGCAGCCCCCCAATTGCCCGTTCTCCCCAGATGGCAGCCTGCAGCAAGTGCAGCCGGTCTGATGGCCAAGTGCTGTGATGTGCCCAGTGTGGGCACTCAGGGCACTCCAAGCCAAGGCTGCTTTGCAAGCGGGGCACCCCTGAGAACTGTCTGTCCGGGGTGGGGGTCGGGTCCCTTTAAGCACAGCCCTTGGCTAGCCTGAGACAGCATCTCCATGCTCTAAGTCCTCCTCTGATGCCCTGTCGGCACTGCTTCCGGCCATCCTTAAGCCCTGTTCAGGGTCCACTTAATGTGGACATGCTAGTTCGAATTAGCAAAACGCTAATTCGAACTAGTTTTTTAGTCTGGATGCGTTAGTTCGAATTAGCTTAGTTCGAATTAACTAATTCGAACTAAGTTTGTTCGAATTAGCGCTGTAGTGTAGACATACCCTATGAGAGGGCCTGATTCTGTGCTACAAATATATGAAGGAAAACCAGGTAGACTCAGCATCTGCGCACAATGGCAGACTCTAGTGTGTCGGGGGCATCGCCTGTCTCGCACAGGAAGCTACAGACAAGACTCTGTTCATTGCTCCCCTCCTCCACGTGCCCTTTGAAGAGGAGCCAGCCCCAAATCCTCGTATCAGTGTGAGCTGTGGGGGAGGGAAGGATGAGCCAGAGTAGGAAGAACTTTCTCTCTCCCAGGCTTAGATGCTGAGAGTGGGGCAGGGAGGGAGGGGGATGGTGGAGGGGGGAGGGATAGGAACAAACTGAGGGATTTGCAGCTGGTTCTACAGGACACAGGGAGGTGCGTCTATTCCCTTGGGGCCAGGCAGGAGCGCTCTCTGGGCCAGTAAATCGTTGGTGACAGTGCCATAGGACTGGCTGCAGGCGCTGGGTTTGCTTTCAGCCCAGAGGTGCCAGTGACTTGGGGCAAATGCTCCTTTGGGATGGGCAGAAACCAGAGTGTTATGGGGCTTGGGGAGGGGCAGATGTTATGAGGGCAGGGGAGGGGAGCTGTGAGGGGATGGGGGTAGGGGGAGGGATGAGGGAGGCAGGTGTTTGGTTTGGGACTGGAAACCCCTGGTCCAACAGGCTCCTGGAGGCGCCAGGCAGCACCGCTGGCCGGGGTGTTGAACGTCTGGTTTGTGGCTCCGCAGGCTCCCTGCCAGCCACTGCACACCCATGGGGCAGCCCCTGAGCCAGCATGGCCAGCTCTTAGCATTGGGGTAGCTGGAGCGGGGGGCATGTGCTCCCCATTGGCTGGGCCAGGGCCAGGCAGGAACTGCTCCTGGGCAGTGTGGTAAGCAGGGCTGGCCCTTGTCCAGGCTCCCCGGGGAGGCACCTCCGGCCCCTCCTCTTCCACCCAGCTCCCCCAGAGCCTGGCTGGCACGGCTGCCCCACTGCTTGGCATGGTGCAGTCATGGGGCCAAGGGTAGGGGAGTCCTTGGGTGTGGGGATCAGATGGGAGTTGGAGGGGGGGGGGGCCTCCTAATAGAAGTAAAGTGTTTTTTGCAGTTTACAGATAGATACAAAGACTCCCTGCGGTTTGATTGACAAGTTAATTGGGTTCCACAGTTTATAGCTAAGTGACCTTACCAAAGGCAGTTTTACAATAGAGATGAAGCAGTTTGACTTAAGAAACTATAATAAAGTAACTAAACTTATAACATAGTACCAATTAAAGTGTACACATAAAGAAACACATTGCAGGTATAATTCTCACCCCTGCATTCCAGACTTGGCGTGGCCAGCGTCTTTCTCTCAATCCCTTGGGAGGAAGTAGGGCGAGGTTGGGCATCCCATGGACCTCGGGAGACAATCAATACCTGCCAGTAGGTGTAGGTGATTGGAGCTCAAATGGGGTGGGCTACTAAACCCACTTTATACCCCTTGGGTCACGGAGGCTTCTTCCTGGTCTCAAGTGACCAATTTAGGAAAAATGGCTTGAACGCCAAGTTTCCCACGAAGGGTGCAAAGCATAATTCACACCTGGGAAAGTGCGGGCAATGAGCACCTCTGGTATGTGATGGGCGAAGATTCCTCTCCTGGGATACTGCAGGCATGTCAATTACTGGTACTAGCCATCAGGGTGACGGGAGGCCTCCCAGTCGTCAGCTAGCCCATTTACTGTCTGGTTTCTGTTTATAGTAGAGTCAGGGACAGGCAGCACACCTGTGTTCCCAGGGCATCAAAGGCTGACTCCCTTTCTCTTGCTCTCGGGGGGAGAGGGGGAACAAGATGGGGATCATGTCTGGCTACAGCCCTCTGATCCCAGGAGAGGGGTTCCTAGGCTGAGCTCAGCACCTGTCTACTGCAGCATGAGTCACCAAGCTCCATGAGAACTGGGACTTAGGTCACACACTCTATGGAGGTCTCCCATTGGCTGTCTCCAGTTGCTCCCTGCTTGCACGCTGCCGTGTGTGGGGCCCATTCTGAGGGGGCGTCTCTCCCCTTTCCTTGCCCAGGGAGCCCTCAGGCCCAGCTCAGGCTGGGTGGGTCCCGGAACGTCCTGTGACTGGGCAGGTGCTGGTCAGTGAGGTGCCTGGCGATCAGTCTAAGGTCTTCAGGGCCGGTGAATGTGGCCCCCAGGCCTTTCCTCCCGGCTGCGCACGGGGGTTTATTTCCCATCTGCAGCCGCTGGGGAGCCCGACGCCAGCGCAACTCCGGCTCAGACACAGCGAGGGGAAGGCAGGCGGGGACGTGACTGAAATAGGAGCAGCGGGCAGGGGGCTCATGTGTGGGGCCTGCACAGACACTTTGTGCTGCGGGGGTGTCTGTGGGGGAAGCCCTAGCAACGGGTCGGGTTGGTGTGAGGAGCAAGGGGAGATTTTCTGCCCAAGAGCCTGTGTTGGGAAGGGATTTGTTAGCCCGTCCAGCGCTGTGACAAAGCTCCCCGTGACAGTCGGTGTGCGTCACACGGCCATTCACCACAGATGTGCAGGGCCATTGTGATGCTGCCTCCTCCTCTCCCCTCCAGGTGCCAGCTCCTGCCCAGGACCCAGACCTCGCTGGACACTGGCACATGCCAGCCGGCAACCAGTTGGCTCCCTGGGGTGTCCATGTGGTTAAAACAGGCCTTGGACTGGCAGAGATGGGGGCAGAGGCAGGACTCTGGGAAATGCTGGGGGGTGTCTGCCGGTGCTGACCCCCTGGGACTGGCTGTGACTGTGGCGCTGGACAAGGGTTTGTTGTGACACCAGGAGCAGCCCAAGGCCAGGAGAGGGGCAGAGCCAAGTGAGAGACCCTGGTGTGTCCAGAGGGCGGGGGAGGGGGCATCTCCTGCCTGGCACAGGGAGCTCCAGACACCAGACAAGCTAGCCTGGAGCATAAGACTCTGTTGGCTGCTCCCCTCCTCCACCTGGCCTTGAAGAGGAGCTGGCCCCAAACCCTCTTATCAGTGTGAGCTCTGGGGGAGGGAAGGAGGAGCCAGGGCAGAAAGAACTGCCCTGTCAGTAACTCTCATTCCCTTCTCTGGGCCAGTAAATCATTTGTGACGGTGCCATAGGACTGGCTGCAGGCGCTGGGTTTGTTTTCAGCCAGTGACTTGGGGCAAACGCTCCTTTGGGATGGGCAGAAACCAGAGTGTTGTGGGGTTGGGGAGGGAGCAGGTCTCTGTCACTCAGGCTGTCCTGCTAGGGCAGGGGCAGGGTTTCCTCAAATTTGTTTTCATATATGTGTGGAATAAATATTGTTCTATGCACTAAGGCAGGTGAGATGTGCACCACTCAAACCCAGGCAGCTGGCTGTGGGGACTCTGCTAATCAACTGGGCAGCACCTGAATTGCTCCTGAATGGCTGCCCAAGCACTCAGCTTACAGGGAACATTGGTGAGGGGCCCATGAGCAGCCCCATCCCATGTCCCCACCCCCACCTAGGGCAGAGTAAGAGTCTGAGGCTCCCCCCAACTGCCCCAGTAAGAGCTGTCTGGGCAGTAGTAGCATCCATGGACCCTCCATCTGTTCTGGACAGAGCCTGGGGCAGCTTTTGAGCCCGCCCTCCCCCCGCTTCCAGGGGACTGGTTCTGTGATGGCGCCAGCTGCATTGGCACCCCAGGGCTTCTCCTCTCTGGGAAGGGCTAATAGGAAGCCTAATCCGAACTACCTAGTCCGTGCCATGTGTAGCCGCGGGCACAGAGTTCGGACTAGCCAGCATTTAAAAAATGGAGGCACCCGACAACATGCAAATGAAGCCCGGGATATTCAAATCCCGGGCTTAATTTGCAAGTTCGTATGACTACATTAACCACCCTAGTTCGAACTAGGCTGAGTTTCAGCAGCTGCGGCAGTTCCTGGAGGAACAAGAGCGACTCCTGCTGGCCCGGCTAGAGAAGCTAAATGAGCAGATTGGGAGGCTCCAGACTGACGCTGACGAGAAACTCTCCCCGCAGATTTCCCGTCTCAGTGAGCTGGAGGGGAAGTGTCAGAAGCCAACGAGTGAATTCCTGCAGGTGAGACTGAGGGAGAAACGTCCCAGCTCCCCACACAGGGAAGGGAGGCTCCTGAATAACAAGTGCTGAAGTCCAGCCGTCAGATCTGGGTGTAACTCAGCGTGTGCATTGCTGCCATGCGAGTGACTGTTGTGCTTTGCAGAGTCACAGACACAGACCTATTAGAGATGGCAAAGCCCCATTCGCTCAGGGGAACCATGGCCCTGGGATCAGGGCAGGGCCTCTCTTCCCATGTTTGCAAAATCCCTTCCCTGTGTGTGTCCAGTGCAGCTGAGATTCTTTTCTGTCTCTTTTCTCTAGGACATCAGAAACAGCTTGAGCAGGTAGGTGGCTCGTGCTCCTGTCATACTGCACAGCGCAGGGAAATAGCTTGGAGCTGATGTTGGCACCACATCTCCCCAGGGCTCTACAGCCAGATGTTGGATAGAAATGTCTCTGACTCACTTAATTCTGAGGGTCTCGCCCTTGCACATCAGACTCTGGAATTCCCCATTCAGGGGCACAGTCTGACTTCAGATATTTCCTAGAGCTGTCACCTCCCTGGGGACTGGCTGCCTCAGGACTGTGGGGCTGGAATATGGGTCTGTCACAGCTGGGCACTGGGCACATTCAGCCCAGGGCAAGGAGTGAAGGACTGGCCATCAAGACTCAATAATAAAGGTATTAGAAACTATTGAATCTGGCCTCTGAAGCCAACCTTCCCCTGCCTCAGTTCCCACATGGAGAATGACGGCCCCATCATGCTGCTCTACTTAGAGACACTGAGCAAACAGATCCAACTGCTTGCAAATAGAGCCAGGGGTTTGCAAACTCTGAGTCTCCCCTTGGTGTCAAGGGATCAAAATAGGTAAAGTTAATGTCATAACAACGTGTTCCCCCAGCGCAGCTCTAGGTTATGATGAGAGGTGGTAAGTTACAGAAAAACCACGTGGGAGAGATGAGGAGGGAAAAGTAAATCTCACTTTCAGTTTGTGTCTCCTGGGGCGGGGATGAGGCTGCAGAGATGTTGGTTCCATTGCTGCGAGGTGCCCAAGCGAGAGAGGACACGGAAGGTTTCAGACCTTTTCATACTAAACAGTTGCGTGTGTCTCTGTCTGGTCTCTGATACAAGTGAAATGAAGAGTTCAGTGTGGGGACATTATTATAAAGAGGAGAGCCTGGAATCTCACCTCCCTTATCTCTTCCCCCTCCAGACACTCTGCCCTCGGCACTGGAGAAAGCAAGAGGAAAATCCCTGGGAGCTTTCAGACAGGGTGAGTTTGCAGGTGGAGATTCTTTAAATGAGAAAATTCCAGTAAACACATCTTCATGGGATTGTCATTGAAGTTACCAACCAAACCCAGCGACCATGGTGCACACAGCCCTAAATCTCACCCACTGATCAGTGAGGAGCCCCAGGGGCACTGCATGGGGACCTGCAGACACTTTGAGAATCACTGATCTATGTGCTGTGATGCTAAAGGGGTGAAGTTAAAGCACAAAACGGACAGCTCCTTCAGGCTCAGATTTCACTGCTCAGTCAGTTTCAATATGGGGTTGGTTTCAAACAATAAATAGGCTGAAAGGCTGAGAGCTGATTGGCTTCCATGGTATCAGTTTGTTCATGGCGAGAAACTGCTGGATCCCCAAGGGCTCTTCGGTCTAGTGCAGGCCTGGGTAAAATACAGCCCATGGGCCGTATCTAGCTCTCCAGGCCATCGGATCTGGCCCACTGATGCTTGGAGACCCATGGGCTTCTTCCGTGCTTGCCATTTCCCACCTGCAAGCCACTAAAAGCGAAGGTGAGCCTGGAGGTGAAGTGGGAAGGCTACCGGCACTGCTTCCACCCCCAGGACAATCTCATTGGCTGGTTTATGGCTGGAAAGGAAGCACCGTGCCCCCTCCCCTCCGGCTCATAGTTATTCACACACCCACATGGCCCCGCAGCCTGTGCGAGGGTTGGGCAGGCTCTCTATCTGCCTCAGAGAGGTGCTTGGCTGCTGTTCGGGAGTCACTCAGGTAAGTCTCCTGGCTAAAGCCTGCCTCTGGCACCCCAACCTCTCTCTTCCCCTCCTAATTATCTACCCCCCCCCCTCCTGCCCCCACTTCACATACCCAAACTCTTTATTCTCTTCCTGCATTCAAGTATGCAAAAAGCTCTTCATGGTTAGAAACCCTCAGCCCCTTATTTGTTCACTCAGCCACTTCTCTAAACTAACTTTTCTTTAAATATCTCATGAGTAGTTGGCTAATCCAGTGCTCCAAATCACACCTGTCTCCTTCACCCAAACTCCTTCCCAGACCCCTCTTTCCCTCCTGCATCCCAAACCGTCACCCAAAATTCCCTTCTTCCAGTGTCCATCTCATTCGCTGTATTTCCTGCTTAATGTCTTGGAAGAGTGCAACTCTCAACCACTTTCCAAAATCTTGGAGTTCTCCCCTCTCCTCCCCCGCCTCAAAATGAATTGCTCACCCCTGGTCTAGTGGATATAGTTCAGTGAGAGCCAATAATGAAAGCTGCAGCCGGAGAATTTCAGGCTAGAGCGGAGGCACAAATATTTGATGGGTAAGAGGATTCACTAATGAAACAAATGAGCAATGAAGTGATGGGTTCTCCGTCTCTTGATGTCTTCATATCAACACTGGGTAACTTTCTAGAAAAGATGCTGTGGGGAAACAGAGCTTTGTGCCTGGGTACCTGAGCTAAGTGTAATGGCTTGTGCCACAGAGGGGACAGACTGCATGACTAAGGATAGCTTCTGACGCCATGAATTCATGAATTTTAAGGCCTTATCCTGCAAACACTCAGCACACGTGTTTAATAATATGCATCTGAATACGCATATTAACTTCACTTCCTCACTGTTGTGCAGAGAGTTTATAAAGTCTGTCAGATGAGAGAACCAAAGTTTGGGCTGCAAATCAATGCATGAAGACTAAGGATTATAAATACTGCAGCCCAAATTCAATTAAACCTATCTCCATGTTCAGGTAGATGAATATGTGGCTTGTTAGCAGAAACATTAGGTGCTGAGAACTGAATCCCATTGTTGCAGGCAAGGTAATGTAAATGAAGCCAGATATTGAGAAACATAAATATGGCTTTCCGATCTAACTCATGTGTGGTGTTTATGGAATATCTAGACTCAGCGTTTGCCCAAAACTGCAGAGTCCAGCATGTGTGTCACCAGCAACAGAGCCTGGGCAGAATTGGGGCGTAGAAGGGATTAAAGCCCTTTTTGAAATGTCTCCAATTCCCCTTCTCCCCCTGTGTCAGCCGATGGTCAGGGCAGTGTGTGTGTGTGTGTGTGTGTGTGTGTGTGTGTGTGTGTGTGTGTGTGTGTGTGTTACACCCGAGTCTTCAACTGCTGGGAAACAAGGCCCCGTCACAGTGGGCAGTCTAGGGGAGACTGACAGGTGCCCTGAGGAGTTTAACGTCCTTGTCTTAGTCTGCTAGGATCGGGATCCCTTCGACGAGGGCAGCCAACAGGCTGACAGACGCCCCAGATTTTATAGAAAGATCTTATTACATCTCAGATTTTAACTGCTAGGATACAGGATCCCTTCGCAGTGGGCAGCCTAGGGAAGACTGAGAGATGTCCCTACAGATCTGTCCTCTGGAAGTGACACAATCCAAATGCCCCAGCTCTTCCTATATCTGTCCCTTATGACCGGCTGAAGTTCTTTTAAATTGTGCTTGGTTCTATTACAGCAACTGTGGGAGTCAGGTTACAGCTTAAGCAGTTATAGGTTTATTAAAGAAGCTTATAAATCATATGGTTACAATGGCTATTGCTCTATTTCTTAACTGCTAGCAAATACAGATTTTATGGTTACACAGGAAGAAGGAAGATAGAAAATACAAATAATGGTACCAAGTGACAGCTTAATCATTAAAGAGCTCTATTCTATGCAGGCACTAAAACAAAAGGACACATACAGGTACAATTTTTACCCCCTTCTGCATCACTCGGTCCCAGCGTGTCAGGCCAGGATCAGTCCCTCAATTCCTCGGAAAGACGAAATATGAGGTGGGCATCCCCGTGGACTTCGGGAGGTCAATCACCTAACCCGACTAGCAGATAGATGGTAGATTGACGCTCAAAGTGGGTGTGCTGTTGGACCCATCTTTATACCCATGGGGTCACGTATTTCTCTTTCTTATCTGTGATGCCAGATGGTGCTGGTCCGTCTTTGTGACACCAGTTCTTATAAGAGAGTTGTGAACTAAATTTCCACTTTAAGAGAGAGAACTAAATTGGGAGAACTGGGCATTCTTTTCTCAGTGGGAGATTCCTCTCCCAGGGACGACTGTGTGATATCATATCAATATAGCTGTCAGCCAGGGCAGTTCTCACAGCCTCGAGGTCAGCTTATTGCCTTAATCGTTCTTTCTCATACCTATGTTTTCAGCTTCTCCAGGGTCAGATGAGCTGGCATATCCTGGCCTCGCATCAAGGCTTCAAAGGCTATGCTGATTTTATTGCTTCTCTCTGCCCTGCATTCTCCAGGCACCTCAGAGGGGCAAACAAGATGGATGTGACGGGGGGGCCTGTCTGGCTACATTCCACCCCCTGATACAACACACCAGTCCCAGGAATGCAAGATGGTGGTGTGCCAGCACCGCTTGCCCACCTTAGAGGAATCTAAAAGTACCCAATGTCCTGATTAGAGGGCTTGGGGTCGAGGAATTGGCTGGGATCTTTTCCCAGCGCTGTATATCGAATGTACGCAGAGGAAATGGCTGCATTAACCAAGCATCTTACAACACACAATATTATACAAAAGGCAATTATTACAATCAAAATAATCAAAACAGTGGTTATGATAGAATATAGGAAAGGTGTTAAGGAGAGTCCCAGCTGTTGGGCTAAGCAACTTAGCCATGAGATTTCTCCATCTTTAGTTACAGCGTGTAACACTTTAACTGCATCTTTTATGGCAGACACATCCTGTTCAATCTGCCCTGAATGATTTACATAGAAACAGCAAGACTGATTAATTACAGCACAGACTCCTCCTTGTTGAGCCAAAATTGCATCTAATGCTATCCTGTTTTGCAGGGCAAAGCAGGCCACTGATTGGATCTGCTAGTTGAGCAGGCCTAGGGCATCTGCAGTATGGTTGAAAGCTATTTCTAGTTGCCCTGACACATTTACTATGGCTTGTTCAAGTTCTGCTACACCAAGGAAGAAATGCACGGGTAAATCGATGAAAACCTATGGGTCGTTTCGCAAGAGGGTTAATAGTAAATTTCCTCTTGGAGCGATGCAGGAAGCTTCTAAGGTTTGTAATACCTGGAGCTGCAATGTGTGGGTGTACCGTTAATCCTCCACGCACAGCATGTCCTAGGGAACACCGTCCTGTCCAGCCCACTGGCAGGTATTTCTAAGCCTTTACCCCACAGATGAAAAATAGTCCAGGTTCTTTGTTAAGGATAGGGGAATATGGTCCCTTATACCACCCCCTTCCCATGGGCTTTTCTTTAGGGGCATGGTACACAGCACAATAGCTGCTATTAATGATGGAGCACTGGAGAGTGAACAGCAGATCCTGTAGGATCTGATCTGGTCGAAAAAGGTCTGCCCTAGCACACTGGCCAGGTAGCAGGCTATTGTTATATACCAGTGTGGGGTTGTAGATGTGTCTGGTGCTGGGAACTATGAAGAGAGAATTGTTGTACCAGGGCGCTGCTCTCTGGATACTGACTAAAGTTTAAGGAGACAATAGAGGCATTACTAATGCCAAACAAAGGTCTGTGACCAAGGGAGACATTGATAATATTCCCCCAGCAATTTAATGTCTCCTGGTGAGTATAATTATTTTGGTGTGAGTAAATTTTGGTATGGAAATGATTAAAGCCCTTTTTGAAATGTCTCCGATTCTCCTTCTCCCCGACAGGCTGCAGAACACCCATGTCTGACTCCAGCTCAGCCCCTGGCCTGCAGAGCCAGGGACAGGAAATGGCCGTGGCAGAGCCGGTGAGCTTCAAGGAGGTGGCTGTGTATTTCTCTGAGGAGTAATGGGCTCTGCTGGACCCAGGCCAGAGAGCCCTCTACAGGGATGAGATGCAGGAGAATTACGAGGCTGTGAGCTGGCTGGGTGAGGATTCCTGTCCCCTTGGTTAAGAGAAGCTGGGTGGGTTCTGGAGCAGTTGGGTTGGGTTTGGTTCAGAGTCCTTCATTACCCGAACCCCCAGTATCAGCAGTATCTGCCCCAGTAATCCTGGCTCCTGTGTGAGAGGAGGTTTAGTGACATAATAGTGGTCCTTCTCTTCCCACAGCCAAGATCTCATTGTGGTTCCCACCATCTTGCTCATGTTGTGCCTTCGCCGGAGTGTCAGTGGAAGGGCCCAGGCAGGAACGGTAGGGACTAGAGTTGTGAGGCTTGGTGCAGCTGCTCTTAGCATCTGCAGGGTCCCTTTGTGCTATTGGGCTGAGCTCCTGGAAGGAAGGCACCAACTCAGAGTCCTTCCCTGCCTCTGGTAGATTCTGTGCAAGCCAGAGAGGCACCAAATGGCAGGCCTGATTGGCCACAAGAGGAGGGCTGCTGTTGCTGGCAGAGTAGAACTAAGGCTGCAGAAGGGGAGCTGAGCTGCAGGAGCATCCACAAGCAGCAGAGAAGCAGCCCATCCTGTCTCCACCTTGGCTGTCCACAGGAACAGGCCGGCATTGCCCTGGCTGTCTGTAGGACTGACCGCTATTGTGGGCAGCTGACAGGGCCCACCATGGCACTGTCAGTCAGGATCAGGAGTGCAGACCACAGGCAGGGCTTGAAGTGGCCAGCCAGGGATTCATTTTCCTGATCAGACAATTTCTCTGCCTCCTTCTGGCTCAAGTAGAGCATCTAAGCCCAAGAGCAGGGCAAGTCCATCCCCCAGCCAAGAGCTTTGTGGCTTTAGACCTCTGCTGGATCCTTTCCCTCTCAGCCCTAGAGACCTGACATTTGTCAGCTCAAATATGAGTCCTGGCTAGAGGCGTCTGTCAGTCCTGAAAGTCTTAGAGCTCTCCCCTTATGAGCAGTGTGTTCCTGTCCTGCCATAGTATGGAACAGGCCCTAAGGGGGTATGTCTACACTACCCCCCTAGTTCGAACTAGGGGGGGTAATGTAGTCATTCGGAGTTGCAAATGAAGCCTGGGATTTGAATTTCCCGGGCTTCATCTGCATGATGCTGGCTGGCGCCATTTTTAAATGCTGGCTAGTTCAGACTGCGTGCTGCGCGCCTACACGCGGCATGGACTAGCTAGTTCGGATTAGGCTTCCTTTTCCGAACTAGCTGTACATTAGGAAGCCTAATCTGAACTAGCTAGTCCATGCCGCGTGTAGGCGCGCGGCACGCAATCCGAACTCGTCTCGAATGTCATACAAGTCTCGAATGGTATGAGTTCTCAGTGGTGACTCACCCCATTTACCCCTCCCTGTCTCTGGCTACATCCCATTACCGGGGGATCAGGATCACCTTGGCAACAGAAATCATGGGATGATGCCTGGGTAGTGATGGGTCAGGATCACCTCAATGACAGAAATCATGGGATGATGCCTGGACAGTGCAGACTTCCCCACTAGTGTACCTGTGTTTCCCTGTGTAAATGAGGTAATAGGTACTGGTCAGTCAAAGGAGATTCTCGTTCCCCCTTAAAGGGACTCCAGCATACTATATGTATGTACATTGCTCTCCTAAAACTTGCCAGTTTCTGGATAAGTGGGATGTGTACACATAAAATGATTCATCTAGACAATTTCTGGTGAAAGGTACTTTTAATATAGGTAAAATAGTGCACTTGAAGGGTGCCTTGGAATCCAGAGGATCTAAGATAGCAATTGAAAAAGGCATCCCATTGAACCTGGGGTATGAGGAGGTGTCCAAAAGGAAAAGTGAATCTCAAATTAGGAGTCTAAAAGACTCGCAAAAAACAAAAAAAAATTTTAAAATCTTAAATTACATTTAAAACAAATCAAGAAAAATTGGCTATTCCTTAAAATCCAATCTACAGTGGTATAAGAAAATGTCCAAGCGCTTAAATAAATCCCGGGTAAGGAGTCTAAAGGACTCCCCCCAAAAATGAAAAAGTCACTTGAAATCTTTTAAAACAATCAAATTTAAACATTTGGCCACAGACACTTTGTTAAATCTACTAAAAAAAAGATAAATTCTATTAACACTTAACTGGGTAACTGCATAAAAGAATGGAATGTATACATTGTACATTTATAAAAGCTGCACCCTTAAAGGTTAAATTTGCTCTCTAAGAAAACAAATCATACACTTTTGGCTTGCTTTCAGATCCAAGGTTGTATGAATAACAAACTGCCTGTTTATTTCAGAAGAATGTGTGGCCCGCTGTAACATTGTATATGATTCTTTTCCAGAAAAAAGAATCTTTTTGATTGCTGGAATAGTAACTAGCAAATGCCTTGTTTTTAAAAAAAGAGTTTCTAGCAGTAAATTCTCTCATCACAATAATTTGAAGCTTCACACGTTAAAAACCCTAATCAGCAGTACAAGAGAGAAACTAAAACATGCCACCTTTAACTTAATAATTGAACAATAAAGTAATCCACTCAAACCCTTTAAAACTGGTGTGCAAAACAGAAGCATACCATTGAGTAACAACAGGCTAATCAAAATTAGCAAAGACATCTGTAAAGTATTCTAAAATATAATGTGCCACCCCCATGGTGGTAGAAATATTATCTTTGTCTTTCAGAACATCAAAGCGCGCTGGTACCAGGTTAAAAAACAAGCAACAACCATGGTTCTTTGTCATGACATAATGTTGTTTTTGTGGTGTTTTGTGTTGTTTTAATGTTTTGCAAATGTGTATAGAATATTGTTTTTAAATAAAAAATATTTTAAGTAAAGCAAAACTGTAACATTAAACAAAACAAATTTAATAATTGGGCCCAATCAATTGGCAACTCAAAATTTAGTAAAAAATAATAGTGTAAAAATTGTTTAAGCTAAAAGAATGTAACAATGTCTCCACTGCTCCTGCTACTCTTACGGAGCTGAAGGAAAACAACAAAATTTGCACTGTGAAAAGGAATATTGAAAGTGGGGTACCAATCCCTTCCTCTGGATTTGCTTTGCTTAAATTGCCATACTAAAGAAATATTTAGCTTTTGCAACTTGCACACTAATTATAAAAGTGGTTTATCCAGAGATGACAAAGAATCTCTAAGTAACACAACATGGGCAAGTGAGACATCAAAATATTTAAATACAATGAGGAAACTAGTAACCCCACCACTGCAATAATGGCCACTTGCCCTGCTATTCATTGGTGCTGGACACCTTAAAAGGCTTTAAAAATCATTAAATTAAATGATCTTTTGCTCACCTTTCTTACCTTTAAAGCTTGTAAATAAGATTCCCTTGTTCTCTTGACTGCACTAACTCTCACCTGTATTTTAGTTAAAGGACTGTCTGCCGATATTTATACTGACTCCCAATATGCCTTTGGTGTTGTCCATAATTGTAGACAGTTGTCAAAGCAACGTGGCTTCCTTAACTTCTCTGGTTTCCCCATCTACAATAGCTGTTATGTAAATGTACTTCTTTGTGCTTTCCTTTACCCTCCTCCTTGTCTATTGTCAAGTGTCAAGCACACTTGGCCCCTTCTGACGAAGTTACCTATAAAAATGCCTTTGCTGATCAATCAGCAAAGAATGCGGCCCTTTCTGGCCCTCGGACTCCTAAACATGTTCTTGTCTGCCCTTCTGTAGCCCAGCCAATGTAGGCGTCCCTCACTGACCTGGCTGGGCTATGAGGCAAGGCACCTGAGACTGAAAAAGCAGACTGGCTGCGGCGGGGCTTCTTGTTGCACCCCGACTTGCTCCGGCCACCTGGTTGTGCCTTAAACCCTCCTGCTCTACTTTGCTCGTGTGCCCCACTCGGTGGCCTACACGAGCACAGGGGGGATGACTGCAGCGGTGCAGCAGGATTGGTTCGCCCCACATTTCCCTGCTGTGGCGGCACAGTACTGCAGTACTTGCTCTATCTGGGTACGTCTAGACTACATGCCTCTGTCGCCAGAGGCATGTAGATTAGGCTACCCGACAGAGTAAAATGAAGCGGCGATTTAAATAATCGCCGCTTCATTTAAATTTACATGGCTGCCGCGCTGAGCCGACAAACAGCTGATCAGCTGTTTGTCGGCTCACCGCGATAGTCTGGACGCTCCCCTGCCGACATCAAAGGGAGCTGTCGACAACCCAGGTATGCCTCCTGGGATGAGCTGTTTGTCGGCTCAGCGCGGCAGCCATGTAAATTTAAATGAAGCGGCGATTATTTAAATCGCCGCTTCATTTTACTCTGTCGGGTAGCCTAATCTACATGCCTCTGGCGACAGAGGCATGTAGTCTAGACGTACCCTCTTCTGTTTAGCTCATAACATTGGACAAAGGGTAAAAACTAAAATTGCAGCACCCTCCCCCCCCCACTATGGGGACCCTTTGTGAATTTACAAATGGATTTTGTACAAATGCCTACATCTTGTGGATATGAGTACCTTCTTGTAATCATTAATATGTTTTCGGGATGGGTAGAAGCTTATCCTTATAAACATGCTGATGCTACTATGGTTGCCAAGAAACTCCTCAGAGAAGTAATCCCCCGGTTCGGAGTGCCTCTTTCTTTAGACAGTAACCGGGGAACTCATTTCACAGGACAAGTAGTTCAAAAGGTATGTGCTGCTCTAGGAATCCAACAGCATTGACACTGTGCGTACCATCCACAGTCCAGTGGAGCGGTAGAAAGAAAAAACTCTGACCTAAAGAGCAAATTAGCTAAAATCTGTGAGAACTCTGACCTTAATTGGCCAGATGCATTACCTTTGGCCTTAATGTATATCAGGGTACAGGGAATAGGAAACATGGGTTATCTCCCCACAAAATTTTAACCGGTAGACCTATGAGATTATTACACACTCTGCCT
The DNA here is from genome assembly GCF_049634645.1 of Pelodiscus sinensis. Lineage (NCBI taxonomy): Eukaryota > Metazoa > Chordata > Testudines > Trionychidae > Pelodiscus > Pelodiscus sinensis. The sequence goes on from NC_134741.1 coordinate 3,665,637, forward strand.
AGAGCCCCGCATCAATTTGATCTACATATAATAAATGATGTTATGTTAAGTTACTGTAAAGCCTTAATGAAATGTGTAGGGTCTATTCACACTCATGCCAAGAAAGCCCTTCTTGTACCTGCATCGGAGCCATGTCATCCTTTAGAGCCTGGAGACTGGGTCTACATCAAGTCACACCAGTGGAAAAATGCCCTCCAACCTCACTGGAAAGGGTCTTACCAAGTCCCACTCACACTGCTGTAAAATGTGAAGGACTCCAGAGCTGGGTACATGCATTGCACTGCAAAAAGGTACCTCCTCCAGCTGATCTACATCAGTTCTCAGCTACTGCACCTCCAGTTGCAGCAGAATCAGTTACACATTCTACAGAAAGAGCCTCCACGATATAACTTACGATCACGAAGGAAAAAGGACTTAATAATCCCCATGATTGAATTGTTTGGTACAAGATTTGTCATTTTCATGATTCTGGGAGTTATAGGAGTTTGTTACTGGATAGATATATATTCCATGAGTAGGGCCAGGTAGGGAGGCAGGGCTTCAGAGTCTCAATGCAGGGATGAGACGATTGTGTAGGGAAGAGGGGTTTGGATTTATTAGGAACTGGAGACACTTTTGGGAGAGGGGGAGCCTATACAGGAAGGATGGGCTCCATCTAAACCAGGGTGGAACCAGACTGCTGGCATTAAACATTAAAAAGGCCGTAGAGCAGTTTTTAAACTAAGAGATGGGGGAAAGCCGATTGGTGCGGAGATGCATGTAAATCGGATGGTGACTTCTCTTAGAGGAGAATCCATTGATAGAGATTCTCTAAGCTGTAGTCAGAAAGAAAGGAGGGGAGAGGACAAACCATGGGCCAGAGTAGACAAACAACCACATACAAAGGAATCCAATGCATCAGGGAAGGGCAGACAAATAAGCAGTGGCAAATTTTTAAAGTGCTGCTACACAAATGCTAGGAGTCTGACTAATAAGATGGGTGAACTAGAGTACCTCATATTAAAGGAGGAGATTGACATAATAGGCATGACTGAAACCTGGTGGAATGAGGAAAATCTGTGGGACACAATCATACCGGGGTATAAAATATATTGGAAGGATAGAGCAGGCAGGGTTGCTGGTGGAGTGGCACTGTATGTGAAAGATAATGTAGAATCAAATGAAATAAAAATATTAAATGAAGCAATAGATTCAATAGAATCTCTATGGATAGTAATTGCATGCTCCAATAATAAGAAATTAACAGTAGGGATATATTATCGAGCACCTGACCAGGACAGCGATACTGACATTGAAATGTGGAGGGAGATTAGAGAGGCTACCAAAATAAAGAAGTCTATACTAATGGGGGATTTTAATTATCCCCATATTGACTGGATATGTGTCTACCTCAGGAAGAGAAGCTAAGATAAAATTTCTCAATGGTTTAAATGACTGCTTCTTGGAGAAGCTGCTACAAGAACCCACAAGGGGAGAAGCAATTCTCGATTTAGTCCTGAGTGGAGCGCAGGATCAGGTCCAGGAGATAACCGTTACAGGACCGCTTGGGAATAGTGACCATAACATAATGACATTTAACATTGTTGTGGTGGGAAGAACACTTCAGCAGTCCAGCACTCTGGCATTTAATTTTAAAAAGGGGAATTACACAAAAATGAGACAAATTACATTTGTCTGTGCTTGTGGATCCCGCTATCTTTGGCCTGGAAAGGTCCTATGTAGCACTGTGGTTTTTCTGTAACCCTATTGGAAGGCCTGTAGGTATTCAGTAGGTCTAAACTGAAGCCTTCTGCAGCCAGATGGAAGAGCAGTAGCAATTAGTTGTAAAGCCTGGAGTCACATGCTCATATTCCAGCTATATGACATTTAAATAGTGTTACACATGGCTGGGGAGTGGAGGGAGGTGTCTTATCCTAGGGGCACCCACTGTCACCAGGCAGGAAACAGATCTCACGGTGAGTAGAGAAAACTTAACAGCATTTTGTCTGGCAAGACTGCTTACCAATAGTTGTGTTTGTGCAATGGGTATTCTATGATTCTTGTCCTCACTTTCCTATTGTTTGTCTGTGTGATAGTCTGGTTTGGATCTGTTTCTGTCTGCTGTATAATTGATTTTGCTATGTGTAAATCAACTAAGGTGGTGGGGTATGATTGGTTAGGTAATTCTGTTATATTTGATTAGTGAAATTATACTAAAATAATTGGTTAAGGAAGAATTAAGCAGTATTGAGTTTCTCTATATAAACTGGGGTCCAAGAAGGAGACCAGCAAGAAGAAGAAAAAGGGGAGAAGAGAAGAGGAAGAAAAAGGGAAAGGAAGACCAAGAAGGAGGAGAGAAGACCTTGAAGCAGAACTCACCTCCAAGGCAGCCTAAGACGACAACAGCCAGAACTCCTCTGCAGAGCTGTTGAAATGGTTTGCTGTGTGAATCCTATGGCAGGTGATGTTAGGACTGTGCACTGGGATTATTTACCAGTTTCCCTGGTTCCCCAATGCATGCAGCTGTGATGGCCGAGTGGTTAAGGCGTTGCACTCGAAATCTAATAGGGTTTCCCTGTGCAGGTTCAAATGCTGCTCATAGCGAGGCCTGTGTTTTGGCCATACCCCTTCCTATGGCAACAAGGGCCTCTCTAAGGGTACGTCTAGACGACAGGCTTTTGTCGACAGGTACTGTCGACAAAGCTTCTGTCGACAAAGAGTGTCTAGACTACATTCAGTTCTGTCGACAAAGCAAGCCGCTTTGTCGACAAAACCCTGTAGTCTAGACACAACCCTAGATGCAATAACACCTTCTGTCGACAGAACTCTGTCAACAAAAGGCGTTATGCCTCGTAAAATGAGGTTTACCAGCGTCGACAAAACTGCTGAGTTCTGTCGACGTTATGTCGACAGAACTCAGTGGTAGTGTAGACGCAGGTATAGTTTTGTCGACAAAAGTCCACTCTAGACACACCCTTAGTTACCAGGAGTGGGGCTGTTAGTGTCGACATCTAACTAATTGCACCATTAGGCCCTGTCTTCACTCAGGTAGAGATTTCTGCTGCAATCCATCTCGGGGGTTACGTCTACACTGCAGGCTTTTTGCACAAAAACTTGCAGAGCATTTATACTGCACTCATGTTCTTCCGCAAGTAAATTTACAGTACAGCATCAGAAAACAGTTCTTCTTCCGGAAGAGTTATTCCTCTCCCCACGAGGAATAAACCCTCTTGTGCAAGAGCTCTTCCACAAGAGGGCAGTGTCAACAGGCAACATTAATTTCTTGCGCAAGAAGCCCGTATCTGAAGTGGCCGTCAGCGCTTTCTTGCGCAAGGGAGCGTCCACACTGCTATGGATGCTCTTGCGGAAAAGCACATCTTTTGCACAAAAGCACATGGCAGTGTGAACGCTCTCTTGTGCAAGACCTTTTGCACAAGAACTATTCCGCAAAAGAGTTGTTGCACAAGAAGCCACCACTGGACGCTCTACCTCGACTTAGAGCCCCAGGAGGCACTGGGGAGAATGACTTTGAATAGCCCTGGGCAGGAACTATTTTGAAATAGCAGTAGTGGAGCATCCACACTACCACTATTTCAAAATAGCTATTTCGGAAGAGGTGTTATCCCTTGTGCAATAAGATTTACTGATTTGGAACTAAGCTGTGGCTGGCTTTTGGGGTGCGTGAGTAGAATCAGAGAGGGGCCACTGGAGGCTCTTGGCCCTCTGGATGGCTCTGCTTGTGAAAAAAATAGGGACCACACATTATTGGAGAATGTAGGTAAGGATCCCACTGCTTCTCACATGCTGAGCGCTCTACCACTTGAGCTAATTCCCCTGCTATGCAAGTGCTAAATCTCTTGGTGACTCTGCCCTTCTCCACAGGGACGTCTGTCTTCCAGGTCAGTTAGTTGAGGGAAAGGAGATGGATCCAATGAGGCTCCTCCTCACACTCGTGCTTGGGACCCTCATTCTCTCTCTGGCCTCAAGGGCAGATCTCAAGAAGGAGACTCCCTGAAGAAAAGCCGGGGGAGGGGGGGGGGGGGGGGCTCTGAGATGGCCCCTGCCCTGCTGCCTGTCCCACCTGGCCATTGTCATGGATTCTTTGTGAGGTCATCGCCTCCCAACCTCCTTTAGGCCAATAAGCTGAGGGGCTGCAAAAGGCCCTTGTGATGTCCTGAAAATAATCAGCGAAACGGCATTCTGCAGGAGGGTTTTCGTTGCGCTAGAAGGGGCAGTGTAGACAGCTCCTTCTGGCACAAGAGCTTCTTCAGCAAATATGGTGGCTCATAAACTATGCAAATGAGGCTCGGCGATATTCCACGTTTAGCCTCATTTGCGTATTACTCGTGCAAGAAGCCGCAAGTGTAGACATAGCCTTCTTGTCAGCTCACTGCAAAACACCTCACAACGGAGAGTGAGGGTGAGAGTGGATAAACCCAGCTGTGCTGCAGAGCAGCTGTTAGATGGGGAAAGAGAGGGGCCCCCTTGGCCTCACCGAGCAACACACACATATAAGAAAACTTCAGTTGTGTCAGGATGGCCGAGTGGTCTAAGGCGCCAGACTCAAACCATCCCTCAGTGGGGTGCTCTGGTCTCTGAATGGAGATGTGGGTCTCCCCTGCCATTGTAGAAGCTCTTGCTTAGGATTTCTCTGAGGCTGCATCTACACAGCAGCGTTCCTTGGGAATAACGGCCATTATACTGCAATAACAATGGAAGCATCTACACAGCAATTCCATTATTCCGACGTCTGTAACGCTCCATCCAGGCCAGTGGTCTGAGGAGCCAGGAGGTTTCCAGGCTGCAGACAGCCAAGCCCACAGGTAAAGACAAAGCAAAGTCCCAGCCACTTCCTGCTCAGCCCAGCGGGGTCTCTGTGTGGTCCCCAGACCTTTTGTTTGCTGTTGCCAAGTTGCAGGGGCCCAGATTCTACAACACTCACGGGCCCCACTGGAGGGGGCTGGTTTGATGCTTCACCCCTCCGGAGACCCCAAACTCCCCCAGTGCTCTGAGAGCCCAGTTTGCTGAGACCCTCCTCCCCCCTGCCTGGGACTCTGTTTGCTTGAGACCCCAGAGCCCTCCCTTGGGCTGCCTGGCATGTGGGGACTCAGGTCTAGTGGTGGATTTGCAGAGTCCCACAACAGCTGCTGCCAGCTGTGGATGTGCACGTCTGTCTGGGGTTACTGGGCACCTGGCTTGATTGGGTGAGTCCCGGATATTGTTCCTGCCAGGATGGACAAAGCAGCAGTGAGAAAGGAGCTTCAATAGGTCAGCTGGCAGAGCAAGGGCAGGTGTTCTGAGGGGGCTGGCTTGATTCTGCTCTAAGGAGAGCTCCTTCTTCCTTCCCTGGCAGAGGAGAGGAAGGATTTGCCGGCTCCTGGCTTCCAGGAGGCACAGCTGGGCTCTTCTCAGAGGAGCCAAAGAAGGGATAAGCATCAAGAACAAGAACTTTTCACAAAGCCTGAGATTGAACCAGGGAACCTTCAAATCTTGAGTCTAACACTCACCCCACTGAGCTACTTTAGCAGCTGACACATTGGCTGTTCTGAGCCTGCCACTTCTCTCCCAGTATGTCCCCACTGAGCTACTTTGGCACCACATGTAATTGCCTTCCCGCCTGCCTGTCAGCTCGCCTGCCCCCCTGTATGTCTCCACTGCATGTTGTGCTTGCACAAAAACCTCCCCCTGTGCGTGTGGTTGGCAGTGGTTGCTAGATGGATCCATTCACATGTAGCTTCACTGAAACCCCCCTTGTTTCTGCCTTGAGCCTCCCCCTGCCCAAGGGGTGGTGCCCAGTAGAACAGTCCCGGTAAGAAATGTGTCACTTTCACCCCTGGGAGCAGCTCAGCCATGCAAGCCAAATCCTACCCACTAGACCATCAGGGACACGTGAATGCATTTCTTTCCTTACCTACATTAGCCTTTCATAGGCCACTTTCTGTCCCCTTCAGGACATGGGTCCATTTTCCATTGCCCAGAGGGGACACGAACAAAAACTTTCACCCCTGGGAGCAGCTCAGCCATGCAAAGGGGCTGCCTGGGGCAGGACATTAGCCCTGGGGTGGGTGTGGCAGTGACAACACAAGGGGCTTTTGCAGCCCCTCAGCTTTCTGGGCCAAGTCAGCTGCCCAACTAGCCTAGGACCCTGTCTCACAACAGCAGACAATTTCATTGCCCAGTGGGAATCCTCAGAACAGACAATTAAGTGATGCCTCCTGTCGCCCATTCCTAGCTTCTAGAATACACCAGCTAGGGACACCTGCGCTGTCCATCCTGGTTAAATGCCATTGATTGACCTTTCCTGCATTAAATTATCCAGTTCTTATTTGGACCTTCATGTAGACTATACCTTCACAAGATCCTGTGGCAAGCAGTTCCACTGGGCACAAAAATGCTTCCTTTTAGTTAATTTTTAATTTGGTTACTTACCAGTTTCATTCTCTCACCCAGTAACTTGAGTAGGAGAAAAAAAAATGCTATTTGCTTTCTGCACCCCTGTCATCATTACATAAAACTCTGTCCCATCGCCCCTGAGTCGTCCCTTTCCCAAGCTGAGAAGAAGAAATTCCATGAACTCCTGGGAGCTGCTGTTCCAAAGAAGAGGCATTTCCTGTGGAAAAGATGGCCAAGCCCAACCCCTACACAGAGCACCAGAAAATACCAATGGACACTGGGCACTTGTAAAGCTCCCTCTCAGGCAGCGCTACGGAATGGATCCAGTTGGCCATCGGGCTGACTAACGCCATCAACAGACGAGTCCCAGTGAGACTTCTCAGCCCAAGTGCAGAGACTGTGGAGTCTTCCGCTCCCAGCCCAGTGGCAGAGGGGAGCGCCCTGAGGAGACGGGTCTCGAGGCAGCAGAGACCTTTGAAGGGAACGGAGACGTAAGGTCAGAAGGAAGGAGAACAAGTCACCTCTTCTCAGGTGAGATGTGCTGGGAAACTACCAGATCCGGTGCAAGCTGAGCTCCAAGGGCTGGTTCCTGTCTTGGTGGCTCCTTGCAGGGCCTGGCTTGAGAAGCACCAAGGAGCTGTGTGTGGCCAGGAGAAAGGGTGCAGAAGGAACATGGATGAAGGAGCAGGGTGGGGGAGCAGGAAGAAGGGAGGGTGTCAAAGGAAGCGGGAGGTGCTGGGTGGGAAGAAAGCAAGGGGAATGGGGTGACTGGGGTTCATGAGGTGGGACATTATGTAGTTTTCTGTCCCCGTGTGGCAAAAGCACCAGCCACAGTACCCTGAAGGTGAACAGCCAATATAGTGGCACTTCCAGAGTGGAACCTGGACTGTGTGGCCACAACCACCTGGTCTCAGGCACGGCATCTCTGAGATGTCTCAGCCCCAGCCCTGCCTCCTCCAATCTCAGCCTAACCACATGCTCCTGAAAGCCAGCACACATGCCACCCATCCCTACACCAGGGGGCAGGCCCTGGAACTGCCTTGTGGGCACGCAGGGGAACCGCAATAAGAGGAGACCCTGTGTTTCTGCCTGGCTGTGAAGCAAGGACTTTTTGCGTGTTAGGCAAATGTGATAATCACTACACCACAGAAACACACTTAACAGTGACTTCTGCTGCTGCAGTTAAACTTGGGCAAATATTCGGTTGCTAACCCTTTGGCCAACAAAGATTGCTGCGGGGCAAAGGAATTCTCTGTTGTCAGTTTTGTGGCCTGAGGAAGGGACCAAACTGAAGGAGGCCCGGCCCCAGCCTGGGAACTCCAACCTAACCCCTGAGAGGCTGCTGTGCCTGACACTGGCAAGGCAGGGCTCTGACTGCAATTGCTAGGACAGGCGAGCCAGCGCCAAGTGCCCTTGTGATACCCTGGGGGTGTCAGTGCCCAGAGACCCTGCAAAGCGAAGAGTCAACCTGTGGAACTCCTTGCTGCAGGAGGCTGTGAAGGCTACAACTAGAACAGAGTTGAAAGGGAAGTGAGATCAAGTCATGGAGGTTGGGTCCATGGAGTGCTATTAGCCAGGGGGTAGGAGTGGTGTCCCTGCCCAAGGTTTGTGGAAGGCTGGAGAGGGATGGCACGAGACAAATGGCTTGGTCACTGTCTTCGGTCCATTCCCTCCAGGGTCCGTAGGGTTGGCCACTGTCGGCAGACAGGCTACTGGGCTAGATGGACCTTTGGTCTGACCCAGTACGGTCATTGTAAGCTCAGGGCTCAGGGTCGTGGGTCTCAGTGGACCCCCTTGATTTTCATGCACACCTGCTCCTGGGTGGCCAGGCTGGCAGCTCTCCTGCCCTAGCCGGCCACTTTCCTGTGCCTAGTGCGGATATTGTGGACGAGGTCCACGATGTCCGCACTAGCCCAGGTGGGTGCCTGCCTCTTGCGGTCTCGGGCAAGCTCCCGGGAGCCGCCAGCCTGGTCCCGGGAAGAGGGGGAGGGCTGGGGGGCATCGGGTGGGTGGCTTGATCCGTGCCAGGTGCAGGGTCTGCTGGCTGGGTGCTGGCAGGCTTGCACCTGGCACGGGCACCGTAGCCAGCCTGTGCCCCTTTAAGGGGTCCGGGTCCGGGGCCGGGAGGGGGGCAGACGAGTTTCCCTGGTGTTGGCCAGAGTGGCCACCAGGGAAACCTGGGGAGGGCTAGCCTCCCACTAGTTCGAATTAAGGGTCTACACAGCCCTTAATTCGAACTAGTAAATTTGAAGTAGGCTTAATCCTCGTGGAATGAGGATTACCTAGTTCAAACTAAGCGCTCCATTAGTTCAAATTAAATTCGAACTAACGGAGCGCTAGTGTAGCACCTACGAAAGTTAGCTCGAACTAACGTCTGTTAGTTCGAACTATCTTTTTAGTGTAGACATACCGTGGGTGTGTTGGGAGTGGAGTTCAAGTTCAAACCTCTCCACAGAGCAGAAATCCATGTTAGGGGCAAGAAAGAGCCTTGTGTCAGGCGGTGGAGAACACTTGGCTCCTGTTATGCTGTGATGGGATATTAGGAAGCTTTTTGCACATAGTCTGGCTAGCTCAGTTGGTAGAGCTTTTAATTTCAGGGTCATGGGTTCAAGCCCCATGCTGGGCAGTCCCCTTCTTTAACTCAACTTCTCAGTCTACAAGCAATTCCCCCTCAGCTTTCACCAGGGTTTTAGAAAGAAAAAGTGTAGTCCTGGGCTCCAGCTTTAGTAGAACCAAAGAGAGAACCAACTGCAATTTCCATCTTCTGAGGGAAAGGGAAGAGGATTTCCTTCTCCTCCGTTCTAGCCACATCAGCCCAGGGAGGAGAAAAAAAATAACCCTCCGCCCGCTGATTGTCCCCTGTCAGCTTCTGTAGCTTCACCTCTTTCCACAGTAGCTCCAGCTTTGAGCTACAAATCTCAAGGGGCTGGTGAGGAAATGAGGAGCTGGCAGCTCGGGTTAGTCGCTTCCCTGAGAACAAGAGGTGGAGTGTTCACAAGGTGCATTCCCCTCCCCCGCAGAGCAGGGTGTTAGAAATGGCTGGGAACAGAACAGTCAGCCAAGTTCCACTAGCAAAGTGTGTTTCTGTGGTGTAGTGGCACAGCTCACACATGGCAGTATGGCAGAACATCTTGTGAAAGAAGCCGTGAGTGTAGACATAGCCTTGGTGAGGGTGCTTCACAGTTGCCATCTCCTGTTGTTCAGGCCCCTCCTTAGTAGAGGCTGCTGTTAGGGGCAGATGGCATGAGGGGTGGGGTTGCTTAAAACCTCAGGTGTCCTCAGTGAGAGCCAAGGGGCCTACTCTCCTATCAGGCCTAGGAGTCAGACAGAGCATAGCCTGAGGATAAGAACTCCTACCAAAGGCAGAGGCTCCAGAGGAGGGAGGGGCTAATTATTTGCTGGGGAAAACTGACAGAAAATCCCCAGGCTGGGAAGACACAGTGCTGCCAGGGAGGGGCCTCACTGCTAGTCGCTGTTCCTGTTCCAGGAGCGGAGAAGGTGCGTGCACCTGTGTGTGTGTGAGCCACATGGCACCTGTGGCCTCTTGCTGAGGGGGGGGCTCCCTAGGCTCCATAGCTCCTTCTGTGGAGGGGTGGAGGGACCCCTGGTCTGGTATTTCCTGCTGGGGAGAAGTAGAGGCCCCAAGCCCTATAGCTCCTGCTGGTGGGGACCCTGACCCCTCATCTCCTGACACAATTTCAGTTTTTCCCTGGTGGGATGCTTCAGACAGGAGGGATGTCGATGCCAACACACTGGCCCAGCCTGGGCCGGCAGTGACACTTTTTATGCATGCAGGGAAATGCCCCAGCTTGTCCCCATCACAGAGCTGCTGCCACTCTGCTCTTTCCAACTCTTCTCTCCACTCAGCCTTTTCCTAAACCAGCAGTTCCATGGGTGGCCAGGGGAGGCCTCTTCTGTGTCCCAGAAGCACACAGGAAAATATGATCAGAGGCATCCAAAAGGCATCACTGGGAGTCTAACCCAGGATCACCTGTTTACTAGGCAAGGGGCTTTAGCTAGTTAACCCATGGCACTCTCTTGAAGCACCTTACTGAAACTGTTCCATTGCATGGTCCCAGACAACACCTTTGACTCCCAAAGTGCAGCCATTCCCCATTTCCCTCCCGCCCTGGCAGTGTCTGTTTCCCTGGGCACAGAAGGCTACAGCTCAGTGGGCAGAGGCTGTAACATGCACATCTCCCCCAGCCGCTGAGACTGCAGAGATGGCCTTAAGGTTTAGCACAGTTGAGGGGAGGGAAAAGTGCAGAAAACTTTGATCATCTGGCTTGTAAACCCCTGGTTCTCAGGGTTTGGGTTGGAGTCCCAGATGGGGGCCCGGCCTGCTTTTGTTTGGTCTCTTCCTGAGGGCACAGAATTAACAAGAGAGAATTCCTTCCCTGGCAGCAATCTGAGTTGGCCAAAGGGTTAAGTTTACGTACAAGCAAGACAAGCATCTGTGGTGTAGTCGTCATTGTGTTTGCTTAATATTCGGCAAGTCTTTAATTCAAAGCCAGGTAGAAACACAGGCTGGTCAGGTGTCCCTTCTAATGAGACAGGAATGTTCTACTGTGAGACAGGGGTTTCAGTGCTTGTGTAGCTTGTTGCCCTACTCAGGCTTGTGCAGAGGTGTCCTAGAAGCTCTGGTTGAAGGTTCTTTCACAGGTGAGTTTTCTTCTTGCTGGTCTCCATCTTGGACCCCAGTTTATATAGTGAAAATTGAGCCCTGCTTAGCAATATCTTAACCAATTATTTTAGTATAATTTTGCTAACCAGTCATAAGATACTATTGTGATTTACCTAACCAATCGTACTCCACCACCTTAGTAGATTTACATCTAGCAAAATTAATTTTACAGCAGACAGAAACAGATCCAAACCAGACAGCAACTACACAGACAAACAATAGGAAAGGGAGGACAATAATCATAGAATGCCCATTGCACAACCACAACTATCGGTAAGCAGTTTCTTGCCAGTCAAAATGGTGTTTAAGTTTTCTCTACCCATCTTGAGATCTGTTTCTTAGCTGGTACCAGTGGGTGCCATTAGGACAGGATCCCCTTCTCACAGCCTAGTGTGACACTATTTCAGTGTCATTTAGCTGGAATGTGAGTATGTGACTCCAGGCTTTACAGCTAATTGCTGCTGCTCTTGAGTCTGGCTGCAGAAGAAGGCTTTAGTTTAGACCTACTGAATAGCTACAGGCCTTCCAATAGAGCTACAGAGAAACCATATTGTTACAGATGACCTTTCCAGGCCAAAGATAGAAGGAAACCTTCAGAGGTGTTTCTAGACCAAGGTTCATTCAAGTGGTTTGTTTTTTTGTGGACCTGCCCCTATCGCACCCCTAGAAACTCTGGAACAAAGAAGACACATGAGAAGAACCCAATTTTCTTCCTTTTGCTGAGACATGGATGGATCTAGCTCAGGTTTCACTCAGGGGATCCGTCTGCATGTGAAGTACCTGTGACAGCACCTGTACTCCTCTGCCCCTCATCAGCAATGCCATGTACTTGGGGGAGAAGTTGCCCTGAGACTTTCAGAAGGGACAACCTGGACAAAGTTGCATTGTTCAGGCACCCTTTGATAGCTTAGCTGGTAGAGCGGAGGACTGTAGTGTGTGTTTGGCAAATTATCCTTACGTTGCTGGTTCAACTTTGGCTTGAAGGAGCCATTCTTTTCCCCCCAGAGTGGCCTTAGCAGAAAGCAACCAAGGTGGTTTCCTTGGGTCCATGTCTTCAGAACCCAGCACTTCAATTGACAGAAAGATTGTGGGGAGGAGCTGCCAATCATATTTCTTGGGCTGCGCAGGTTTTGTCCACACACAAAAGTTCTTTTGGAACAATGGCCGTTATTCCACAACAACAATGCAAGAGTCTACACAGCAATTCCGTTGTTTTGAAATAATTCTGAAGTAACAGGCCGCTTATTCCGACTTCTGCAAACCTCATTCTACGAAGAATAACGCCTGTTCCAAATTAGCAATTTCAAAATAAGGCCTGTGTACATGCACCACTGCTGCTAGTTTGAACTAGCCCCTTCCCGGGGACATTCTAACTTATTCTTCTGAGACAGCTCGTCTACACTGGGGAGCCTGCCTCGGACTATTCTGAGGTTTCCCTGCAGTGTAGACGTGCTAGTTTGAAATAAACTATTTTGGAATCACTATTCGAGACCAGCTTATGCCAAAATAAATGTGCCATGTAGTCGTAGCCAGAGAGATGAAGCAGCAGGAGGGAAGCCAGGAGTCCAGAGGCCAGCCAGAAAACTGAGTGTCCCTGATGCCCATGCATAGCTCAGCAGATAGGTCCCATGGTGTAAGGCGCAGCACTCAGGACTTTGAATCCTGCAATGTGAATTCAAATCTCAGTGGGACCTGCTGGTTTGAGCTTGTTATTGTGAGGTTCTTCACACTGCATGGTTATATCTATGCTGCAGGCTTTTTGCACAAGAATGGCAATTCTTGTGCAAAAACTAGCGGAGTGTTTACCCTGCATGTGCATTCTTGCACAAGAAAATGTACAGTAAACCATTGGAAAAGAGGGCTTCTTGCACAAGAAGGCAGTGTGCACAGGCAAGAGGGATTTCTTGTGCCTAAAACAGCCCTTAGAGCTTTCTTGCACAAGAGAGTGTCCACAGATGCTCTTTATAAGGAGATACATCATCTCATAGGGCTGGAGGGAACTTTGAGGGGTTATCTAGTCCAGTCCCCATGCTCATGGCAAGGTGACATGCATACCTGACAAATTTGCCTCAGATGTCTCTAAACAGCTCTTTCAAGGATTAAACTCATAACCCTGGGTTTAGCACACTAAGGCTCAAACCACTGAACTATTCCTTCCTCTTGGATCACGCTGCATGGCAGTGTGGATGTGCTCTTGAGCCGAGAACAGTGCTTCATGTGCACTGGCCTTTTGTTTGGGTGCTGGGAGGGGGGTACCTATGGATAATAGGTGCCAAGGCGCATACAGAGAAGCCAGCTACTGCATCTCTGCAAGTGACTTCAGTTTGCACATCTCGGCTTTTCAGAAAGACTCTCCTCCTCTTCGCGCCTAACACCACTGTTAGTGTTTGCTACTGAGGGGTCCTGTCTGGGGGGAAATGGCAGTTCCACGGGACACTTGTCCAGTGTTCATACATCTCACCGATAACATGGTGAAAAGGAAGCCAAAGAGACTTGAACCTACTAGGAAACATCACAACTACCACATCAGACGGGACTCAAACCCACAATCTCTGGATTAGAAAACCAATGATTTGTCCATTAGGCCACACTAGTGACACCAGAAAAACAGAAATTCCCTCTTTCAAATATACTTTCCTCAACTTTTAGATGACAGATTCAAGGCATTGGAAGGAGCCAGAAACACAGGGAGGGCTGATCACCCCCCTCTGAAAATCAGCTCTCAGGAGGCACCTCCAGCTGTCCCCAGAGTGTAGGTCACCCCACACTAGCCATGGCCGAAACTCAACACCTGGACACCTCAATTTCATTATTCTGACTTCTGTAACTCTCCATCCAGACTAGTGGTCTGAGGAGCCAGGAGGTTTCCAGGCTGCAGACAGACAAGCCCACAGGCAAAGACAAAGCAAAGTCCCAGCCACTTCCTGCTCAGCCCAGCGGGGTCTCTGTGTGGCCCCCAGACCTTTTATTTGCTGTTGCCCAGGTGCAGGGGCCCAGATTCAGCAACACTCACAGGTCCCACAGGAGGGGGCTGGTTTGATGCTTCACCCCTCCGGAGACCCCAAACTCCCCCAGTGCTCTGAGAGCCCAGTTTGCTGAGACCCTCCTCCCCCGCCTGAGACTCTGTTTGCTTGAGACCCCAGGGCCTTCCCTCGGGCTGCCTGGCATGTGGGGACTCAGGTCTAGTGGGGGATTTGCAGAGTCCCACAACAGCTGCTGCCAGGGTGCAGATGTGCACATCTGTTTGTGGTTACTGGGCACCGGCCTGATTGGGTGAGTCCCGGATTCTCTTCCTGCCAGCATGGACAAAGCAGCAGTGAGAGAGGAGCTTCAATAGGTCAGCTGGCAGAGCCAGGGCAGGTGTTCTGAGAGGGGTGGCTCAACGCTGCTCTAAGGAGAGCTCCCTTTTCCTTCTCTGGCTGAAGAGGGGCAGGATTTCTGGCTCGGAGGTGGAGCAGCAGGGCAGAGAGGGCCCAGCTGGGCTCTTCACAGAGGATCCAAAGAAGGGACAAGCCTCAAGAACAGAGGCTTTTGCCAAAGCCTGGGATTGAAGCAGGGACCTTCAGATTTTCAGTCTAACGCTAGCCCCACTGAGCTATTTTGGCACCTCATGTAATTGCCTTCCCGCCTGCCTGACAGCTCTCCAGCCCCCCCAGTATGTCTCCACTGCATGTTGTGCTTCCACAAAAACCTCCCCCTATGCATGTGGCTGGCAGTGGTTGCTAGATGGATCCATTCACATGTAGCTTTACTGAAATCCCCCTCGTTTCTGCCTTGAACCTCCCCCAGCCCAAGGGATGGTGCCCAATAGAACAGTCCCTGTAAGAAATGTGTCACTTTCACCCCTGGGAGCAGCTCAGCCATGCAAAGGGGCTGCCTGGGGCAGGACATTAGCCCTGGAGGGCAGGGGTGGGTGTGGCAGTGACATTATAGGGGCTTTTTCAGCCCTTCAGCTTATTGGCTAAAGGAGGTTGGGAGGAGGTGACCTCACAGAGAGTCCATGACAATGGCCAGGTGGGACAGGCTGCAGGGCAGGGGCCATCTCAGAGCCCCCCCATGGCTTTGCTGCAGGGAGTCTCCTGGACATTTGTTCCTGAGGCCAGAGAGAGAATGGGAGTCACAAGAATGAGTGTGAGGAGGAGCCTTGTTGGAGCCTTCTCCTCCCCCACCTAGAAGACTAACTGACCTAGAAGACAGACATTCCTGTGGCAAAGGGAAGAGTCACCAAAAGGTTCAAAAAGTTGACAGCAGGGGAATTAGCTGAAGTAGTAGAGTGCTTGCTTAGCCTGTGAGAAATACTGGGATGACATTCTCCAATGACCAGCAGGTTCCCTATTTTTTCTTTTTTGCAAGCAGAGGGCCAAGTGGCTGCAGTGGCCCCTCCCTCTTCCTATTCACTCACCTCAAAAGCCACCACGGCTTAGTTCCAAATCTGTAAACCGCATTGCCCGAGGGATAGCGCCTCTTCCGAAATAGCTATTTTGCAATAGCCGGAGTGTGGCTGCTCCATTGCAGCTATTTCGAAATAGCTCCTCCCCAGGGCCATTCAAAGTAATCACTCCCCAGTGCCTCCTGGGGCTCTAAGTCGAGGCTTCCCTGCAGCGTGGACGTGCTACTTTGAAACAAGCTATTGAAAAACAAGCGCACTGTGTAGACGAACCCTGAGAGCTGAGTGAAGCTGTTAGTGTTAGTGTCCCCGCTCCTGGCACAATCCCATTGGCTGGTTTCTGGCCATGTGAAGCACCATCCCCCCTCCACTCAGGCTCTTATTCACCAACCCACATGGCCCCTGCAGCCTGTGTGGGGGCAGGGCAGGCTGCCTGAGAAATGTAGCTGGGCTGCTGGCCGGGAGTGAGCCAGGTAAGTCTCCCAGCCAGAGCCTGCCTCTGGCACCCCAGCCCCTCCCTTCCCTCAACCCACTGGTGCCCCACGTAAACCAAACCCTCTGCCCCCCACCTGACCACACTGAACACACACCCCCCTCCCAGATCCTCCCACGGAGCTGCCATGTCTTCTCCAGAGCCCTTAGGCTGGCACCGGGGAGGCCTGAGTCCAGGCAGTGCCCAGTGGAGCCCTGTGATGGTGGAGGGAAGGACTGGGCTGGTACTTGGGGTGGGGCCGGGGGCTGTTCTGAAAGGCTGCAGGCACTGTTAGACCCTTTTTTCCTTCCTCACCCCAGCGCTGAGCAACACTCAGTGTTGGTCTGAGCATCCCTCCTGCTCTGGGATGTGTCTTTGTGGCAGGAACCTGCCCAGGCAGCTCTCGCAATGAGAGCTGAGTGAAGGGGGAGAAGGCTCCATGACTGTGTGAGAGGGAGGCTCTGCCCTGGCCAGTGGGGAATCGTTGCCTCTCCAAGGGGCCCAGGCCTGGTGGGTCATTTCCCCAGGTTACTGAGTGGGGGCTGGAGCCAGTTCTGGGTTGTCTCCTTCAACAACCAAACTGAACCAATGGATCTTGTGCCAACCTGACTGTGTGCTGGGCTAGTGCTGTATGTGCCACAGAGCTTCCTGCAAGGGCTTGCAAGGGCTGCCTGCATGGTAGAGGGGAGGGGCATTTTGAGTCACCCAGCTCTGGGCCTTCTGAAAATGGCAGGTGCTGTCTTGGCAGTGAGGGAGAGGTGGGAAAGGGGCCCTGAGTGAACCTCTTGGGTCACAGCTGATGTAAGATGAATGAGTAGGCAGTTGTCATGTAAATACTGGGGCTGGTTTCCCTAATGGGGAATTGAACCCCAGCCTCAACAGTGAAAGTGCTGAATCCTAACCACTAGACCATCACAGACACCTACCTATATGGTCTTTCCTTACCTTCACTAGCCTTTCACAGGCCACTTTCTGTCCCCTTCAGGATGGGGGTCCATTTTCCCTTATCCAGAGGGGACAAGAACAGAAACCAAACAGAACAGCAGAACAGCCAGACTGGGCCATGCCAGTTGCCCAACTAGCCCAGGATCCTGTCTCATGACAGCAGCCAATTTCATTGCCAAGTGGGAATCCTCAGAACAGACAATTAAGTGATGCCTCCTGTCGCCCATTCCTAGGTTCTAGAATACACCAGCTAGGGACACCTGCCCTGTGCATCCTGGTTAAATACCATTGATTGACCTTTCCTGCATTAAATTATCCAGTTCTGTTTTGGACCTTCTTGTAGATTTCACCTTCACAACATCCTCTGGCAAGAAGTTCCACTGGGCGCAAAAATGCTTCCTATTGGTTTATTTTTAATTTGGTTACTTAGCAATTTCATTCTGTAACCCAGGATCTTGAGTACGAGAAAAAAAAACTTATTTGCTTTCTTCACCCCTGTCATCATTACACAAAACTCTGTCCCATCGCCCTTTAGTCGTCCCTTTCCCAAGCTGAGAAGAAGAAGTTCCATGAATTCCTGGGAGCTGCTGTTCCAAAGAAGAGGCATTTCCTGTGGAAAAGATGGCCAAGCCCAATCCCCTACACAGAGCCCCAGAAAATACCAATGGACACTAGGCACTTGTAAAGCTCCCTCTTGGGCAGCACTACGGAATGGATCCGTCTGGCCATCGGGCTGACTAACGCTATCAACAGACGAGTCCCAGTGAGACTTCTCAGCCCAAGTGCAGAGACTGTGGAGTCTCCCGCTCCCAGCCCAGTGGCAGAGGGGCAGCGCCATGAGGAGGCAGGTCCGGAGCAGCAGAGACCTTTGAAGGGAACGGAGACGTAAGGTCAGAAGGAAGGAGAACAAGTCACCTCTTCTCAGGTGAGATGTGGTGGGAAACTACCAGATCCAGTGCAAGCTGAGCTCCAAGGGCTGGTTCCTGCCTGGTGGCTCCTTGCAGGGCCTGGCTTGAGAAGCACCAAGGATCCGTGTGTGGCCAGGATAGAGGGAGCAGGAACAAGGGAGGGTATCAAAGTAAGTTGAGGGTGCTGGGTAGGAAGAAAGTGAGGGGAATTGGGTGGCTGGGGTCTGGGCATGATGTTATGTGGCTTTGTGACTCCTTGCAGTGAAAGGGACAGCCACAGTGCCCTGAAGGTGCACAGCCACAGTAGTGGCACTTCCAGGGTGGGTCCTGGACTGTGTGGCCATAGCAACCTGGTCCCAGGCAGGGCACTGCTGAGAAGTCTTAGGCCCAGCCCTGCCTCCTCCTATCTCCGCCTAACCTGTTTAGCTCTCCCACATGCTCCTGAAAGCCAGCACACATGCCATCCATCCCTGCACCAGGAGCAGGCCTTGGAGTCACCAAGGAGAACTGCTGTAAGAGAAGACACCATGTTTTCTACCTGACTTTGAACCAAGGATCTTTCACAGGGTAGGCAAACATGATAACCGCTACACCACAGAAACACACATGCAGAGGAGTGATAGAAATGTAGCCATGTTAGTCTGGTCTACCTGAAACAGAAAACAGGACTAGTCATGTTTTTTGTTTCAGAACCACACACAACACTGCCTTCTGCTGCTGCACTTAAACTTGGGCAAATATTCGGGTGCTAACCCTTTCGCTAACAGAGATTGCTGTTGTTAATTTTGTGCCCTCAGGAAGGAACCAAACTGAAGGAGGCCAGGCTCCCACCTGGGGACTCGAACCAAAACACTAAGACCAAGGGGTTTACAAGCCAAATGATCAATGTTTGCTGCATTTTGCCCTCCCCAAACCTTGCAAAACCTCAAAAGCAACTCTGCAGTCCAGCGGCTGGGGGAGATGTGCATGTTAGAGCCTCTGCCCACTGAGCTGTAGCCTTCTGTGCCCAGGGAGCCAGCTCTGGATGCCCATTGGCAAGTCTCTTGTCTGCATGGGCTGTGCTATGCAGAAGAACAAGAACCACGTCCAGCTGGGGAGGAATGGCCATGCAGAGCGTCCAGTCGCCACTTCCCTGTTTGCTGCACTCGAACTTAGCCCAAGAGCCGAGAAGCTGCTCTCTCCCACCCAGAAACCTCTGGCCTCATCTCTCCCCAGCTTCTTCCTGACCCCTCAGTTGAGTCCTTTCCAGGGGGGAGCTTCTAGGAACCGGCATTCCTGGCTGCAGGGTGGGTTTGGGTCCCCGCAACCTTTGGATCAATGTGAGACATGATCCCAGGGGAACCATCTCCTGGAGCTTCTCCCTGTCCCAAGGAGCTCGGGGCAGGGGATACAGGGCCAGTGTCTGTGCGGTGCCAACATCAGTAACACATGGCAACATTTCTCCTTCCTCTGCTGGACAGGGAGCCAGATCGTTCCCATGAGGCCACATTCAGATGGGGCAAGGTCTGGAGAAGTGAAGCTGTTGATTGGAACAAGCAAGGGGAGCAGAGTATCAACTAGCTGAGAGCCTCAGGCACAGAGCGAAACTTTGACTCTTGCAAGCTGAGTTCAAATCTCAGTGAGACCCTCTGGCTAGGTGTTGGTTTGTGCAAGTCCTTCAGAATTGATCTTCTTGCCCCACTTTTTCAAGTCCACTTTGTGCTTCTTGACTTTTTCAATCTAAGGACTTTGAAGCAGCCTTTGGCAGAGCTGCTCCAGTGGCGCAATGGGTCAGTGCGCAGTACTTGTAGGAGATATGCTGAGGTTGTGAGTTCAAATCTCACCTGGGGCAGTGGTTTTTAGTCCCTGCTGGGCTGGCCTCTTCCAGTGAACAGGCAGGAGAAGGGATCAGTGAAATTTCCCCCTTCACATATTATGGCCTCTTCAGAGTGAATGCTGGGTGGGCAGGATCAGAGGCCAAGTTGCACAGAGAGGGTTCAAAAACCATTGCACAGGGACAACCCAGGTAGGACAGAAAACCATTGCTACAGGGAAGGTTTGAACCCACAACTGTAGCATATCTCTTCTGAGTACTATCTTACACATACTGGGTGCTGACAAGTTGCACCACTAGAGTAGATGTTCAGAATGTTTCTTCAAAGTCCTTAGATTGAAAGAGTCAAGAAACACAAAGTGGAATTGAAGTTTCTGCTGTGCCCTTGTTCTTTCTTTTCACAGGCAGAGCCAGGGGTTCTGCACATCCAGAGACCCCTCCCTCTTCTTCCATGGTCACTGAAAAGCCCCACCTCCAATCTCTGTTACCTCCTGCACCTGGGGCTGAAAGGGACGTGGGCTGAAGGCGGGTCCTGCCCAGCTGCCTTCCCCAGTGGGAGGAGAAAATGCTCATGGAAGGGCTCACACGTTATCCCCAATGCACTCGCCTGTGGGCCTGAATTCTTGCTGCCCCTGGGTGCACCCAAATGCCCCTTCTGGGGGGCAGGCTCCCCAGCTCACACCCCTCCTGTGACACAAAGCTTGCAAAGGGGTTTGAATTTCCTTCATCTCCCCTTGCTGCTGCACTAAAAGAAATCCTGAAACCAGCCCCTTCTCCTGCCACTGGAGAGATGGAAATGGAGCCGTTCCTTGTGGGGAAAGAAGTGGGTGTGTCAGGAGGGGATTTGAGTTCAACCTTCCCCACAGAGCAGAACCCCCCCATTAGGTGCAAGAAAGAGCCTTGAGTCAGGCAGTGGAGAACACTTGGCTTCTGCTACCATGTGATGGTGTGTGAGAACACTTATTGCACAAAACCTGGCTAGCTCAGTTGGTAGAACATGAGATTCTTAATTTCTGGGTCATGGGTTCAAGCCCTATGCTGGGCAATGTCTTTCTTTAACTCACATTCTCAACCTACAAGCAATTCACTTTCAGCTTTCACCGGGGTTTTAGAAAGAAAAAGTCTAGTCCTGGGCTCCAGCTTTAGTAGATGCAGAGAGAGAACCAACTGCAATTTCCATCTTCTGAGGAGAAGGGAAGAGGATTTTCTTCTCAGTTCTAGCCACATCAGCCAGGGAGGAGAAAAAATAACCCTCCGCCTGCTGATTGTCCCCCATCAGCTTCTGTAGCTTCACCTCCTGCCACAGCAGCTCCAGCTTTGAGCTACAAATCTCAAGGGGCTGGTGAGGAAATGAGGAGCTGGCAGCTCGGGTTAGTGGCTTCCCTGAGAACAAGAGGTGGAGTGTTCACAAGGTGCATTCCCCTCCCCTGCAGAGCAGGGTGTTAGAAAGAGCCAGGAACAGAACAGTCAGACAAGTTCCACCAGCCCCAAAGTGTGTTTCTGTGGCGTAGTGGTTATCATGTTTACTTAACACACAAAAGATCCCTGGTTCAAAGCTGGGCATAAACACAGCATCTGCTCTTACTGCTGCCCCTCGGGGTGCCCAGGTAAGCACAGCTGCTGTTGATGTGTGTACCTGGGATGAGCCCAACTCCCATGTGACAGAGAGCAGTGACATCAGCTGAGGAGTGTTGGGATACATTCACATCCCTTGCAGGAGGGAACCACAAGTGAGAAGCACCTGATGCCCACATACCCTAACTCTCCATGGCTGCAGAGGTTGCACTCACAGGATCTCTGGGCGCTGACCCCCTCTGGGAATCACAAGGGCATGTGTTGCTGGCTCTCCTGTCCCAGCAATTGGAGCAAAAGCCCTGCCTTGCCAGCACTAGTCACAGGAGCCTCTGCACCTGCTCCAGGCTTGCGGTTTCCTTTTTCCCAACACTCCTCCCCAATCAGCCTTTTCCTGAACCAGCAATTCCATGGGTGGCCAGAGGAGGCCTCTTCTGTGTCCCAGAAGGACGCAGGAAACATGAGCAAAGGCTACAGCAAGGCACCACTGGGATTTGAAGCCAGGATCACCTGCTTACAAGACAGGCACTTTAGCCAGCTAAACCACAGTGCCCTTTTCAACTACCCAACCAGGGCTGGCTTTTGGGGAGAACAAGCAGGGAGGGGCCACTGGAGCCCCTTACCCCCCTGGCTGTCTCCATGGGGAGTTGGCTCTGCTGAAAGCCCAAGTAGTTGCCTTATCAGTTAGGAAGGGCTCTGTTATCTGTGTTTCCACCTGATTTTTGTAGGCTCCTTTGCCTTCTTCAGGGCTATGTCTACACTGGCAGCTTCTTCACGCAAGAAAATGTCCACACTGCCATGAGCGAGATGTTCTTTTGTGCAAGAGCATCCGTGGCAGCATGGACACTCTCTTCAACAAGAAAGCTCTGGTGGCCATTTTAGCCATCAGGCTTCCTTGTGCAAGAAATTCCTGCCGAGCATCCACACTGCCCTCTTGTGCAAGAGCTCCTGTGCAAGAGGGCTTACACCTGTTAAAAATGAGCGTAGTTCTTATGCAAGTCCTCTATTACCACACCGTACTGTAAATCTTCTTGTGCAAGAGCAGGCGGGCGGTGCGGACGCTTTCCGGAAGAACAGCTGTTCTTGTGCAATAATCCGCCAGTGTAGACGTAGCCCAGGTGTCCCTGTAGATGGGACGGGAGGGTTCTATGCTGTGCCAGGGGTTGGGTAGCTTGTTGCCCTAGCAGCAGGTGTTGGCAAAAGCCAGGTTTCACTGTGAACAGGATTTGAATCTGTGCAGGGAAACCCTAGTGGATTTCTAGTCCAACACCTTAACCACTCAGCCACCACAGCTGTAAGTGCAACAATATCCCAGGGTCAAGGAAACTGGTAACTAATCCCAGTGCCCAGGCCTGACCTCACCTGCCCCACAGAATTCACACGGCAAACCTGGCTCCCAGAGCACAGGGGGAGTTTGGGGGCTCGTTGCTGGGCCGTTGGGTGAAGCATCAAACCAGCCCCCTCCTGTGGGGCCTGTGAGTGTTGCTGACTCTGGGCCTTGTGCCTCGGCAACAGCAAACAAAAGGTCCGGGGGCCACACAGTCGCTCCCTTCAGAGGGGCCCTGTTAGTCTGGAGCTGTGACAGGTTAAATACCAACAAATGGTCCTAGAACCAGAGAACCCGGCCTTGTGTCTGGTGCAAACCACCTTGGTGCTGCTAAGAGACTTGTAGCTCTTGGAGGCAGCCCTGTGTCTTTTCCCTTGTCCTCATTCAAAGGATGGCCTGTTCTGTAAAAGCTGCCCTGGGACTCAGAGAGCAGCTCAAAGATTTGAGCCCACAAGCTTTGAACAACTGACCGGGCTCACACTGCGCACCACAGCTTAGACATGCAACAGACTTTCCATTGCACCACAGAGCCCTGTGCGTAGCCCCCTCCCACATCTCCTCTCTCCGCTTTGCAACGTGGCCATTGCTGGGGTAGGAGGGAGGGTAGAGCCGGGCCAGCGCCTGGGTTGGCTGAGCCAAGTCAATGAGGGTTTGGTTTTATTTTTCCACTTCTCTCCTGTGTTCAGCCCCCAGCTGATTTCTCGGTGGGTCTGCGTCCGCCCAGCTAAGAAATGGTTCCCACCCCTGAGCTGGACCCCAGAGCTGCAGGGAAGCCAGGAGCGCAGGGTGTCGGCTGCCAGCCCAGAGTCCCAGGTGCCCTGAGAGCAGCCTCCCTGCAGGTCCCATGGTGCGTGCTCTGTGGCCAGCATCACAAGCTGCCTGACAACCAGGGCCAATCCCCCGGTGGGGTCTCTGCCCATGGGCACATGAGGGCTCCTTTGGGGGATGGGGCAGCACAACCTACCCCCTGGGGGGCCGAGGCTGGCGTGAGAGGGTTGTGATAAAACAGCATCTGTAAGAAAGCTACGTGTGGGGGTGCAGGCTGGGAGGCTCAGTGCAGTGTGTGGGGCTGACGGAGGAGGGCCGGGGGCCAGGGACGCAGAACCAGGGGGTGGTGTGTGGATACGTGTCTGTTTTGGGCAGGTTCCTCACTCCCACGTCCCAGACACATAATGTGGCACAAAGACCAGCAACGGTCCCTGCACAAAGTGTGTCCCAGGGATAAGCGTTAGCCCGGGAACAAGCATCACCCTGCAGAGGAGACACCCCTGGTACAGAGCCAACAAGCCCAGGAGCCGCCTGCTTAGGATCCCCAGGGGCATTGACACAGACTCCCTGGCACAGGAGAATCCCAACCTCAGTTCTGCCAGCCAGCGGTTTCCCCTCTTCCGCTTCTTGTCAGCTCCCTGCACAACACCTCGCTAGGATGAGTGGGGATAAACCCAGCTGGGCTGTAGAGCTGTTGTTAGGTGGGGAAAGAGAGGGGCCCCCTTGGCCTCCCTGAGCATCTCACACATGTACGAAAACTGCACTCAAAGATCCTCACATGGGTGTCAGAAAGGCCGAGTGGTCTAAGGTGCCAGACTCAAGAGCCTGCCTTTCCTTCAGTTGGGTGTTCTGGTTTCTGAATAGAGTTGTGGGTTCAAATCCCACTCCTGACATGTCTGCTTCTTGATAGCTAGAGAAGTGACCTCATTTCCCTGTCTTCCCCTGCCATTGTAGAAGCATTTTTCTTAGGATGCATCTACACAGCAGCGTTCCTTGGGAATAACGGCCATTATACTGCAATAACAATGGGAGCATCTACACAGCAATTCCATTATTCCAACTTCTGTAACGCTCCATCCGGACCAGTGGTCTGAGGAGCCAGGAGGTTTCCAGGCT